>NC_139516.1:132966758-133306758 GCF_947247035.1 Vipera ursinii | reverse complement strand
CAGCCCCAGACCTGAGCTGGTGAGTTGTGCTGCTTTTGTTCGGCTTCGTGTTTGTGGTGGTGCCATGTTTTTATAGTGGGTGTCAATTTGCTTATTGTGTGGTTTGGAGGGGTTTAAAGTGGCTGATGTTGCAGCTGTAGTTAGGTTTCTGTTTTGTGGTTGTGCCTCGTTATCATTGTGGGTTCGGATTTGCTTTCTGAATGGTTGTGTGGTGGTGATGTCATGTGATGTTATCATGGGTTTGGGTCTGGTATCATTCTTGGTGGTTGGGCCTCGTCTGTCAATCAAGGCGGGTTTCCAAATGGCTGGTAGGCGAGATATATCATCTCGTTTGTTCATGCGGTGGGGGCGTTTTTCTATCTCAATGGCTTCTCTGATTATTCTGTTGTTAAAATGTTCAATTTTGGTGATAGTTTGGATTTTTTTAAAATCAATTTCATGTCCCGTGGCTTCAAAGTGTTGGACCAGGGATGAAGTTTGTTCTCCCTTTCTGAGTGAGTTTTTGTGCTCTTCAATGCGTGCACTTATTCTTCTGTTGGTCTGTCCGATGTATGTGGTGGGGCAGGTGGTGCATGGGATTTCATATACTCCTTGGTTTTCTAACCCAATTATGTCCTTGGGGTTTCTTAGGATGGTGGATATTTTTCTGTCTGTGTAGAATGCTTTAGTTCTACGCGGGGAAAAACCCGAATAAGATCCACATACAAACACCCGCGAAAACCTCAGAAAACAAACATATATATATATATATATATATATATATATATATATATATATATATATATATATATATATATATATATATATATATATATATATATATATATACACACTCAAAACAATATCCCATTATATATTCATCATTCTCCCATTTTAGTTATGATCTAAATGAGAAGATAAAGGATGATTAGCTTGGACTAACTAATTAATTCCACCCATGTGGTTCCTGATTTTCAAAACTTGTAGCACAAAAGAAACCAGCCCATGTTGTTGTGGAGAAAGCAGCTTTTCTCCTAGGTAAAGGGCAAAAGTAGCACATTGTTTCTTTCTAGGTAAGTTAATGAAGCAAAAAGGAAAAATAACAAAGGATGTAAATTCATTTGCAGCAAACAATGTATTGGAAAATTAACATTGTCCTGGTGTAAAGAAAGTCCATGAATAAAACATAACAAGGCAAGAGTTGATTCAAAATACATCAGTCTCAAAAAAGAAAATCTGAAAGCAACGGACCACAGTGCATTGCTCCGAGCAGAGCATTTGGCAGTGTTTTTTTTTTTTCCTGCCCCAAAACTATTATTATGTTTTGGATTTAGCTTGCACGATTTTACTGGGTTTTATTTTTTTAACTTGCAATTTTTTTTTTTGGTTCAATGCCATACGCAGGGCTTTTTTTCTCATAGAACGTTCAGAACGGAGTTCCGGCACCTTTTTTGGGATGGAGCCTTGTAGGGTAGGCAAGGTGGGTTGTATGACATGTGTGAGTTCCGGCACCTTTTTCTTTTACAAAAAAAGCCCTGTCCATACATAATAGAGCATTTATCCTTATAAAGCAATTCATGGCCTTTAAGCATATTTCTGATTGAGAACAGTCTACAACAATAATAGAAAGTCTTCTCAAGTATGTATGTACGTAATCATAGAGCTGGAAGGTGGCATTTAGTGTATGCTTAGTGTATGCATTCAGTTTAAACATCTACGACACATAGCTTTCTAGCCTCCACCTGAATAAATGGGAGGCTACAACATTTTGGGGTAATTGTTTTCAACTGGTTCTTTTCTGCTGATCTTTCTTTCTTTCTTTCTTTCTTTCTTTCTTTCTTTCTTTCTTTCTTTCTTTCTTTCTTTCTTTCTTTCTTTCTTTCTTTCTTTCTTTCACATTCAGCTGGAATCTGCTTTCCTTTAGCTTAAATCCATTATTTTATGTCTTGCATTCTGGAATGATAGAGAAAAAGTCTTGACCTTCCTTTGTGTGATGTCTTTTCAGAGGACAGAGTTAAAGTAGGAATTAAGTAGTTCTGCTGGTTAGCATTTTTGCTGCCTTCATTGAGCACCTTTTCTCTTTCTTTTATTTTGAACATATCTCAAGAAACCCTTTCTCCTGCACTTAGCCTCTTTACCAACTACAACTCATCATGAGTTTTTTAATTGTATTAATTTTCTCTCTGTATAATTCCAGGATGCTCAAAGTACTGTGTTTTTTTTTTTTTTTTTTTTGGTGAGACCTCGTTCTTTCCAATCAAATGTCTCGCAATATACATTCCCGATCTGTATGCATATTTTTATGTCATCTCACTGACTTCTGCTGTCTTCCAATATACTCCTCATTGCAATTGTTTTAATTATCTTTTTAATAGTTCATCTGTTAGGAACTCCTGCCAATCACGAACTACTTCTATTAGCTTCTCAAGCCATGGAATCCTTCTTATTTAAATGTAATTGAAATGTGATTTTTGAAGTGCAAAGTGTATGTTTAATTTCAATCAGCTTTCAAAAACATCAAAAATATCCTTAAGCTAAGCTTCACTTTGGGTGACTGCATAAATGCATTTGTTTTGGGCAGTACTGCAGAAATGATTTTCCACTTACTACTTCCATGGAGCCCTGTTGGTACAGTAGTTAAAGTGCAATATTACAGGCAAACTCTGCCCATAGACTGGAACTCAATCCTGATGGAGCTCAAGGTTGACTCAGCCTTCTATCCTTCTAAGGTTAGTAAAATGAGAACCCAGACCATTCAGGGCAACATGCAAATATTGCTTCCACAAAGTGCTATGAGGCTATTGATATTCTGTTTTTTGTTGTTGTTGTTGTTGTTTTAAATATCTAGCCAATTTTACACCCTAGGTAGTTTCCCCATCCAAGTACTAAGCAACATTAGTTTTCTTTTAGATTCTTAGCATTGTAGTGGGATATAAATGTGCTAAATGAATAAGTAAAATGAAGGACTGCAGAATTAAAAGATCACTTTTCCCCCAGCAGTCCTGTTATTTCCACTTACTCAAGGAAGTCATTTGATTAGTGTCAAGTGAAGGGTAACTTAACTTATGCCTTCCACTATTCTTTAAAAATGAAATTGTCAGTAAGATAATTTAGGAATTTCTTGGAAGTATCATACCTGCCAGAATATGTCCCTCAGCAGGTATTGGGCTAATAAAAGTCCTCAGCCACAACTGTTTTGCCCCTCTTTGCCCCTTCATTTCCTTTTAAACACATTGGATCCTATAATCACTATTGTGAACCCGGAAAATAGCACAATCTTTTGATCTGATAAATCTTCACCTTTTCTTGCCAGCTGTGGTGTACCATTTGTTGTTTTAATCCCCTATCTTGTTTCAAATTTTCTCCTGCTGCAGATATATGTCAGAATGTTTCTGCTAGTAACACAAATACATCACTAGTAATCTGCTAAAAAGTCCTGTATCCATTTTCACTTTTATTTTTTAAGCCATAATTAACAGAAAGTATTACTTTTGTTGTTGTTCTTGTTGTTCCACAAAGCAAATAAGGACAAGCATCCTTATAACATCCCACTCTGCTGACTTCACTTAAGAACCTCTCTTCTTCATATTAATGACCTTGCTTCCTGGGACACGTGGTGGGAGAGTGAGTGGTGAATTTGAGTTAGCATTGACTCCTGGTGATTATCTGGACAGGGCTCCACAGTTTTCTTGGCAAGACAGGTATATTTATTGTGTTGGTTTATTATGTTGATGTTTCAGTTGCTGGTTGGAAGTCACCAGACTTTGATAGAAAATATGTGGCTATGTAAATGATTTAAATGCATGAATTTCAAAACTGGATTGTCATCGCCTCCTTTGGAGAGAAAGTGACTGGCCCAAGATCTCCTATCTGGTTTTGTGCCTAAGGTGGGACTAGAACTCACAGCCTTCCACTTTCTAGCTTGATGCCTTAACTGCTACACAAAACTGGTGCTGTCCCTGGAGCCTAGCCATTTGAAATTCCTTCTAGAAACTCTGTTTACTCAGCAGGAGTTAATCAGAATGGAAAATCAGGAATTCTGATTATTGCTGATATACATGTGGTATTTTTTTCCATGGTACAAAATCTTCTTGGACAAATACACATGTAAATAAGATTATTGTAAACATAGATCAGGGGTGTCAAACTCAATTTCATTGAGGGCCGCATCAGCATTGCGGTTGCCCTCAGGGGGCCGGGTGGGTATGGCCAGGGTGGGCGTGGCCTACTGGGTGGGCGTGGCTAGAGTGCATGTGGCCTACTGGGTGGGCATGGCCAGCTCTACATCGTTTGCATCAAGGGTGCCTATGGGGGCCTGGGCAGGAATGGGGCAGATCTGAGGGTCTCTGGCAGAAGGAGGGTCTCTGGGCCAGGGCCAAGGCAGTGGGGGCCGTTCCCTCACTGTTTCCAGGATGGCTTTGCGGGCCGCATGAAACCACTTCGCGGGCCGGATCTGGACCCCAGGCCTTGTGTTTGACATGTCTGACATAGATCATAGCAGGAATTCCATAAAATAAATAAAATAATAATAAAACAAGTGAGAGTAACAGAAATATTAGATGTAAAAAGATTACAACAACACAAAGCCAAAGCTATAAGTAAGAACATAAGTAATCTTTCTAAGTTTAAATGACAGCAGAGCAAATGTAGGGAGGGGGGAGGGAGGGAAGGAAGGAAGTTTTTTTGTTTTTTCCCCAGAATGGCTTACAATGTTCTGAAATATGTTCTGTTATCATTTAAGAAAGATAATATAGCAACCCCAAAGTGTTTATTCCATTGGAAGATTTTTTGTCTCATGGCATCTAATGGCTGAAGAATATAATCACATTATGTACACATTCAATAATAATAATAATAAAAACCTCATGCAGTTAAATAAAGTTTAATTATCTTAGCTAACTAGCAGTTTTATAATGATTCCCTAATCTCTCATTATAAAAATTTCTGGGTTCTTAAACAATCTTTGTCTATTTCTTTGTTTTTCACTGTTCATTTTCATACTGCTGGATACAATTAGCTACTCTTAAGCATGTATTGAAAACTTGTATTGGCTTTTATACTCCAGCTTATTTTATTATTTTTTTTAAAAAAAATACCAGCCTTTAGATTAAAAGGACATGAGTGTTACAGACTAAAGCAGGTATGAATATAAAAGTGGAAAGTATTTGAACAATAAATATTCAAAAGACATTATTCTTAAAACCAAGATGCACATGGGACACATGTAATATAAGTTAGTGGCAATTTATTCACTTATTTCAAAATGTGACAGTTTGACCTCTTTCTTTTGGCATCTGAAGTCCTGGGTGTCATTCGGGCACAAGGAGAATGAAAGTTAGATTTATAGATTTTATAATTTCAAACATGTCATTAAGATTAGAGGATAGAAAATTTGCAGTGGTAACAAGGTACATTTCTTGTTTATTTTTATTTATTTATTTTTCTATTTAGAACAGTATTTAGAACAGTATATATAAATACTGGCCTAGACTTCCCTTTCCAATACTAAAAGGCTTTAAAAAAGAAAAGAAAAGAAAAATCGAATACATGATGGACAGAGACCAAATATGACCAATAATTGTTGTTCAAAATACCTGGAAGTCATCAGATTGTAAAATACCCAGCATATCAATAATTAGGCAGAAGATAATCTAGAAATAGCAGCTGGCCCTGAATATGATAGGGTATGTTTTAATCTTAAAGGATTGGTATATGTAGAACAGGACTTCTGTGAGATTTTCCACTGTTCTCAAGTTGAAGTAGTTTGACTGGCAAGTACAGGCTGAGCCCAATTCAAAATGCTCACATTTCATTAAAAAATATTTAGAATTCTCAAGTTTGCTCTAATCCTTGGCTCATTAATGGATGCATTCTCCTTCTGGATATATTTAACATCAGTAACTTATTGTGACAGGATCCATATTAGAAAAAAAAAAATATTGTACTTGGAATTAGAGCCAGAATTAGTTAACTAGGTAACTATAATTGAAGATGGTTCATATCATTTATTTTTCCATGAGTTTTAATAATATAATTTGTAGGGAAAAGAATTCAGACCCGGGTCGATAGAGATGCTCTGAACCAGCCAGGCAGCCTCGTCTCTCCCCAAAAAAACCTGAGCAACTGCCCGCTGAACTTTTATTCACCTCCTTTTTCTGAATATCAAATACAACATTGCATAAACCCCATCAATCTAAAAAAAAAATAGGATACATAGTGATAATTGGATACGTAGTGAGAACTTCTCAGGTGCCTATGAGATCATTACAAAAACAAGATACTAAAAGTTGTATGTGAAAGCTCTATCATAGCGTTTCCCAAACCTCCCACATGCCATCCTGTGCGTACCAGGAGAGTGTGCTCATCACTGTAATTCACGTAGAGGCCGATAAGAAATGTTTGGGAAAGCTGAAGGTTGGAAGGCCAAAAACTGGCCATTCCCACAATAATTGTACTGTACTATATCTATATACTGCTAAAATTTTCATTGTCATGACCTTTAACTGGGCAAAATGGTGCATCACAGAGTAAAATCTTTAAACCAAGGTATCTCAAATGAGCTAGCTTATAGAGTGTGTCCAAAATTCAAGACTCATAACTCCCAAGGGAATGAAATTTGGGGAAGTTATGACTTCTTCGGTACTACTGGCTGCCAATGCACTGCTGGACTGCTGCTATGATCATGTGATCTTCATTTTTACTGTTCAGTGACAATTGTCCAGCCAGTCTCACAATCCCTCACTCTCTGCCCCACCCAGCAGCCACCTGTCTTCCTTTTAGAAAGGGAGGGTAAGGAAAAGAAGGGAAGAAAAGAGGAACGAGGAGGAAGAAACATCTACATACCCTTTCTAGACCATGCCACCCCTGCCCATTCTCCCAACTGTACTGTCCCCCCACACACACCTTCTGAACCTGATCCTCCCCCAAGTGCCTTTCTTGACCTGTGCAGGTCCACTTGCATGTTCCCATGCATCCTCCCCAACCTGTGCCCCTTCTACAATGCACACCTCTTGGATACCCCTCCCACACATACTTCTTGACCCATGCAGCCTTCCTATGGGCTGTCCCTGACATGCATAGCACTACGTACACACCCATGCAACCCCAATGCATTCTTCTTGACCCACAACACACCCTGTGTACTCTACATTACCCAGGCAACACCTTTTTTACATATCCATTACCCCCAGGAACCCTTCTTGTCCCACAAAGTTTCTCATGTGCCCTACTTAACCCTCACAGCCTGTCTTGCACAGCCATAGAAACACTTCCCAACCTCAGCTACCCACTCATGTACACTCCCTGACTCATGCAGAAAAGATAGAAATTCAAAATGAAAGGAATGAAAACTGTTTTTGAATGCATAGGCCTTGCTCTTAAAACCTAGCAGTTGCTAGAATTTGTTTGTTTTGGCTTGTATATATGCTTTTCAATAAAGATTCCTTATCAGAAGTTCTTGGATTGTTGTAAACTTGCCTAATTGATTCCATTCTTGCTTACTGAGTAAAGTCTGACAAAAAGCTCCTTGGTGAATAATTGTAATTTGGGCATCTGCTACATTGTCATCTATTAACAATTGCTGCTAGGTTTGAACAATGTCCAGTTTGGCACAAACACTTCCCCCAGTACTATGTCAGGTTTAAAGCATTAGAGCAGAAATGTGGATCTTGCTTCAAAGCTTTATTTACAGTGCATTCATAATCCCTATAAATGCATACACTTCAATCAGGCTTCATGACAGGAACAACAGGTGTTGCCTAACTAGTGTGCATGACTGGTTCAATAATTCCTTGTGCAGTGATATATGATCGAATTTTGTATTGATCTCTGGGCGCAAAGCAAAAATATGATTCAAACTTTCATAGGCATGGACACTATATGGGTATCCAGCTGGAATGTCATAGGTTATCTTATATTCACCTAACACTTTCTTGAAAAGCTATGGAAACTCAGCAATAAATGTCCTCATGCTGCCAAACTGAAATGTACTGAACATTTAAAAGGCACCATTAATCTGTTTATCACAAAACTGATAACTGAGTTTTTTTCTATCTTAGGAAGTCATTAGGAAAATGTCATTTTGCCAGAATCTGAGTCAACTTTCTTTATGGATTCTTGGCCATATTTATTTGCAGACACCAACATCTGTGACTCTGGATTTTCTGAAAAATAATTGTCAGTGAAAGTTCATCCAGGAAATTCATGGCAGAAAAATGGCTTGAGATGGGGTGGGGGAATACCTGATTTGAGCACATAGCAAGACAGACTCTTTAACATTTTGGCATTAGAAATATAAAAATAATTTGTTAGTGAGATATGCTGCTCTGAATGATACTGGGTCTGATCAGCTCAGTTTGGAGAGTATTCACTATTAAGTTGAGCAAATAGGATAGGAGTTGAAAGCCAGATGTTGCTCCATTATAACCTGCATCATTGCTAATGGTAGAGGATGCTGTGAGTTGTGGTCCAGCAACACTAGAGGCCATCGGTTTATAACTGAGGCTGCCTAAACCTATTTAATCATATATGTAGTCTTAACATATCTTTTCCAAAGTGCAGCAATTAGAAGCATGTGTTCTGTATTCATTTTTAATTATACACATTATGCTTTCCTGTATGTTAATGAATAGAAAATATCTTATATATGCTCTGATAATAATTGTTTTATCATATTTTATGGATCTAGCACAAGTCATATCTATTTAAGGGGATGGACAACAGCTAGGCTTACGGATGTGATATGCTCACTTCAGACAATGACAGCTGAAGGATAGCTCTTTAATGAAAGCTAACCCAGTGAGCCTTTCTATGGTCAAGCTGGGTCTAGCTATTATTTACCCTTGGCAGACGACTAGCACTTGCTATCCAAATTTAGTTTTCTAGTCTTCTTCAGACCCTCATGGAGTTTGAATAATTTCCTGAATGTCTTTCATTATGTGGAAGAATAGGCTGCTTAGCAAAATTGCAGTTACCCTGGGCTGCCTTCTTTCTCTCTCATTTGAGCTTTCTCACCAGGGTTAGCATGGAAGAATTGCCAGTAAAGCAGCAACCTTGACAGGTGTGGGAGGAGACAGGAGGAGAATGAAGACATGTGTTGTAGAGCTCTGCAGCCATCAGCAAACTGTGTATAGCAGCCAACTGAAAGGATGTGTTTTTCTTTCAGAAGGTGTGGATAGTCCAAAAGAGAGGGAAACTATACTTAAGTACTATATAAATAGAGGCCCAGAAAGACAAAGCACGATGTAAAAAATGTGCATGAGATGTACATGTTGACCATTAAGAGAAAAAGAAGAAACCTCATCAAGAGGGGACTTAAGACAAAACACGGTTAAGAAAGAAATGTTGATACACACTAGTAATAGTATACAGCAGGGGTGTCAAACTTGCAAAGTCACGTGAGGTGTCGTGACGTATCACAACTTTTTTTTACTATTGCCGTCAATGGGGTGGGTGCGGTTTCAGCATGATGCATCTGTCCCGTGGAGCAGCAGATAATAATAATAATAATAATAATAATAATAATAATAATAATAATAATAATAACAACAACAACAACAACAACAACAACAACAACAACAACAATAATAATAATAATAATAATAATAATAATAATAATAATAATAATAATAATAAAAGTTGGAAGTCATCTAGTCCAACCCCCTGCTAGGCAGGAAACCCTATACCATTTTGGACAAATGGCTGTCCAGTCTCTTCTTAAAAACTTCCAGTATTGGAGCAGTCACAGCTTCTGGAGGCAGGTTGTTCCACTGGTTAATTGTTCTAACTGTCAGGAAGTTTCTCCTTAGTTCTAGGTTGCTTCTGTCCTTTATTAGTTTCCATCCATTGCTTCTTGTCCTCCCTTTGGGCGCTTTGGATAATAGCTTGAGTCCCTCCTCTTTGTGGCAGCCCCTGAGATATTGGAACACTGCTATCATGTCCCCCCTAGTCCTTCTCTTCATTAAACTAGACATAACCAATTCCAGCAGCCGTTCCTTATATGTTTTAGTCTCCAGTCCCCTAATTATCTTTGTTGCTCTTCTCTGTACTCTTTCTAGAGTCTCAACATCTTTTTTACATTGTGGTGACCAAAAATGGATGAAGTATTCCAAGTGTGGCCTTACCAAGGCATTGTAAAGTTGTATTAATACTTCATGTGATCTTGATTCTATTCCTCTGTTAATGCAGCCTAGCACTGTGTTGGCTTTTTTGGCAGCTGCAGCACACTGCTGGCTCATATTTAAGTGATTGTCCACTAGGACTCTGAGATCCCTCTCACAGTTACTACTATTGAGCAAGCTACCCCCTATACTATACCTGCACATTTGGTTTTTCTTGCCTAAATGCAGAACCATACTTTTTTCACCATTGAATTTCATTTTGTTAGATAGCGCCCAATGTTCAAGTCTGTCCAGATCCTCCTATATCTTAATCCTGTCTTCTGGAGTGTTGGCTATTCCTGCCAACTTGCTGTCGTCTGCAAATTTGATGAGTTCCCATTTATCCCTTCATCCAAATCATTGATGAAGATGTTGAAGAGCACTGACACACCCAGTATACACGATAGTATATAGACAGAGCTTTTTTTCTCATAGAACGCTCAGAACGGCATTCCAGCACCTTTTTTTGCAAAAGCTCCCTCTACTGGCTTTCGAAAGCCTATTGCAAGGGTAGGCAATCTTGGCTCATTTATGACTCATGGACTTCAACTCCCAGAAATTCTGAGCCAGCCACACTGAGGGGAAAGAGAGAGGTTTCAAAGCTGAGCCATGCTGGCTCAGGAATTCTGGGAGTTGAAGAAGTCCTTAAGTTATAAAAGAGCTAAGGTTGCCTACCCTGCACTAGAGGAGGACATTAAAATTATTTACAAGGTTACTTCTTTAGGAACTAAACTTTTAAAATCTAAAACAGTTAATTCAAAAAGCCAACAGGAAAGAACCTCACATTTTTCATCTGCTTCTGTCTTTTGGAAGGTTAGATAACAAAATAATCTATTTCCTATGTTAACATCTCTGCAATGAAATCAATAAAGGTAACAGGAAAGAAATGAGAAACATTTTTCTCAATGTAATATGTCTAATTTAGCTGAAGGTTGAAAAAAATAGTATCTTTTGCACATACTCTTGAAAACTATTTTGAATCTATAGCCATCTATTACAACTAAACCACTTTAAATTAAACAATTCTTAAGAATGAAATATTCTTAATTTGGACTTTACTTTTACTGTTTGGACTGTTGTGTGTTTTGAAAAATAGATTATTTAGAATCTCGTTATCTTGCACTTCAGTCTTTAAATAATTAACCTAGTATATACATAACAATATACAATGTTTTCCATGGTGAGCTTAACATCAATAACAACATTTATTAAAAAGGCTAAAATAATTTCTGGTGGTATTATCTGTACATCAACATTTTGTTTAGTCACAATCTTTCACTTTTCACATTCTGGACAAGCAGTGGTCATGTATCCTAGCAAAAGATGTTACATATCTGCATAAGCGTAGTCAGTAGCAAATGCCTTTTAAAAATATCAAACATGCAAAGAAACAAAACTAAGTCCAAAATATCTGTATTACATCCAGAAATGCCAACTTTGCAACCAATATTTCTCATCCATAACTATGGCACCCTAAGGATACCTGCATACATGCAAATGCTTCTCTTGGATCAGTAACACAGGAGGGATTGATTTTTTCTTCCAGTAACAGATTGCTGGAAAATACCAAACATGGCATTGAGAATTCCAATGTTTGTTACAAATTTTACTGGATGTGGTTGGAAAAGTCCTAGAAATGCCAGCACAAATACATCACACTTGCTGAACGTGCACACGCAACTAATTACAATCTTCAATTATATATGATATATATAAAATGAGATGTTCTGTCTCAACTGCAACTTGGAAACCATTCCGTTTTGTGGCAAAAAAAATCCAGGACAAGCTGATCAGCAGAGCTTAGAGAGGACTTATTAACACAATTTTTGGGAGGGAAAGAAACAGAAGGACAGTTTAACATCTTCCAGTTGATGTTATGTTATATAACATCTTCTGGGAGTTGAAGTCCATGAGTCATAAAAGAGCCAAGGTTGCCTACCCTTGGCCTATTGGCTTTTGAAAGCTAATAGGAATTGCTGCTGAGCGCGCCAAAAGGCTCAGCCGGCAAACGTTGCATAAGCAAGTTGTCTGTAGTGAAGGCAGGAACTTTGCACCCCTCTCTGCTGCCCAACTACACCATCTCAACTAGGTAAGAAAGATATTATTTGCAAATAGCATGGCAATAAACAAGTTAGGCTGCATTTACATCAGGGCTTTTCAACCTTTTCAGAAATTGCACCACTTTTAGAACATAACAATATTCAAGTACCACCAATGCTTAACAAGGTATCAAAAACGTGATGACTAAAAAAAGGGGGGGTTATTTTGAGTTTCATTAGTTAGATTCATTTATTGTTATAGAAATGGCTAGTTTATAATATTATAGAAAAGCAAAAAGTTGAAGCTCAATGTTAATGCTTCCTTCTACTCCTGCAACAGAGGAAGTCAGAAGTCAGCAGTGGCGTAGCGTGGGGGGTGCAGGGGGGGCCGGCCACACCGGGCGCAACATCTGGGGGGGCGCCCATTAAGCTCGCCGGAGGGGGACGATTCTGCTTCGCCGAGGGTCGGAGGAGTGAGCGAGTGGGCGGAGCGTAGAAAGCAACCACATTCGCTGCGCCCAGCCAGAGCGGGATCCTGTCCTCTCGTGGCTGCGGATTGCCTCCTTTCTCGGGTGGGGATGGGGAGGCTTGGCGGCGTCTCGCCTCCCTCTCTTTCTCCCGCCGCGGCTCTCCTCCACTTGGCTCTCAACCTGCAAGCCCGCCACCCCCGACCCAGCTCCCGCCCCCGTCTCCTCCTTTCCCGGAGGTAAAGGTAACAACTGCAGCTGCCGCACCTGCGGCTGCTTGCTGCTCCTCCTCCTCCTCCTTCTCCTCCTCCTCCTGCCGTATTGACTCTCTGTGGCCACTCGGTTCCCCCTGCAGGAGGCGATCGGGATGCCCCCCCACACACACACATCGCCAGCAGCGAGAGTTTCCAGCCAGTCCGGCGAATCTTTGGGGCGAGGTGCCAAAGAGAAGGAGGCAGCTTGGCTTGGATAAGCAGCGTCTGGGCAGAAAATAGGTCGGGCGCCACAGCAAGTATGAACTCCTGGGGTTCAGCCTAAGCAGGCAAAGCTGCAGGGTGGGTTGGTTGGCTTTTCCGGCTTTGGAATAACCTTGGGAAGCTGAGGTATTGTAAGTTGGAAGTCATTGTTTGTCGCCTAACATGTTGGATCACCCCACACCACATGCTAAGCCATAAACCGTGGTTGGTATCCAGGGTTTAGGACAAGATGGAGAAAACTAGCCAATTGTGGGATCATAAATCTTGATGAAGCCCATCATCGCTCCATGTGATGTATGCACTCAATCTACAAACGTAGTCCAAGCCTATTCACATCTGTTGTAAGGTCATTCTCTCCTGGGGTTTATCCTGACGTCCACTAAGAGTGGAACAAACATGCCCCATTAACCATTTTCAACGCCATGTCCTCTCTTTGTCTCATCCTAAATCACAGCTGAGGCACCTTAAAGTTGCCTTGTTTCAGTTTTAAACTAGCATTTTCCCTCTTCTCCAGAGACCCTTTTTTGCCTTGAACCTAACTCAAGGGTAGGCAATCTTGGCTCTTTTATGACTCATGGACTTCAACTCCCAGAATTCCTGAGCTAGTGGAAGAGACTCGAGTGCTAAAATCCACGGGTTAGGGGGCGCGAATTACTTGCCTTGCCCCGGGTGCTGACAACCCACGCTACGCCACTGGAAGTCAGTGTCTTTTCTTTTCTCCTTCTTCCCTTCACTTTTCCCTTTTTCTCTCACTCTTTGCTTGCAAAAGCCCCCCTACTCACTCACACTTTTCTCACAAAAGCCTCCAGTCACTTTCACTCACTCCTCCATCCCTTTCAAAGGCACCTCATTCGGTCTCCCCCACTCACTCCATCTCTTTCAAAGGCCTCTTGCTCGCTCGCTCACTTATTGCCCCATTGCTTCCAAATGCCATTTGCTCATTCACACACTCACTTACTGCCCCGTCGCTTCCAAACACTTCTAAATGCCACTTGCTCACTCACTTACTGCATTTGGAAGTGACAGGGCAGTAAGTGAACAAGTGCCAGTGTCGGAGGCCATCAGCTATTTGGCACCGGAGACCGCTGCCACGAGGAACACAGCTTTGGGTTGGGGTTTGGAGCAGCTCTGGGTGGGGGCTCATCACGGGCCATGGCATGGCAACTGCAGGGAGGGGAATCCCCGCAGTGGCTGTGGGGAGGGGAATCCCTGTGGCTTGTGGCTCTGAGCCGCAGGGGTGGGGGTGCAAAGGACAGGCGACGATGCCATAGCAAGACACCAGCATCACTCCCAGTGACAGCACCTCTGAATTCCGGCATCTTTTTTTTTTTAAAAAAGCACTGTATATAGATACCTATAATAGGTAATAGTAATAGTAATTGAATAATAATGATACATTGGAATAGTAATTACCATAGTAATATGCATATAGGTATAGAATAAACTATAGGAATCACATAATAATATATAAGAATCACATATCACTGTTGTATGTTTGTTTTTATTAAGTAGCATATCTCCCTGACCTTTATAAGGAAATATAAAGAAACCACCTGTCCTGGGTCCAGTGGTTTTGTGTCTTCCTTGAGTCAATCTAATTGGGTATGGTTAAGAAAAAGTACCTGTGGTACATCTCCCATTCATTACTCACAAATCCAAAGATCTTTGAAAATGTCAATTTTTCATCTAATCTACGTCTCTGGAGCTTGCTTTGGCTTCACCCATTCAACATTCAGCCGCTAAAAGGTTAGAAGCTAAGCAATAACCTATATTGTTGTCATTACTTTTATTACTGCTAGGACAACAATATATTTCAACTATATAATTGGCATCGAAGGAAGGGGGAGAAAAACACTATTGCTTTGGGTCTAAAATTCTGAAGAAAGAGCCTCGAGTCACCTACAATAGAGTTAAATGCCAAAGCCACTGGGGCTGAAGCAAAATATAATTATGTTTTATTAACATGTCATGTCTTTACTGGAAGATATGTTTAATTGTGTGTATTTATATAGGTTGTAATTTGCAAAATATCCCCATGTAGGACATGATGCATCCTGTCAGTGGGGGCAGGAAAGGAGCAAAGAAGACTTCTCAAAAATTGTATATGAGAACAGGATGCCACTGAAGCAATTAACAGTTTTCCAAGTCACTTTCAAAAGTAGTACACTTCCCTATCTATTTCAAATCCCTATTCTTTTGTCCCCTATAACTACAGTACTATTTGCATTAGATGACATGCTCTCTGTACAAATAACAGGTACGGTGAGGATTAATGCCCTATTACCCATTTTTTTTTATTTTTAAGGACAATTAGGCAATTGCTAACCATCTGGATTCATTTCATCTAGTTTGACTCATTCAGCGGCATCCTGTTATTGGCAGAGTAAATCTCATACATTGTACTAACTATTGCCCTATATTATAGTAAAACAGAAAGAGAGGGGATTGGTTTGGTTTATTGTCCAGATTATAATTTCCCTTATATATTATAGTTTAGCATAATCAGAATAGGCAGTTCCAATCTTTGGGTATACCAAGGTAAATATTACTGAAATATGGTAGCAAAGATAAGGCATCTTTATCAAGATGCTACTCTTTTTTTCAGAATTCAGTTTATCGGCTGACCCAGAACTTTGAATGACTGTCCAAAATTTCAAGAGAATTTAGCACCAATCGCTACTGTTGAATATATTTATTGCTTCTTGATTTGTTCAATTTATATTCCGCCTTTTCTCCAGAAGCTCAAAGTGGCGCATATGGAGATTATTATTATCCCTTTAACTGTAATCCCTATAATTTTGAGCAAGTCTTACTGGATTTGGGAGTTTGTGTAGGCAATGCCCCCATTCCTATTTCAATACCACCTTTTGTACCATAGGGACGTTCAGATCTCCCTAATAAATGAATATAAGTTGATAATAAATGCAGGTGTCCAGGATTCCCATTCTTCTGCCACCATCTACTGTGGCTGGGATCAGAGCAGACTCTCTGCTTCAGGCCACCGGTACGTTTACATATGGGGTACAAGGGAAGTTAATGGTTTTAAAAGATGTTTTATGACAATAGTAATCTCTTTCATGACATAGCTACTTGAGAAACCATCTTCTTCATATGTTTTTGCCAATCTGGTGAAGTCAGCTAAAGTGGGCATACTCTGTATCTCATTGATTAACCAATGTCACCTTGCAGTGCCCAGGAAATATGCTTTCTTGGCAATGACTCCTTGTTGAATGTTCTCTCCAGGACATCCATAATGTTCCCATTTTTCTGATATCTTGCAAATTGTTAAAAGCCTGGTTGGTCTCCTAGGCCTCGATTAAGATGGAGATCAAACCTATTTGGCTTGGGATATTTGTTGATGCTGTTATGTTATGGGCTTGATGTACCAGTTGCTTTTTATTTTCTTTGATACATGTTGTTTCTTTTTAATTTTATTTCACTGCAAGTTTTCCAAAATTGTAAAATCAGGAGGCTGTAAAATTGAAATATTAAATTAAATTAATGTTCAATAGATTAATTTGACAAAAAGGTAAAAACAAACAAACATCTTTTGTCAATCAAGCTGTACCCCAATCTTCAATTTCCAAGACATCTAGTTATATATAAAAAAATTAAAATATATGGGTTCTTTTAAAAAAAGATAAGTTAAAATCTCATTCATATTAACATTTCTGAAATATTATTAAAATGGTACTCCTCATCAAGAACCTTAAAATTTACATTTCAATTTTGATATAAAAAGCCAGGAATGAGAAGGGAGGACATGGAAATGCTAAGTAATGTTGTTTTTCTTAAAGTACAATAATTGTGATTGGCCCGAGGATCCTGATATGAACATAAACGTCATGTAAATATTCTCTAACTCAGGGGTGTCAAACTGCCGCCCCATGGACCAGACGCATCATGAGGAAACCGTGCCTACCCCATTGCCAGCAATGGGGAAAAAGCTCCGATACGTTGTACGACGTCACCTGACATAGCAAGTTTGACATGTCTGCTCTAACTGTAAAGGCAATTTCCTGCAAGTTTTTTTTTTCCAAAAATTGATTTTTCTCTGTTTCTCTAATATGAATTTTAGGTTTTACATTAAAATATTGCATTTAACCTCCAAAAGTACGCTACTGTATGTAAACATCATCATCATCATCATTACCACCACCATCATTGTTTTCTCCATTCTTTTTTTAAAAAAACAAAAAAACAAAGGTGAAGCCACTGTGATTTCAAAGCAAATTAGAATCTAGCAACACACACTGTCATGAGCTCTGTCCTTTACAGTCCTTTTGCAAGAAGAAAAAACAAGTTTTATTCATGAAGAGAAGCTAGTCACAATTCTGATGCACAAATGCACAATTATGCTTCATATTAAACAGGGCTTTTTTTCTCATAGAACGCTCAGAACGGAGTTCCGGCACCTTTTTTTGATGGAACCTTATAGGGTAGGCAAGGCAGGTTGTATGACATGTGTGAGTTCCGGCACCTTTTTCTTTTACAAAAAAAGCACTGATATTAAATATGCACCTCCTACATTCAGGTTTTCTGCTATGTAATACTATGATTAAAAGCCAAATAAAATCAAACCTGTTAAGTGCTTAAATCTTGTGTAGGCCAAGTTAGGCAGAAAAGAAACACATTTCCTGAAAAAAGCTTTTTCTATATTATTGTCAAGAAAATTGCATTGCTATGTCCATTAATGCACCAGAAATTAAGTCCAGCTTGAAGAAATCTAATATCTATTTTCATTAAAAAAACAAATGGGGAAGTTGTGTGACCGCAATTTTTGGGTCTTGATAGTAAGTGGCAAGAAATTTTATCAAACTATGTAGTCAAGACAGAGATAAATTGTCATATTCTTATAAGCAAGGAGTTGTATTCTTTCTGTCTTTAGGTTCAATTATTTGCTTAATGTAATGGTTGGAATTTGGCTGAGTCAGTCCAATAATTGTAATGTTGAGTTACTGTGGCTTTCTAGAATCACAACTGAATTATGTTTCCTAGGTATGTGCTGATTAGTGTATATCTGGTCTGTAGCAATGTACCCACATAATAAGTACTAACTTGTTATTTGTTTCTGACAGTACTTTTATAACTGATAGAAAGACCACAGCTGCTTCACAATTTTTCAATTGCATTTTCCCACAAAATATATTAGCTGTATAATTTAAATAATAATAATTCCAATATGCAGTATATTTCTTTTGTAAAACATCTAATATTTGTATTTCTGTGCATTCCTGGAAAAAGTAAATTTTATTTAAACACAATGGGTTTTAATGTAGTTTCCCAATAATAATGTGTGATTTCTATTAAATTTTCTTAGATTTTTTTTTACTTCATATAGTCATGCCTCCTACAGATAGCATAGGCTAATAAGCTTATTTGTTGCTTCCATGTATGACAGTGGAAGTTTCTTTAGCAGATTTTGATATTTTCTATACAAAGAATATGACTACCCTAGTATTTCTTGAATTTCCCTACCATTTTCTTCCTGCTTCTCTTTCCTACTGCAGTCTTTCAAAAAAAAAAATAAGTATCTTTAGCAAAAACTGCTATGAAATGATTTATTTATTTATTTAATATTTGCATTCTATTGTAATAAAAAAATGACTCTTGGCAATGCACATAAAAATACAATATATAAAAAACTCCATATCAAAATTAAAAATACAACAATGCTTTAGAAATAAAAAAAAGAATGAAAGAATGAAACCATGATTCAAACCAGGAGAAGGCGTTCTCTCTCAAAAAAAAGAAATCCCATGGAAAATCAATAAAGAGGGAATCAGGCTGATCATCTCAGGAGACCAAATTATAATATCAGCACTACAGCAGAAGAAAAAAAGGTCTCCTTGACACCATCCCTAAATCTCCCCAAAGTGTGGGACTTGCTGCAATTTTCCCCCTACGAGATATAATTAGACAGACAGGAAATCTACCAATTCCAGTATGGGTGTGGATTCAATTCCATATGCAGAAAGAGGCATCAAATATTTTTAATATAGAAAGACTTTTTTCCCCCCAGGATATACTGGAACCAAGATGAAGAGTGCATATGCAAATACATTTTTGACAGGCATTAGGTTAATAGTTAGGGATCACATTATGAATATATGCTAAATATACCATATAATAGCACCCTGGAAGAACCTTAAGAAGAAAATATATTACTCCCATGTAACGCCTCTTCTCCGTGAGCTGCATTGCCTTCTAGTTGCCCTCTGAGTGAGATTCAAGGTGCTGGTGATGACCTATAGAGCCCTAAATGGCATAGGTCCGGACTATCTTCGGGAGCACCTGCTGCCAGCATCAACTTCCCATCGTCCTGTGCACTCCCACAGGGAGGGCCTCCTCAGAGTGCTGCCGGTCAGGGAGTGCTGTCTGGCGGCCCCCAGGGGAAGAGCATTCTCGTTGGGCTTGCCTGGGCTTTGGAATCAGCTGACTGTGGAACTCCAGATGGCCCCCGACCTTCACTCATTTCACCGGGACCTAAAAACTTGGCTATTCGAGCTTGCCGGCCTGGACTGAGGATTTTGGTTTAAGGTTTTAAATGTTAATTATTATTTTGGGGCTATTTAATTTTATTTTATTTTAACCTGTATATATTGTACTGTTTTAATTTGCCCTGTAAATCACCCCGAGTCCCTTGGGGAAAGGGCAGTATATAAATTTAAATAAATAAATAAATAAATAAATAAATAAATAAATAAATAAATAAATAAATAAATAAAAAATAAAGTTTTCATAAGTTTCCATAGGTGCTGATGTGGGAGTATGCATGTGTGTGGGTGATTTTAAAGCTGAGGATGACAGCTAATACTGTACAATGGGGAGTAGACTTAATGGATAAGTGTCGAGCAGGGGAAGCAAGGATCATGGGTGGGGGAAACATCACTCAAACTGTATTATTTTTATTACATCTCTGTTCAATAAATGGGCTTTGAAAAAACTCCAGTGGTCCTAACTGGACTTTTAAAAACAATAATAACAATTTAAGCCTTATGTAAGGGAAGGCTGGGGAGAGCAAGAGAAGGCAAAACAACAAAGAACTGAGGCTTTGTGCTATCCTTTTGCCTCCTTCTTAGAGCTGAAAGAAAGTGACTGGATCAAGACAAGGACTAGAACTCCCATAATGATATATTAAACTCTCTGTCTTACTTTTTATAAGATAGAGAAAATGTGCAGAATCTGATTTCTGGAATTCTTTCCTACTTGGAAAGAATTGGTTATAGAAAGTGTTTGTGCTCTCTCTCTCTCTCTCTCTCTCTCTCTCTCTCTTCTCTCTCTCTCTCTCTCTCTCTCTCTCTCTCTCATCTCTCTCTCTCTCTCTCTCTCTGTCTCTGTCTCTCTCTCTCTCTCTCTCTGTCTCTCTCTCTCTGTCTCTCTGTCTCTCTCTCTCTCTCTCTCTCTCTCTCTCTCTCTCTCTCTCTGTCTCTGTGTAGTGTCTCCTATTGCCTAAGTAGAATAGGTTCATATGTGTTGTATCTTTTTGTGCATATGTTCCTGGTTTTTCCTCATGTTTACATGTATGCAGTTTGTGTACATGCACTGAGAAGCAAGGATGAACTGCAGATATTCTGCTATAAGGTTATGTATCAGGAAGGAAGCTTAGAACACAGGAGATGCAGTATTTGAGGGAGTCCCCATGTACCATATAGAATTATACATCAACTATAGCAGTGTTTCTCAGCCTGACCTCAGACTCCAGAATTATCTACCCAGTATGCTGTTCAGCTCCCAGAATACTGAAAAGGAACAGTTAGATAGAACACAGAATACAGAATAACAGAGTTGGAAGGGACCTTGGAGGTCTTCTAGTCCAACCCCCTGCTCAGTCAGGAAACCCTATACCATTTCAGACAAAAAGTCAGTCTCTTCTTAAAATCATCGAGTGATGGAGCATTCACAACTTCTGGAGGCAAGTTGTCCCAATGATTAATTGTTATAACTGTCAAGAATTTTCTCCTTAATTCTAGGTTGCTTCTCTCCTTTATTAGTTTCCCTGCATTGCTTCTTGTCCTGCCTTCCAGTAGCAATCCAGTCCCCTTTGCATTTATATATTTCATGAAGTAATAGGAAAAAGAAATATTTGTGCTAGTTTTATTATATATTCTCCTAGTGCCAATCATTTATGTCAGAAGATCTTTGTATTATTATCATTAATCAGGTTTAGTTTTCAGAGTTTTTCTGAATATAATGTGTTGTGTAGTGGGTCCGACGCAAGGAAGAGACGCCAGCCGGTGTGTGAGTTCAGCTCTTTATTGAAGGGGGGTAGTGAACTGGGGAATGAGGGTTACCTGGCCTCCTTAAATACCTGGCCAGGTAAGCGGACAGCCAATGGGGTTGGCCCTAGGTTTCCCGCCGAAACTGGGTTTCCCGCCGAAACCGTTCAGGCCAACGCCCCCTGGTGGCTGTTGCTATGCAGGTGCCTACATACATAACATAATGAGTATTGGAAAATGTGTCTTTTATTTATCTTTTGAAGCCATGCTTACCTTCCAAAATATTATTTTACATTTTGGAGGCCACATAGTAATGCTTGAAAGTACATACAATCAAACAATCAGAAAGAAGTGCTTTAGGTTTTGGTAATAATAATGATATTACTGCAGTTATTTTTCAGAACTGAAAAATCATATATAAATACAATTAATTCTAGAATTAGTAACCACATGTTCTTGCTAATACTGAGCACTGTTGCTCAGTAACAATAACATTTCCACTGTCAGGTGGAAATTATTATCACATGACCACAATATTTCCTTACTGAAATTAATCAGATTTAAGAGATTGACCCCACTTTACTACCTTTTTTTCAGAGGACATTAAGAATGCATGTACCTTTATGTTTCAATGTCATTCATCTAATTTTTTCTTTCCTATATAATAGATGTTACTATGGGATTCATTGTCATTTGGGTGATATTTCAAAGTACTGACTTAAATTATGCTACAAATGAGATAGATAGATAGATAGATAGATAGATAGATAGATAGATAGATAGATAGATAGATAGACAGACAGACAGACAGACAGACAGACAGACAGACAGACAGACAGAGGATAGATAGATAGAGTGGATGTGGAATTATTCTTATTTTTAATTGATCTTTTTAGACCTTGCTGATAGATCAATATGAATGTACCCCATTACAAAGGAATTTTATCACAATTTTATGTACTGGATCATGCATCTACTCATATGCTCCTCCCCATATGAAAAATCCCTAATCACTTTCTTTACAATTTCAATTCACTCCAGAAATGAATGATTCCCCCACCCCCGCAAAAAAATCCAAAAATGAATAATCTTTGACAAGACTGTCTTTTAGAATTCAGCTAAAACATTTCACTCCATTTTTCGAAAGATTTCTCTTTTCCTATCCCAGATTAGATGGCAGGAAAGTGTGAGATAAGGCACAGATCACTACCACAGTGTGTGAATTCTCTGGGGAAAATCCCATGGAAGCTCTTTGGGTGACTTGAAACCCAACCTATCTAAAATAATTATGGTTGTGAATTGAAGGGAGGTCTCTATGTACGCCCCTTCCCTTCCTAGAGAAACAGTGAGATTTAACTAGCAAGAGATATAAAAAGTGGTTTTCCCTTGAAAAGAAGTTTATTCCATCTTGAGTTTATTTTTCCCTCTCCTTTCTTTCTTTCTTTCTTTCTTTCTCTTTCTTTCTTTCTTTCTTTCTTTCTTTCTTTCTTTCTTTCTTCTTTCTTTCTTTCTTTCTTTCTTTCTTTCTTTCTTTCTTTCTCTCTCTCTCTCTCTCTCTCTCTCTTTCTTTCTGTCTTTCTTTCTTTCTTTCATGTCTTTTCTGCCTTGTTCCTTCCTCTTCCTCAACAGCAGGGAGGTTTTTCAGTTGCTGAATTCCTTCCAGTCCCCTCCTCTTTAGTATTTACATGGTGTTCAGAAAGCTGATAAAGACCTGACAATTCTTCCAGGCTTTAGAACATTTTTGATTATATGCTACTTTGGAAGTTTCCCATGATTATGTCTATGCTATATTTTTAATTGTAAGCTGGTCAGAGTCATTAGAAGTCAACTGGCTTATAAATTCTATCAATCATAAATAAAATCTGTGTTGCTGTATTTTCAAAACCGTCATGGAGTTGAGTGTAAAGTGATGGGGAAATCAGGAGATTCAGGTAGTTCAAATGAGTATGTTATTATAAGCTTAAACTGGCTGCAAGAATCTCAACTACTAGCAGATAAGGGAAATGAGTGGGAGTTAAGAAAGGAACTCAAGGTGGGCTGGACTTAGATCTCTTGTTTGACCTGTCCCTTGAACTCAGCCTGGTCATCTCGTACCTTAAGAATGAACAGTGCGGCGCCGGAGACAGCCTTCCCAGGCTGCCCGCGGCTCAGCTGAGTGATTTTCGCCCGAAACAGCGCCGATCAGCTGTTCGGGCGAATTTGAAGCCCCCTCCTCGGGAGAAGAGGAGGGGGTGAGGCCCCAGGTAGGGGTCGAGTTCTCCGGGGCCGCCTGAGCTTTTAGCTTGGGCGGCTGAAGGATCGAACCCCCCCCGTAGCCTGGGTTGCTCCCAGCTGGCCAGCGCCTCTGCTCCTGTTTCTTGGAGCAGAGCCAGGCGTCTGCTACCACCCCTGCCTGAAGGAAGGACTATGGAATAAAAAGAGCAGGCAGAGCGGTACAAGAGGAAAAGGTGATGAGGATTACTTTATTTTACTCTCGAGCTTGATGGACTTTTTAAACTTAAAGTGAAAGTGCGTCACAAGTGAAAGTAAAAGATGGCGGCTAAACCTCCTCCTAAAACTCTTCGGAGTGCTGGAACTTCTCCGGTGCAACAATCATCATTGCAGGCGTTGTATCCTCCTGATGTATTGACATCGAAGGACTTACAAGATGCTCTTGAAAAACTTACTCAGGTAATTTTGGAATCAATGGCTGATAAATTTGCACAGATGGAGGAGAAATTGGAGAAGTTGGAGAAGAGAATGGAGGAGAGGATGGAACAGAAGTTCAGTGTGATGAAGGTAGACATTTTGTCTTCAGTGTATAAAGTAGCTGAATGTGTGGAAGATTTGGAGGAAAAAGTGGAAGATTTGACTCAAAAGAATGCCATATTAGAAGCAAAAGTATTGGAGAATGAAGATTTAAGAGACAAAATGGATAGAGAATTGAGTCTTGCTCAATACTTTCAGATGCAGTTTGCCATTAGAATTAGAGGTTTAAAGGAGAATATTAAGGAAGATCTAAAGCAGCTGGTTTCTGAGGCTCTCGAAGTGGTATTGAATCAGCCAGCATCTGAAATAAAAGGAGGCATGGATAAAGTGTTTCGTGTGAATTCATGGATTGCTAGACAGAGAAAGCTGCCTAGAGATGTGGTGGTTTATTTTGCAAAAAGGGAAATTAGAGATGAAGTTATACAAGCTGCCTATGATACTAAGGTGGTGATTGCTGATCAAGAAGTTCTGGTTCTAAAAGAAATTCCTCCAAAGATTTTAAGGAGAAGGAAGGATTTTACGTTTCTTGTGCAAGAGCTTAAGCAACGAGATATAAGGTTCAGATGGGAGATCCCAGCTGGGTTGATGGTGATGCATGAAGGTAAAAGGTACCGTTTGGTTACTGTGATGCAAGCGCGTGATTTCTACAATAATGTTTTAAAAGCAACCCCATTAACACTTCTGGAAGCTGCAAAGGGATCTGGAGAAGGAGAACATCAAGAGGCTGAAGATGGACAGATAGAGGAGAAGGCTGCTGGAGGAGATCAAGCTACAATTTCTTTGGATGATCCTAGAGAACAGAGGGTGACGCGTGCTGCTTTAAAACGATCAAAAAAGATAAAAGAACAAGATCAGCAGAAGTCTATGGAACTTTCACAACGTACTTACAGCCAAGCAGTGGGAGGTGGGAAAAGATTTGGGTGAGGAATGTAAAATTTACACAAGCTTGAAATTTAAGAGAGAATTTTTATAAAATGTTTTATAGAGGGCATTTAGATCTTAAAAAGTTAAGCATGTATCTGAATTATTAGCCTAAATGTTGTAGGTGTGGTGATGAAGACGCAATATATTTTCATGTATGGTGGACTTGTAAAAAGGTTAAGGCTTTTTGGATAAAAGTCTGGTAGAATATACAGGAGATTTTTTAAACGGACTGCCGAACATAGATGAGTGGACTTTAAAGGTTTCTCACCTGGTTGAAATGGCGAAGATTTTGGCCTATTTGAAAGATTATTTGCAAGAATGCTATACTATGGAAGGGAGAAAATGGATTGAGTTTATTTAGAACAAGTATAGGGTTAAGAAGTTTTATGTAGTATTTGAATAAGTCTTCTTTCTTTTTTTCTTCTTTTATCTTAGTTTTTATATATATATATATATTTAATATTACTAAGGTTTGCTTTATCCTATATAAGCTAGAGAGTGATAGATTTTAGAGTTTATGGTTGTTAGTATATGGTTGTTTATGATTGTTTTTTTATATATATACCTTGTATTTAGCTCTGGGAAGTCGGGGGGGGAGGGGGGGAGGGGGGAGAGGAAGGGGGGGAGGGAGAAGGGAGGGGGAGGGGGATTTTTAAGGGAAAAATTGTTTGTTAAAACTTTTCAATAAAAAAAAAGAATGAACAGTGAGAGTTAAAATTTGCTGATTATTTTGAGAATTAAAAATGAATTTCTCCATGCTTAGGGAATAGCATTCAAATAGCAAATTAAACTGGATGTGATACATAATAGGATAAAAATAAAGTTAATGTAAAGAATATGTGGAGTAAAAATCCACTTAGTTCTACAGTACAACCTGTTTTGGTAGAGAAGCTTTCCATCAACCATAACTCTAGTAAAATCCATTTTAAAAATATTGAGGTTGGGGGAGGTGTAATAAGTGTGTCTTTTGGCTTTTGAATCCTTGATGAATTTATATCACTGCTTGTGTTTTTATGGGAGGTTTTTCCTAGCACTTCATGGAAAGACCACGTGACAGGGAAGTGCCAAGCTTTCAAAAAGTTACTGTAAAACAGAAAGAGATCTTATAATTAAAAAAAGAAAAAAAAGCAACTGCAATATTTCTTAGGATGAGAAGGACAAGTGATAGTCAGATTGCCCCAATATTGATTTGCTCCTTTAGGGGTATTTTACTTGTTCACGTTGACAATATTAACATAGCATTAAACTGAAATCCAGCAAACCTTACTGCACTTTAATGCAAAGTGTGAATACAGCTGCTGCAGAGCTGAAAGATGTGAATAAAAATAGCAAATTAGAAAGAAATGAACATTATTTTTTTATTGCTTTTATGAAAACATATATTTAAACAAAAAAAATACATATAAAAAACAAGACATAACATAAACAATACCATCAACAAAAATTCAAAAAGAATACTTAACTTCTGTTATTCCTAATCTGAACATTAGGTCTTTTAATTAGAGAAGGGTATGAGGAAAATGTATAGGATTATATTTCGTATTAGTGATAATAGATGAGAACATTTTTTTCTCACAATACTAGATCTCACGAATATCTAACGAAGCTCAGGGGCAGAAATAATGATTATTATTTTTTTCATACAGCACTGTTAACTCATTAATATGGTATTGACCATAGACTTGGGTGGAGTTCAAAAGACAAACTTATGGAGGATAAGGTTATTATTGAATATTAGTCATTATAGCTATCCACTACTTCCAATAACAAAAAAATAACAAATCTCTCTCTACCTGTTGTTTGAGATCGTGAGTGGGAAGGTGCTATTGCATGCATTTTTGTGACATCAATTTGGCCCAGTAGTAATAGAACATTGGTTGAGATACTTCTAACTCTGATTCAGTAAAGCTTTTATGAATATAATGTCCGTTGTGTTTTCAACTTTCACCCATATGATCAAGTTAGACAACTTGTTATTTTGATAGACAGCTTAATCTGAAGAGTTGTGCTGTACATTTTCTATCCCTGATTTAGGCTACAAAGCATTTCAGAAGAAATATGCTGATCTCTTCTAAGTAGGTTTAATTTCTCTCCAAAATGTATGTGAGAGTGGAATAAGAATATATATCACTATGTCTATTGACTTTCTATAAGATTTCAAATTGTTAAGGCATCATGTGCAAAAAAGAGCATTAGGTCTGGTCATATAATGCTTTGTACCAAAAGACTTCAGTTCTTCAACGTCAGAAGGTGTACTGTAATTTCTACCCCCCTCAAGATATACATTTATAATTACATTCAGACCTGCATTCAGATCAGCTGCATTAAGATCACCTCAAAGAGATCTGAAATGGTATGAAAACTCAATCTGCACAGAAAATATTGGTAATGGTTCTCTTAGTCATGATGTCTTATGCTGCAATGATCAGACAATGATGCATATGTGAACCAACCCATTTGATATGCCCATTTCTTCAGAACTTAAATATCTGCAATCTGTTTTTGATCATTATTTTAAAATTTAATCCAATTCAGAAATATATTACACTTTCTTTAATTGAGGGGAGGGTATTTCAGAAATACTTTACAGGACATATTTAGGTTACAATTTTCTTATTATTTGGAAGTTTGGCTTGACTACAATAATAGTACTTTGCTAAACTATTGATCTGAAAGGCGTATGCTGAAGTGCACATGTAGTCCTTGACTTACAACCAGAATTGAGGCCAAAATTTCTGTTGCTAAGTGAGACTTTTGTTAAATGAGCTTTGCCCCATTTTATGACCTTTCCTGCCACAGTTGTTAAATGAATTTGACTTCCCCAATGACTTTCCTTGTCAGAAGGTTGCAAAAGGTGATCATATGACTCCAGGACACTGCAGCCATCATAAATATGAGCCAGTTGCCAAGCATCTGAATTTTGATCACTGTGGGGATGCTAAAAATGTGAAAAAGGTTATGTCACTTTTTTCCCTGATGTTGTTACTTTGGACAGTCACTAAATAAACTGCTGTAAGTCAAGGACTGGTCTGTACTGAGTAATGAAGAAGGTAATATGAATGTAAACTGTATGAATGTTTGAGGCAATTCACAGTTTTGTGTATAACAGCATGTGTCAGATAGTTATAGACATAAATAGTGAGCTACTCTCATTTTGCCCTCTCCTCAAAGGTGTTCTCATGTACATTTCTTACATTAATTGATATACCGTAATATTTTGTTCATTTGTATTGATATTTAATATAGTGTTCACTTTCATAATTTTATTCATGAGGATGGGGTGTATATCTAAAAAGGTTCATCCTGTATGGTTTCTGTAATTGGTTTCTATACCCAATTGATCTGAGACCTTTTTTTGACCATAGATTTGCAATGATTGTTCTTACATAATACATTAGTTCTCCTCTGTACAATGGAGGTTGCTCTTTCTCTCTAATTCTGTGGAATAATGTTGCACTATTTCATAACTTTTCATATCTCATAACCCATTTTCATTATAGCTAACGAATTTGCCCAATTTTAAGGTTTCACAGGATGCTTTATTGTTTTTGCAGGAAAGAGTAAGCATAATTTGAAAACTCTAACTCACTGTTATAACATTGCTTAAGCTGTCACTTGTATCACCATTGCTATAATGCTAATGGATCATTAATTTAGTAAATAGCATTCCCAAATAGTTATATCCATTGTGTAATGTATTGGGCTTGCTTGTTAACACCACATGGTAACGGCTGGAGCAGGGAGCTAGCTAACGGCTCCCAGCATCTCAGACAACCCGTCTCCAGTGCTGCCATTGGTTGCCCCTAGGCAGCAATAGGTTGCTTCAAACCTATTGGCTGCCACCTAGGGGCCAGGGTATAAATTGCTGCATCTGCAGCCCTGTTTTCTAGTTCAGATCCTGCAAGCAATAAACCATGATCTTTGCTGAACTCACTTGCCTCGTCTTCATTCCTATGCAATGAACCCAGTATACAACATATTGTGTCTAATAAGCATTTCTTACAGAAACAAAATATTTAAAATTTAAATATTTATTTTCCCCAATCACAAAAAAAACACGTTTTTTTTAGTTTTTATCACCAATTCTATTCAGCTGAAGAAAATTAATAAAATCATTTCATTTTTAGCTGATCATACTAAATAAATGGCTAAATGTTTACAACTGAACATATAGATGCATACAGACTGGACTCTTATATGAAAATTCACAAATTGTGCTATGTTAAGTACAGAATGAAGAAATATATACACAGGTTTTTCAATTATATTTCAGACATGTGGAGTGAAATGAGCAATATTTGAGGGTTTTTTAAAAAAAAAAGATTTATTTAATGAATGGCAAGTTTAGCTAATCTGGAAGGGCACACGAGATTTTTTAGATGTAGTAACTCAAAAGCATCCTTACACATAATGATCTACGGTGAAATCTAGATGCTGTTTCCAGAAATAAGACAATAAGTGAGTAATATATAAATTGTTACAGTTGTTTGATTTAGCTTAGCATATTGTATGAATTTATACACATGGATTACTCAAGAAATCATATTTAAACCAAAGCTCAGTGACATGTCTGAATAAAGAATAAAGTAGGATAAACTGCTATTGACCTGAGGATCCACGGGTTGCTTGATAATATTTATTATTATTGTTTTCAAATTATTAATAATGAATGAGAGTTTAAGCAATGTTTTGTTCGATACATGATTAGAGAGGTGAAGCACCGGAGTTAAAAATAAGGAAAGGAAACATGTTCCCCTGCTCCTTTCAAAGCAAACCCCAAACAAAAAAAATAACAAGCAGAAAATAGAACATATGGTGAAAAAAAAAATAACATAAGGTGGAAATGAACTTCTAACAATGTGGCATTGTGTAATGAATTCTAACCACTGGCTTGAAAGTTTTCCTTTTGTGTGGATAGAATTTTAATGTGCAGGCAGGCATTTATCACAAGCTTTTGTAGCTACTTATTTCCTATATGTAAATATTGCACATTGCAATTTTTATGTCTCCTGTGAGGCCTTATAACAATTTGAGCTATCTTTTAAAATTAAATGTAATGGGCATTGTGAGTCTGCAATAGGGAATCATTACATGAAAGAATTGTTTAAATCAGAAAGGCTACTGATCTGAACCTAGTTAGGCTGAAGTAGTGCTATCAAAGGCATAATAACTATTACGGAATTAAAATAAATAGTGATATTAAGCAAAAGAAAGAAAAAGAACCTCTTCATACTATGTAGGTTCCATTATAAATTTTGCTATCAAGCACCACCCAAATTTATTTCTGCAACAACGCTCCTAAAAATATTTCCTAGTTTTCCATTCCTGTCCGGTTGTTTGGAATGTACATACTCGAACAGGCAAGGAAATTAGATTATAATCATTAAATGTAATTATTAGCATTAGATAGCTCTTTCCTTATTATTAATTTATCCATAGCAAGTATATAGATGCATTTAATTTAGTCTGAAAATGAGGAGATTGCATTTGGGAATGGCAAGGAGATTAAAATCTTTGCATTGTAATGGAACAGGTTGTATTTGCACAATTTTCCATTATTATTACAGTGAGAGTGGGTTCATGCTGATTCATATTCTTATCTCATTACATGTCTCATCACAGGAATATAACATTTCTCCCCCTAACTTGGTCTCTGTTTGGGGGGGCGAGGAGAGTGGGGAATAGGACAAATATGCTAATCTGTCCATTTCCAGACAGCAAGATCACCCTTCCTGCTATTAACTTTTAAACTGGTTTTAAAATAAATCAGGGTCATTCCCATTACAGTGCTTATCTTACAAAAGAAACCAATGTAGGCAATCACTGTCTTCATTTTCTTATCTTTCTTTCACATATCATATTTTCAGTTTGAAAGATGTTAAAGTGTATCTTTAACAATGATGTTATAAATGGAACAGGCAATTATAAATATGGTTTAGAAGTAAACTCTGAAAAGAAGGCCATCATGACAGTCTCAAAGTTGTGTGCTATGTGTTTGTTTTTTTAATAATTTATTTTACAGAGAGAGAGGAAAAAAAATAGAATTACTATGGAACTAGAGCATAGTCTAGTTTGTCCAGTTTTGTGTTAGTGTATTATAGGAGATATTGTTGCATTGTAACCCATGAAATATGCTTAGTGCCCCATGTGAATTCAACCGTTTTAGTATATTAAACCATGAATAAACATAATGAGTTACCATTCAGTTAAATATATATTTAACAAGCTGACAAAGGGATCATGTACCAAGCCCACTCCACCTTCCCTTCTGATACTCTTGTGGAAACTTTTGTCATTGCCAATGCCACCTCTTTTTCCTTGAAAACACTACCTGTGATTCTAGAACATGACTATACAGTATAGGTATATGAAATAAAGAGAGAAAATTAGCTGTATTGCCTATACATGCAATCATATCCATTTCCTTTCTTAAACATGGACTTTCTTAGAGAGGGTTTACAATGGTTTACAATTTTTGGACATTAAGGGGTTCAGTATAACAAACAAACATTATACAAGGAGTCTCAAGTTACAACCATTTGTTCAAAGTTGTGGTGGCACTGAATTAATGTTATGTATACCTGCTCTCTGAAATTAAGGCTATTACAGTGTCCTTGCAGTCACATGATCAAAATTTGGATGCTGAGCAACCCATCCACATAACCGCAGGGGGGACTTCAACTTCCCTTCACCTACCTTCTCCAATCTCTGCTCTTTAGCTGCCCTACACAAGAGCTTGGCAGTGTGGGTAGTACTAGGGCTAAATCAGAGGCACAGGGTTTTTCATCAATCTCACCCAAACACCTTTATCCTTGGACCTTTACTTCAGCCCTGCTACAGCTCCTTGTAGCCACCCCAGCACAACAGTGCAAAGTTCCAGCCACCCACGCTGCCCTGCACTTCACTTACCATGCCACCATGATCCAGCAGGATGGTGAGGCAAAAGGAGTATGGAGTGGCAAGGCCAGTAGGGCCAGCAAAGCAAGAAAAACCAGGACAGCAAGGCCAGCGGGCTGACAGAGTGACCAGAGTGAAGGTCAGGAAGGCAAGCAGACTGGCAGAGGCAGCAGTGTGAATGGAGTGCAAGATGGCAACACTTGAATGCAAGGAGCCAAGGCTGGTGGGCTACTAGGGCTAGGAGGGTGGCAAGGCATGTAGAGTGCAGAATAGCAAAGCCAGCCAATCAACAAAGTACAAGGTTACTGCAAGGGCAGAGATATTGGAAGAGATGGGCAGGTGAGTGGAGTTGAAGAGGAGGCAGTTCCTTTCCTTACTAGGGCTTGAAGCTAGGAGAGATCAAGCCAGGATGCTTTGGCTTTGGGGAGAGTGGGGACAGTCCTTTGCCTAACAACTAGTGGGATTCAGCAATTGATGACTATACTATGCAATGACAGAAATTTTGTTCCCAATTACTTGAGGACTACCTGTATGATGATCTTCATTCATTTTCAAACTTCTAGTCTCTCAGTAGAAACAACAAAGATTAACATTGCTTCACACAACACTATTGTGGGTTCTAAAGTGACAAAAAATACACTAACCCCTCAAAATCTTTTACTTATTTTATGTCTTGTGCATTATTGTGATAATCTTAGCAAATTTATCAGGTGCAGTAATGTAATTCCATTGTATGCGTTTTAACAATTGCACAGTAAGAAATTTCACATAAAAGCTTTCCTTGCTTTTCCGTGTAACAATGTACTGTACTACTTGAATCTCTTTTACTTTTAGAGCAAAATAAACTATTAGGGATGTTTCTGCCTAATCAATTTGATAAGGAAAAAGAAAGATCTATTTGCACCAGGCAAACTACTAAAATAAAGGGGGGGATATGAAATAATGTAATGCCTACATTTTTATTGCTGGAAAATTAAACTTTTCCTCTGTAGAAATGACAAGATTTGCTTAAAATGGTGTGAAACCAAGAGCAAACAACAGTGAGAAAAAATGAGAACAAAAGGAAGAATAACCTTAGCATTAAACCTTAACATCTCTTTATTCCAGGACTCCTGTTAAACTATAGTATTTGTAGACTCAGATGAAAACTAAAGAGATAATTTAAGTATGTATGCAAGCTATTCTCTGTCTTGTGATACTGTTTTGATTATACTAGCATTTATAACTTTAAAGTGCATCTGAGACTGACCTTGACTTGTTATGTATTTTTCCTTATCATTTTCCTTATGATTTATTTTTTATGATTGATGCTGCCCTCAAGAACTTTTGCTATAAGATTAACTCATACATTGACTAAATAAATATGGTATCTTCCATCCATTTAGCTCCACTGTAATCAAGTGATGCTCCTGTAGTATTCTTTCCAGCTGATGTGGATAAAGATGCTAAAAGGTTAAATATGGTACATGATTTGAAAGTTTTCAACATTATGCTGAGATTGTTATACATTGTTTTTAGTTTTAAAGCAATAATTATTAAAATGTAGTGGCATGCTTATGCTTTAAGAATGCTTCAGAAATTTGACATTTGTGGACTGTCTGTGAATTAACTATACTTTGGTGAGTCATGGCAGCTGAATGCTAACTCCTTCAGTGATAAGGGGATTCAGTCTGAGAAAGGTCTTTTTCAATAATATAAGTGCCTCATAGAGAGTTGGTCGAAAAGACAAAGAAAACTTTCAAAGCAGATTAGGTGGGGAAAGGCTTGTTAAACTTCATTCTACAGTAACTTACATAGTCTAGTCACAAGTCCTCATGAAAGTTTTGTGGTTTATCCAAGAATCCCCAAGTTTTGTAGAAAAAAGGTGTACACAGTCTGGTTTGAAAATAGTGTGTATCCACTTTAGGAGATCTAAACAGAACAGGAAGCTAAACACAACAGGAGACTGGATGCTAAACCATATGATGAATGACTGAGGGAACTTGGTATGGCTAGTCTAGCAAAGAGAAGGACTAGAGGTGACATGATAGCAGTTTTCCAATATTTGAGGGGCTACCACAAAGAAGAGGAGGTTATTATACACATCAAAGCACTTGAGGGCAAGAAAAGAAGCAATCTGTGGAAGATTATCAAAGAGAGACCCAACCTAGAACTAAGGAGAAATTTCCTGACAGTGAGAACAATTAACCAGTAGAACAACTTGCCTTCCATTCTGGGTGCTCCATCACTGCAGGTTTTTAAGAAGAGATTGGACAGTTATTTTTCTGGAATAGTATCGGTGTTCCTGCTTAAGATTTAAGATTTAAGATTTATTGAGATTTTTATACCGCCCTTCTCCCAAAGGGACTCAGGGCGGTTCACAGGGCATAAATATAAACACCAATACAAACATTAAAAAATAATTAAATTAATGCCCAAGTTAAAACCAGAATACTAAAACAAACCAATAAAAAACCCAAGTACCCCCATCAGGCCAGACCCGCTAGTTCAAATAAATGGGTCTTCAACCCGCGACGGAAGGATCGGAGGTCTGATGCCATCCGGAGCTCGACCGGCAGTTGGTTCCATAACGCCGGAGCACCCACAGAGAAGGCCCTCCCCCTGGGGGCCACCAGTCGACATTCCTTGACAGGAGGCACCCTGAGGAGGCCCTCTCTGTGGGCGCGCACAGGGCGGAGGGGAGTCGACGCCGGCAGCAGGTGGTCCTCGAGGTATCGCGGACCCATGCCATGTAGGGACTTAAAGATCATAACCAAAACCTTGAACCTTACCCGGAAGACAACTGGCAACCAATGCAGCTCACGGAGCAAAGGTGTAACATGGGAGTACCGGGAAACTCCCAAGACAACTCTCGCGGCCGCATTCTGTACCAGTTGGAGCCTCCGAGTAGTCTTCAAGGGAAGTCCCATGTAGAGAGCGTTACAGTAGTCTAGGCGAGAGGTCACGAGCGCATGAGTGACCGTACACAAGGCCTCCCGATCCAGATAGGGCCGCAACTGGCGCACCAGGCGAACCTGGGCAAAAGCCCCCCTAGTCACGGCCACTATGTGATCCTCCAAAGTGAGTCGTGAATCTAGGAGGACTCCCAAGTTGCGAGCCCTATCCACAGGGGGTAAAAGCTCACCCCCCATAGAAAGAGGTGGAACATCCCAGGTGTCTCGGGAAGCCGGAATGTACAGCCACTCAGTCTTGTCAGGGTTGAGTTGAAGTCTGTTCCTCCCCATCCAGACCCGAACCGCCTCCAGGCAATGGGACATCACAGCGAGGGCATCACTGGGGTGGTTTGGGGTCGAAATAAAAAGTTGGGTATCATCAGCATATTGATGATACCCAACTCCAAAACCACGAATGATCTCACCCAGCGGTTTCATATAGATGTTGAACAGGAGAGGCGAGAGGACCGACCCCTGAGGAACTCCACAAGCGAGAGTCCTAGGGGTCGACCTCTGCCCCCCTGCCAACACCGACTGCGAGCGTCCCAGGAGATAGGAGGAGAACCACTGAAAAACCGTGCCTCCCACTCCCAATCCCCTGAGACGCTGCAGCAGGATACCATGGTCGATGGTATCAAAAGCCGCCGAGAGGTCTAATAGGACTAGGACAGAGGAATACCCCCTATCCCGAGCCCTCCAGAGATCATTCACCAGAGCGACCAATGCCGTCTCCGTGCTGTGCCCGGGCCTGAAACCCGATTGGTAAGGGTCCAGATAATCCGCTTCATCCAGGACCAGAGGGAGCTGATGCGCCACCACACTCTCAACAACCTTCGCAAGAAAGCGAAGGTTGGAGACTGGACGGAAGTTGTTCAATACAGCTGGGTCCAAGGCAGGCTTCTTGAGGAGAGGTCTCACCACCGCCTCCTTCAAGACGGTGGGGAAATAACCCTCACTCAAAGAAGCAGATATAACCGCCTGGAGCCAGCCTCGTGTCCTCTCCCTAGCTGCGTAAACCAGCCAAGAAGGTCACGGGTCCAATAAGCATGTGGTGGAACTCAGCTTCCCCATAATCCTGTCCACTTAAGCAGGAGGTTGGACTAGATGACCTCCAAGATCCCTTCCAACGCTGTTATTCTGTGTTCTCTGTGTTAGCAGGTTTCAAGATTAATAAACAGAAGACAAACATGTTAACAAAAATAGGAAAATAAAAGATTAAATAGAATTGATGAATAAAACTGTATGGTATTTCAAAATAACTATGTTAACACATGGACTGCAGTAAAAACATGTTAAGATGGGAGATATTACAACTTTATTATTGGGGAAATTTCTATGACTAGGATGATGTTTTTGGTAACTGATGCACCATATTAACAGTGGAAAAAGAATATATCTAAATTTGTGAAGCAGAAAAAAACCCCAGAAGTTAAATATAAGGTGCTACAAGATTTGAAAGAAAGAGGAAGATTGAGTCTACCTGATTTGATATTTTCAAGCTTATGTTTTGGCTCAGTGAATGCTGCTAAGTGTTATAAGAGATAGAAGGACATGATCTGAAATTTGAGCTGTGTGAATATTCGTGGCATGACAAAGTCGAGTTTGACATGGACTTTTTGTGTAAACCAGAAAAAATGAATATATAATTTATCATTTTGATAATTGGACATATTACAGGCAACAGTTCATTTAGTGACTGTTCAAAGTTACAGTAACACTGAAAAATGTGACTTATGACCATTTTTGACATTTGCAGCATCCCCATGGTCACGTGATCAAAATTCAGAACTTGGCAACTGATACATATTTTTCATGGTTGCAGTGATCTGGGTTCATGTGATCATCCTTGATGGCCTTCTGACAATGGGAAGCCAGATTCACTTAACAACCATGTTACTTAATAACTGCACTGATTCACTTAACATCTGTGTCAAGAAAGGTCATAAAAAAGGGCAAAACTCATTTAACAAATGTCTCAGTAACAGAAATGTTGGGCTCCATTGTAATCGTAAGGTGAGGACAACCTGCATAGAAAGAAGGAAGTTATATTGTAATTATAGAACAAGGGGTAAATTTAAAATCATTCTTATAATTGTGGATCAGAAATTACTTTGTATGTATGTACATCTGTACTTCTTTTATGTTTTGTTCAACTTTTTTTTCTTTCTTGCACTTTTAGCTTTACCTTTGATTTCTTTTTCTTTCTTTTCTTTTTCTTACTTTATATTAGTTTGTATTAATTTTTATCTGTTTTTTTTTAAAAAAAGGTTAATAAAAATTAGATGTAATTTTATTTATTTGTTCAATTTCTATAGCCACCCATCTCAGTCATACATACATATATAAAAAATTAATTGGAGATAAACATACAGTGATGTATGGTAACTTTGGAGAGAGAATATGTCTCTATGTAAATATTGAGAAGGATGTTTAGAAATAATATTTAAAATATAATCCAGAATAAGTTCTATCTTTATAGAAAGTTTAATTGTTTTCTAAACTATTTTAGTCAAAATTCACTTTGGCCATGAAGAGGCCAAGCATATGATTTATTCATGCTCTGTTTTTCTTGTGAGGATTAATATTTCATACTTAAATTTAATCATAAATAAGTAAATTTTTATCTTTTATATCATTAATGACATTGGAAAGTTTTCATCCAGGTGATTGCTGTACAAATAACATCCTTATGTGGTGGTTTATTCTCCACATTTTATATACGAGTATGAGCAAATGTGTATATAAATTTAAATATGCAATAAGTAACATTTTAATAAGTATGCATATTGCATTATGGAAGAAGTCTGCAAATGGAAATATATAAAACATCACTGGTGATGAGAATGACACTTTTATGTTGAGAGCTCAAAATAAACTTGCATTATTTGAAACAGTGGCATCAGCAACATTCTGATTGTATTAACAAACTTCAATTACAAAATGTGCTGAGACAGGGGTTTTATTTCAGGTGCCAGAGTCTCAGAACCAGAGGGCAATTTATTGACAGCCTAGTGTTGAGCTATAGATAAATAGCTCTGTAATTGTGCAATTCACACACTCTTTCAGGCTAGGCTTGTATCAGTGTTGGGCTTGCATATCAGATAATAATGCACTTTATTTACATTTTTGTTCCATCGATCTTCTGTTGGCATCTTCTCACCTAGGTTATCTAGCCTGACTTTTCCTGCACTGCCTCATTTGAACTAACATTAAAGCAATTATACTATCATCATTGAAGGTATCCAAATTAGGCTCTACCCTTTTCTCACAAAGAAATTTCACAAGATGTCAGTTTTATGGGTCACAGATAACTTACACACCTGAATCCCTTTTCTGTTTTAGTATGGCATTTACTATAGGTAAGAACAGCCATTTAGGTAAAAACAAAACTCTTTTCAGGCAAGTTGAAATAGCAATATCTGGAACAAGGTGGACAGCTAGAATTTTGAATGAGATAGGTGAAACCAATCCTCTTTTTGCTTTTCGTTCTAATTACACTTGCCAGGTAGAACAATTGCCAGAAAGAACAATCAGCCACTGGAATAGATTGCCTTCAGAAGTTATGGGTGCTTCATCACTGGACATTTTTAAGAAGAGACTAGACAGCTACTGTTATGAAATAGTATAGTGTCTCCTGCTTGAGCAGGGGGTTGGAATAGAAGACCTCCAAGGTCCCTTCCATCTCTATTCTGACTACTAGGTAATCAGTAGCATTTCCCAGATTTTTTTGAACACACCCCCTGCTCTGTAATGTAAAGCTTAATATAGGCTAAACAGTTTAAAAGGCAAAGGAAAGACATCATACCTCACTCTACAGAACATAAGATTAATAACCATTTGATTATTTCTCCCTCTGGGCATTAAAAAAACTGCTAAGTATGGCCCTTGTCCATCTAAAGGTTGTTTCCCTGATCTAATAGCAGTAAGTAGATTTAGCAAAATCTTGTTGGTGTCCCTAAGGACAAAAGGAAGTACAGTAGGAATGATATTAGTATTTGCCAGACACAGAGCTGAATGTGCAACTGCTGCCCCAAACAGGTCTTCACTCTTCTGAGAAGATATTGCAGGCAAAATGTAAATAAGCAACTACAGGTAAAGTGTATTACAGGTAAACCCTCCTCATATAATCAGATATACCTCTACCCATACATACAGACACTCACATGTCCTGAATGTACTGGTTAATTTTTATTTCATCCCACTTTGTTTTGATCTTTTACATATTTATAACATCTTGTTCTTAATCGGCTAACTATTCATTTTGTTTTTTGTTTTCTTCAATTGTAATTTGGGAAAGCTACTTTGGAATACTGTACCATTCAAAAGCATTTTTGTATAGGTTTAACTAAAAATAGCAGAAAAGCTATGCAGCTCTCTTAAATTCCTTTAAGAGCAGAAGTAAATATTCTAGGCAGCAGATGAATCACTCAATGGCTTTGGGTTAATATTATAGGTTGAATATTACAGGTTTGTGAGATAGCATCATTGTCATCACCTTTTTCAACATCATCATTATCATCATCATAAACATCAACATCGTCATCCAAACAGCACTGAAAGGTAGATAAGTGCGCAGACATAATGGACTTTTGCTGACCAGGACTGAACCACAAAGCTTTAAGGATTTGTTTATAGATGAGAAATAAATATGGAAAGAAGAGAGGGGGATAAATTACTAAAACTGTTTATACTTGTAATGAAAAAGGAAGTGATTTCTTTAAATATATCCTTTTCTTTACTATATTCTTATTTTTCTTCCTTCTCAATTTTTTTTCTTTTTTCCCGCAATTTCTATTTTTTTAAATGTGGATTAGTTATTTTATACCTGTAATGTTTAATACAATTATTATAAAAATGGAATATTAAATAGTTGTAAAGTTTAATACAATTATTATTAAAAAAGGAATATCAAATAGTTTTATAACTACTGCTTCAAAATCCAGAAATATGTGTTGTGTTAACAGGGTTTGCTGCCAATCTGTTTATATAGTCTTTAGTGAGCCTTAAGCATTTCCCTAGGTTTCTTGTTTAAAAATAATGTTGGCCTATATGACTTCAGTTTCCAGAAAATGATAAGCAATAGTATCTCCCTTTTAAGAAATATAAATGAAGGCACTGTGCTAAATGCCAAAATCATCTTGGTTGGATACTATAATAAACACTGCTCAGAAAATAACGTTGAAGAACGTGACTATATTCTTGGCAACAAAAAGACTATTTTTTTAATGTCTTCTGTTTTAAAATAGTTACAATGGCAGCTATATTTAAACTTTAGTTATGTGGGTGCGTATACATTGGAGGCTGATGTTCTATTTTGTATTCTTATAACTGCAGCAGAAATCAATAATTAAGCCATTTGGCAACAAATGAGTCACTAAGAAAGAGACATTATATTTATCCACTCAGTTTCTGCATTAAAAACCTGCTACTGCTGCTTTCTTTTTTTATTACATTTAAATCATAAATGCCTTCTTTATGACCCATAACCAAGTCAATTTATTCAGGATCTAGAAAAAGAGTATTTCTGGGACCTGCAACAGAAGCCTGATCATCTGGGTTGCTTTCCATATTGAGAAGTCTGTGTGTTCCAAACCATTCCTTATTGCTTGCCTTAAATTACTGTAGCTGTTACACTGTGGTTGGTATGCATACATTCATCACCCTGTTATCTCTTTATGTATTATGACTGCTGAATAGGGAAGAAAAGTGGACTTGTCTTATGTACTATTTTAAAGCATTCATCACAGTCTCTCAGTAGAGAAAACCAGGAAGTCATCAGATAATGCTATGAAAATTCTGCCATTGCAACTGCCAATCATATCATTCTTACAATTAAGACATGCGCAAGTAAAGGTAATGAGATTGACTAATGAAGGTATCTATCACATTCGAATTACCTTACAGATTCACTTCTGATGTTTTTTAACATAAACATGGGTTTAATCTTTTTTTTAATTTTTGTATTGTCTTTTTTATATATGCCCTGTGAACCGCCCTGAGTCCCCACCAAGGAGAAGGGCGGTATATAAATTAAATAAACTAAACTATAAACTATAAAAGCACTGTCCTCTCTAGGCTACTTCTCAAATTTTGGCCATATTCTAACTCTAGATCTTATGATATAGATCAAAACAAACACATGTTTATAGATGAAGTTGATGAAGGAAAAATAACATAACAAACATAATATAACATAACATAAAGTTCTAGGGCATTATTTGAAGGTATTAAGATTGCTGTCAGGACCCAACCCAATCCACGTCTTAGGAGTCAGTTCTAGTCTAAAAGGATTTTTTACTAGGACATGCTTGGTTCTGGAAATACAAGACAGTACTTGGTGTTGTTTTACAAATTGAAAATTTATAAAGAGTTCCCGGTTCAACCCCCCTTCCCTCAACCCCATTTGGTCAGCCCCCCATCATTTTACTTTGTGTCATCCCTTTTGTGGGAAAAAGGGAACTTCGAATCTTTATGGTTATTGCCTTCTTCCTCTACAGATTCAAATGGAGACACAGGCCAGATGCCTCCTTCCCTAACCCTCCCTTTTGTTCCCCCAGTTCAAAAGGTTTCCCTTGGTCTTTGAAATAACCTAAGGCAGGCTGAATCCACATGCACTTCTCCTTCCTCAGGAGATGGCAGAATCCATGGGTGGGATAATGTTTTAAACATACATTTATGAATGTGATATAAATGGATTCTGACAATTGCTAAAATTAAAGGGAAGAAATATAAAGTTGGTCTATTTGAACAAAATTAAAACAGATGATGTTATTTCTGATAACCCTTAATGGATTGTTGTTGAGTAGGATGGAATGATGTTGTTTTAAAGCTTTGTCTATAAATAGAAATTATCCAGCACCATTTGGAAACAGTTTTTCTTACATTCTCAATACCAAAAAATCTATCACAGAAACTTTTCAGAAATTGTAGTCACACTAATCTATTGTCAGGCAGGAATCAGGTGTGGCTTGGTGCTAACAAAGAGACAGAAACCAGGATATCTCTCTTAAAAACAAAAGCACATTTATTTAGCTGAACAAAGATTGGAAGATTGGAAGAACCTTGGATGCAGGTTGAAGTAAGTATATATAGATTTCTTAATTTTACTTGGTTACATAAGAGGAAGCCAGCATACAGTAGATAAGGTATAGAAGTTACAAAAATACTTGTGCATGCATCTTGTGGCTTTATCATGTACTCGCTCAGCTCACAGGCTTGTGGTTTCTTAAGGAACTTTCCACAATGCCAAGGGCCTGCTTTATTTACTTTACTTCTGCCATTTCAACATAATAACCTTTTGACCAATTATCAGAATCAACAATATATACTGCTAAAACTCTTGTGCATGTTTGTCTGTTCATCACCTTCAGTACAATTGGACTAAACAGTGCATTATAGGGTATTTCTTTTAAAAAAAATAAGTTATCTCAAATGTGTTGACTTATAGAATGCCAGGAGCCATTACTCCTATGAAAATAAAATTTAGAGAAGTGGCAGCTAATTTAGTGCCATTGTGTCATTGCTGCTTCAGCACTGCTACACCACTGTGGTTAGTCATGGTCACATGACCATTATTTTGAACATTCCTTGACAGCTCCTCACAAGTCAGTGGTGAAGCCATCAAGAAATGTAAACTCAGTTGTAATTGCTGATGTTCCCTATCAGCTTCCATAAACAAAATCCTTGATTTTAGAAAATTGGCAGGGAGCATCAGCAATGGTGAAGGCAGCAGAGAAGGTGACAAGTCACCCTCGCTCATGCATCTTTCCCAGCTCCTCTGTGCTCTTACCACACTAGCCTCTTGTGCACTTCTGCACACCTGTCCTACCTAACATGATACCTTTTGTGAAACCCTGTACACTTCACACACTCTTTCTGACCAATGTTGCATTCCCATGTCCCCTTTCCATCCTCTGATGCACTTCTTGAGCACCATTGTGCACCCTCTCTGCACAGTTACTCTTTTGTATGCTGCATATATTTCCTAATCTGTACAGCACCCCACATGCCCTGAACCTGTGTGGCACCTCTTGCACAACCTCTTGCACCCCCTTTGGTACTGCACATTGCATGTCTTCCCCATCATGGAATATGTACAGGGTTGTGCAGAGGTTATGAGAAGACCACATGGGTCAGAAAGGTATATGGGAGGGATGCAAGGTGATGCATAAGAAGTGCCTCACTGGTCAGGGGAGGTTTGTGCAAGAGGCAATGTGTGGGCTTCAGAAGGTATGTAGGGGTGTGCGGTGGTGCACATGAGGTGCAGTATGGGTCAGGGAGAGTATGTGGGGGTATCACATGTGTTGGGACATGCACAAAGGGATGAACAAGAATTGCTTTTTGGGTATGTAAGAGAATGTGGAAAGTGCAGGAGATGCACAATGGTGAGGGTCAGGAAGGGTGTTCAGGGGTACACAAGTACTTAGGTAAGGAAATGTATTAAACAATGACCTAACGAGTTTTGACCTGTTCTAAAATTGTGTATTGTACTCTGCCCAAATGCATTACATAATAAGGCAAAGAAAATAAGCAACAGTTGATGTAAACCACCAGCCTTTAATAATATAAAGTATGTCTACAGTAAACATATTGCAAAAATGCACTTTAAACAAAATGAACACATAGTTTTGCATAATTCCTTTTCTTGGGGGATGGGGTGGAATACTGTCAGTATCTGTTTACAATTCTTCTCTTAAATTCTTTGCCAGAAGTGCATTATTATATGCAGCAGTATCTTCATAACTATTCAGTCTGCTTCTAATATTCCTTTGTAATACATTATGTCTTTTTTTTTTCTCTTCCACCCTCCCTTTTCAGGGTTAAGCAAGTTTAATAGAGATTATATCATGGTGAACACAAGCAACTTCCTTATCTTGAGGACACTTCCCCATTACCTATCTGATCTGAGCCACTGCCAATTTCAAAATGCTCAGAACACAACATGACATGTTCATTGAATTATCAACTGGCCGATAGGAAAAGACAAAAATGGCATCTAGTGTCAAGACTCTATCATTGTTTTTGTGGGTGTGAAAGAATTTTCATAAATGTGGGTAAAAGAGAGCATTCATAACAAGGAGAATTGCCAAGTTGCTGTTTAATTAATTTAAAAACAACACTGCAGCAGTAATGGAAGAAATAAGAATAGGAGCAAGAGTTGCAACCAAATCAATGGTCAGATAAAAGAAATTTGAGTCTGAACCAGATCTGTAACATGAGTAAGTGTCTCAGACAAAACTCTTCCTAATTTGCATAAAGATAAGTGTATTTAGAATTGCAATATTCTGTTATAATCTTATAATAAAAATAGCATCAGCTTGCATGACATCAGTTTCCTAAACTGGTCTACCATAGAAGACCGACAGAAGGTAAAAAGCCCAGAATAATATTAAGGACAATGTGGCACAAACTTATGTTCATAGGAAAATCTGTCTTTAAGCTGATTCCATTGCAATTTCTGAAATATCTTAACTGGGACAGAAGTAGGTCAGTTAAGTTACCCACTGGAAAGAAAACTTTGGAATCACACAGGTGTAGAGGTGATCTGGGTATAATATAAATATTATTCTTGTCATTAATAAATTCTTTTTTTATTATTTACAATACATTATTTTATTTTATTTTTAATTTTACTTTGGAATTACTATTATGTTAGTTTTATGCTGGTCTATGCCCAAACCATAAGCAAATAAAAGAAATTAATTAACATCCTTAAAAGGCTACTTGGAATATCAGAGGCATGATAATCTGGAAGAGAATTGCTGTGATTCTCTTATTTTTTTCCCCAAAGCATTTATTTGGTATCTTAGGGCAATAGACTCACTGATTTATGATGAGGGATTTAGGACATAAAAATCTTGTTCAGTGCAGAAATCCAGTTTACCTAGTTTGGCTTTGTGTGCAGTGGTTAGAATGCAGTATTGCATGCTGACTCTGCCCACTGCCAGGAGTTTGATCCTCACTGGCTCAAGGTTGTCTTAGTCTTCCATCCTTCTGAGGTGAATAAAATGAGGACTCAGATGCTGACCCTGTAAACTGCTCAGAGAGTACTGCAAAGGACTGTGGAGTGTTATATAAATCTAAGTGCTATTGCTGTCCTCTATTTTTCCTCCTTATTGGAATTATTACTTTATTATCACCTTTTTAAGGAACTCCTACTCATCTTGAACCTACTTGTTTAGAATACATTAGATTCCACTGTACTCTCACCAATTGCAAGCATGCTGTTCACCGATATTTAGGTTCGTGCTCTGTGACTTCGGCTGCAAGCAGCTTGGGCTAGATGCTGATCTCATGCTAGCCTTTCTCCTGTTGGGTTTGGAGGGCTTTCCTCAGATCAAATGAAGTGATTGCCATCGCTTTGTGATCAATGAGGTGCCCCTCCTTCATGGTCACCTTTCTGAGGCAAATTCGGACCCATCTAGGATCCCCCAAGCAGGAAGAAACTAGACATGGGGAGCAGAGGACCGCTCTCGCACGGCCATGTGCTGCGGGCGCAAAACCGGAAGTCCTCAAAATTAACATATTTTTGATGATACCTTTGAAAATAATTTAAAATATATTTTTAAAAGGATTATCTGTCTTCAACTTCTAAGAGATATAATACTCAATATCCTTAAGAGCAAGAGGAATTATCTGTATCAAGATTGGTTCCTTTAAGTGCTTCAAGCAAGTATTTAGGCTACAAAAGCATATGATATTTTAGATACCTTTAGATATTTTTAGTTTAGATACTTTTTTAATTTTAAGAATTAAAAGTTGCCATAGTTACAAGAGATTTCAATATTTTCAGGTGAGATCTCATGGATGATTTTTTATAGTATTTATCTTTTGCATACACACACACACACACACACACACACACACAGAGAGAGAGAGAGAGAGAGAGAGAGAGAGAGAGAATATTGTCTTGCATGAAAATATCATAGTTTGTATGCTGCCCAGAATCACCTTATAAGAAGATGGGTAGCATTTAAACAAACAATCAAACAAACAAACATACAAATGAATAGATAAATAAGGAACCAAGCAAGTAAGCAAGCAAGCAAATAAATAAAAGTATTAAAAGATGCCAATACTACAGTATCAAATTATATCATATCATGACTCACTGAAAGAAAGAAACCGGTTAATGTACAACATAGCTGCAGTTATAACTGAACATCTTGGATGCAAAAATCAATAAAAAAGAAAAAAAGCCAAGGGTTGCATCACCAAAATGGAAGATCAGGTTGGAAAGTAAGATCAGCAAGCTTGAGATCAGTGGCAAGCATGCTAGAATGGATTAAAGAACAAGAAGACAAAAGAATTCCTTATCAAGGAAATCTAGAACCAAGGAAGATCAAGAGAGTACTGGATATAATGAAGCAATAAATAACAGCTATTGTCAAAACAATTAACAGATACTAAATTTGAGTTGCACACTATAGGCATAATCTCCAAGTTCAGTTAAATCAGAAGCATTTCTACCAATTCATCAACAGAGAAACTATAGTGAAGCAGCTAAACCTGAAAAAGAAGAAACTGTGCAGTTCTGGGCACAGATACAACACAACTCAAAGAAATGCAAAAAGAATTCAACTTAGATAAGGGAAATGAATAAGAATAAAAAATAAGCTGAAATAAAATAATTTATATAACCACCATAAATGGTAGAAAAATGATAAGGGGCATGAAGAATTTATTTTTGTTAGCCTCCTGGAATCACCATAAGTTGATAGGTCATATAAATTTTCTTAATAAATAAATAAATAATAATAATAATAAAGAATTGGCCAGCATGAAGTAAAAATGAGCTGTATGGTTTTTGCTTGCAACATCTGACTGGTCTACATCCATTCATTGACAAGCCGTTTAAGAACATGCTGCAAAGATTGTAAACATCTGGTAAATCCTACTTGTTAATGAAAGATCCAACAAAAGGGTCAGCATCAGGCAAATACAATCCAATTGACTGTTTACCAATAACTTTCAAAATGCAAACTGGTGTGGGAGCTGATACATCTGGTTGAAAACAAACTCTTTCCACCTGGGCAGAAAGAAAAATGTCCAAACTACAGGGGAATAAAAGAACAGCTCCTAATTGACAAGATCATTTTGGAAACCTTCAGTGTAGTGTGGATTGATTACAAGAAGGCATTTGACTCCTGGCCCATGATTGGATAATCAAGTGCCTAGAAATAACAGGAGGCAGTAGAAACATCAGATCAATGGCACAATGGATGATACAGTTCCACAACAATGGTGATAGACTGAGAGAGATTAAGATTAATATCAAGATAGGTATCTTTCAAGGAGACTCGTTTTATCACTATTATTTGCCATTTCACAGATTTCTGTATTAATAGTACTGAACAGATTAGCCCATGGCTATTAAAAATCTAACATATCTGCCAGACTAACCATTCTCCTTTACAAGGATGATCTGAAGTTATATGGAAAAAAAGCACATCTGAAAGTGAACCATTGCTCAACATTGTGTGCATATATAGCCAAGATACTGCAATATAGTTTGGACTGGACAGATGTGCTACTTTTACCAAAATAATGAAAACTGAAAAAATCAAGATGCCCTATGGAAGTAATATCAAGGGTTTGGATGAAGATGGTTACCACAGATACCTAGGAATCTTTCAGACTGACAGCATCAGGCATCCTGAAGCCAATAAAAAGGTTAGAAGGGAATAGAGAGTGAAGAAGATCTTAATGTTCAAACTCAATGGAGAAAAAACCATCAAGACAATTAACACCAAGACAAGTCCAGTTACTAGATACACAGCTGGAATAATGGACTGGGTGAAGCAAAAATAAAATCCTGGATAGGAATACCAGAAAAATGATGACCATGAATCATGGCCTTCATCCACGCAGCAATGCTGACAGACTCTACTTACCAAGAGTAGGTGGGCATGGGATGTTGAAAGTACACAAGACAGCTGAAATAAAAAAAAAACATTGATAGAATATCTGAAAGAAAGTGAAGGTGATGCACTTAAACTAGTATGAAGGCATATGGAGTAATGAAGACATCAAACTAGCCTGCAAGAGGGACAACATGAAAAATAGAAAAGAGACATGGCAGGGGAAAGTATTACATGGCCAATACCAAACAAATAAATCTAGCAGGCAAAACAAGACCTGTTAATAACTAAAGTTGAAGAAAGAGAGAGAGAGAGAGATACTAATTCTGGCTACACAAAAGAATAAATTCAGACAAAGCCAGAATTGAGAAGACAGCAAACCACAGCAAAGAAGCTGAAGAAACAATGGGCCACCCAGTTAGCTTCTGCAAAAAGATTGTGCAGCTGACTCACAACAGAAGCATGACAAAGTAGCAACAATGGTGAATTGGAATATCTGCACAAAATACTGTTTGTCTACAAGGAAAAACTGGTGAGACAAAAAAAATAGACAAAGTAATTGAAAATGAATAAACTAAAGTGTTCTGGAACTTTAGAATTCAAACTGACAAGCATCTGTCGCATAATACCTCAGACCTAACAATTGTCAATAAGAGACAAAAATGTCTGGAGAATGAATGTGGCAGTACCTGAGACAGCAGAATAGAAGAAAAAGCATTGGAGAAACTCATGAAATACAAAGATTAGCAAATAGAAGTAGAATAATTCTGGCAAAGGAATGTAAAGATATACCAATATTAATAGGTGCCTTGGGTACAATCCCAAAAGATCTGGAGCATCACTTGAATACCATTGGCATTGACAGAATCACAACCAGTCAATTACAAAAGGCAGCTTTACTTAGAACAGCTTGCATTCTGCAACGGTACCTTTAACACCATGAAACATCTGTCTCATCGAAGTGTTTAGGATGGAACTTAATAGGTGGATAAAAATGCCAAATCCAGTCTAAACAGCTGGCTGACTGAGTGACTAACCATAATAATAATGGTCCTAGTGGTTATCAATACACTAGGTACCATACCAAAATCTTTGGATGACATCTAGCAAATCTACAAATTTTCAAAATTTCCATATGTGAATTACGAGGCCAATTCAGAAATAAACCTCTGTTTGGTTATCAGTGACAGACACTCACAGATACAGGACTTTTATTATACACATTAGAAAACTACAACATTGCATTACTTTTTGACATAATCACCATTTAAATTGAGGCACTTCTCATAACAGTTTACAAGGTTTGAAATTCCTTAGTAGTAGTCGCTCAGTGCCAAATCTGGGCTATTGGGGGGGTGATCAAAAACATCCCAACAGAACTGCTTCATAAGTTCTTGGGTGCATCTAGCGGTATGCAGATGAGCATTATTGTGAACCAACACCACACCAGAAGTTAGCATGACCCGACACTTGTTATGGATGGCTCGTCTGAGTTTTTGTAACATTTCACAGTAGACGTCTGAATAGATGGTAAAACTAAGCTCCATAAACTTCACTAGGAGTACTCCTTTGGCATCTTCACATTTGGTGGGATTTTCTATGGCACCACTTCCGTTGTGGTGTTGGTTCACAATAATGTTTACCTGCACACCACTAGATGCACCCAAAAAATTTTGAAGTCACATCCAAGTCATATTGCTACAGAGCCTCTTTTTGGTAGCAATTTTGAATTTCTAATGTAAGTACTCTCTCTCTCTGAATAAATTCATTTTTGTGAAAATTTGCTAAATGAACATTCATACCTGGGGGATTACCTCTGTTGGTTTTTCATTTTTCCCCTTTTTTGTGCCATCCAGAGTTCATTGGAGCTAGATGACTGTAACAAATTTGAATAAAGAATAAATACAGTATGTTTTTAAATAGTTATTGTATTAATGTTCCAGAATATTTGTAATGGCAGTTACAGACCTGGACCATTTTATGTTCAGAGTGTTTTGCACATCTCCAACTGAGATTTTATAAAACATCATTCCAATGTGCAAATGAGAAGACAAAAGTGTGTAATTTCTGTGCTCTTTCTGTTTGCCCTTCAATAGATGGTTCACTGCCAATAATTCTATTTGTAAAATCAAGTCTTTCGTTAACAAGAAGTCAGTTCTGTTTCTTTTTCTAAATTGTTGATGATGACATAATGCAGACCTGAGTAACTTCAGTCAAGAAAGAAGGGAACTGTACATCTGGGTGACATTCCATGTCTTTCTGTTTTCTTACTATGATTCATACTTAACAGCTCAAACATATCACTAGTACCTTTTTAAAATAATGAAAATAAGGTACTCATTGACTTATTGGCTGGATTAAAATTAGCATGAGAGTTGTATAAGTGATTATACAGTTGAATTATTGGCACCATAAGATCAAAATACATGCAATTGTTGGCTTATTCTGGACATCAATGGTTGTGATAAGCCTTCATAACTTCCTTTGTTTGTTTTTATATAGTATATGACCCCAACTATTATAACATTATTCATGAACACATCCCTGTACATTCTTCAGCAAGCTAAAAGCTAGTTATGGCTTAGCACGATTCCTGAATCTGATAATTATACAAATACACTATACAGGAAATAGTAAATTCTGTGAGAATTGAATTTGGCAAGTGGTTTGTGCCCATATTACATTCACCTTTCAAATATTATCTTTATATTGGCATAAGCTGAAATCATGGGCTAGCGTGCAGAGATTTTTAAATAATATAGTGCTTTGCACATTAAAAGCAGTACTTTTAGTTTTGCCCAGAGGGTAAAAAGAAGAAAGTGGAAACCTTGGAGTAAAAGTCTCGTGTGCTTTTGGCACAGCATACCAACATAGTGGAAACTACTTTAAATTCCCAAGGCAACAGGAACTGTTAAAAAAATGCAAGGAAGCCCTTTAGGATTTAGACAAAGGTTATCAGTACTGGCAGATGTTGTAAAACATGAACTCTTGATTAATATAGACCATCTCAGGCCTGTGTTGCATAACAATATATTAAGTGAACCAGATTTTTCCCCTCTTGTTTTTCATTCATATTAAATGTTATAAATCTAATGGGGGGTGGGGACGGAGGCAGGATTTCTGGATGCTATTTAGTTATGTTGAGAGGTTACTTATAAGCTACAAATAAATCTAAATAAAAATAAGATAGTGAAGGTATGCATATTGAAATCAATATGAATTAATTTGATCATTACTAATTTGTCCATTTCTGTGTTATTTGTAAGTATGACCAAATCTTAATTATGAATGAATACTGTTTCTGATCCATACCCATTTTGTATGATCATATTTTGATTTGTTACTTTCTGTGTGGACTTAATCTGCATGTAATATCTATTTATTTCTCTTAGCCTGCAATTATTAAAATACATTATGCTATTTGCTTGATTTTTGGTTAAATGCACTTTTATGTATGCATTTTTTATCAGAGAAATGTAATGTAGAGTTTGGAGAACCATGTAGCTTAAAGATTAGATGTACTTTGATCCAAACAGTCTCTGGTAAAATTCAAATTATGCCAATTTGCTAAATAAATTATCTTTAGTCCCTAGATGGGACCCAAGTTTATAATGGGTAACTATTTTAAAAAGATGATTAAAGACTGTTTCATAAGCATTTTAAACCAGAATATTTTGATTCATTTGAACAAATGGCTTAAAAATACCTTTAATGCTCAATTGTTTGTAAACAGCAACGGTTTGTAAAGAGACTTTACATTTGCAAGGTTTTATATGTTTGTTTTTACAAAGCCAAATGCTTTAGATCAAGAGTGTCAAACTTGCTGCCTCACGTGATGTTTCAAGATGTATCTCAACTTTTTTCCCCTTGCTCTAGCTGGGGTAGGCGCGGCTTCTGCATGATGCATCCAGCCCATATGCCGGTAGTTTGACACCCCTGCTTTAGACTATATTTGCATAATCAACTCCCGCCCCCCCCAAAAAAATCTTATAATGGGTAATAATATATGTTTTAGATCCCCAGAATTGGAATGTGGATAACATCTTTTCATATTAAAAATAAAGCTGTGGCAGTAGCAGATAAACTCTACAATAGATGCAACTTGGGGAAAAAAATGAAAAAGGAGAAAAGTGGTTCTTCCTGTACCTTTTCACATCCCAAATAGCATGTCATTAACATTTGGAAATATTAAAGATGAAATTGCATAGGAAAATAATAGTTTAGGAAAGTAATAATTAGTAGTGAATATGTTATAAAAATGATTTAGATTTCTATGTACTAAAGTTTTGTTTATTTTATAGGGAACGTTTAGGCATAAAGTGACAACTAAAGAATTTGATTAGTCAAAAATATTCTGATTTAAAGGTGTTTATGGAAAAAAAAATCTATAATCAAGTCTTGCCTTCTTTAAAAAAAAACACAGTAATGGTTTTAATTTAGCTTATTTCTGGACTTACCCCTCTCAAGTCTTCCTTAACAGAAACTCAAGTATCTTGAGATTATTGGCTTAACTGAGAAATGTGCTATTTCTCTGAAATAAGTTTGTTTATTTCAAGATATGAATTGTATATGTTATACATATTAGAAAAATCATAGTAGAGTTATTGTAAACCCATTCCTGAGTTTCTGCATTCCATTTTCTTTGGTTTCTTTTTTAATCTAAAAACATGGCTGGTGATTAGAATAAGTGCACATCTTCTGTAATGGTGATGAGGATGATGAGGATGAGGATGATGATGATGATGGTGACGATAATTTTAAATTTAGTGAATGTTTGGTATCTTTTCTTCCTCCCTCCAAAGAAGGGTTACAATTTGAACAACAAGAAGGTTCATTTATCATGCTTGGTGGGTGTATTTAAAAAAAAAAAGAAAAAAAAAGAAAATTTTGTGTTTAAATACATTCACTGATTCAGAGAATTTTAAAGATTAACATCCAACTGAAACCAGAATATTTCATCTTGGGACTGATGGATGAACTTCCCAAAGATGCTTTTTCATGAGGATGAAACTGGATGAACAGGATGGATGAACAGTTGGGAAAAATTTTATGGAATATTGTGTGTGTGTTTATGTGTGTATGTGTGTTTATTAGAATAGATTCATAAGGTAACACTAGAAAGACGGTTAATTTATAATTGTATGTTTTGCTACTTGTTTTCTTTTTGGACCTTATATAAAGAGAGTCTATAAAATTCTCATTCTCTCTCTCTCTCTCTCTCTCTCTCTCTCTCTCTCTCTCTCTCTCTCTCTCTCTCTCTGTGTGTGTGTGTGTGTGTGTGTGTGTGTGTATGTGTGTGTGTACTAGTTTGTACATGTACACTTACATGGCACTCTGAATTTCTGTACTTAGTGAATACTTGTTGATCTTTTCAGTTACATATTGCTACCTTGCTGCTTCTAGACATTTGGCAAATTTACACAATTACCTAAACTCACAGCTAAGTCATTCATTTAAATAATGGGTTTATTGACTGCCTTCAAAAAAGAGCATTCCAATGAATTGAAGTGTTTGAATAATTTCGTCTGGAATTAGTTTATCCAAAATTTTAATATGAAATGGTATTAATTTAAAAGGGCAATTGTTCAGTTACAATGAGTGGCATCCTGCTTGAGAGCACTGCAGTCACAGTTGCTAAAAGAAACAGGGAAGCCCAATAAAGAGAAGAAAAATCAGATAACTCCAGGGCAACTGCATATTTCAACATCTGTAAGGTAATCCAATCAGGATCTTGACCTTTGGGGGCAAGGAAATAATTAACAGAAAGGTGACACCTGTTCATATAAAAAAGGAAGAAAGGGAAAATGGCAAGAGAAGGACACAGAACGAGGATGGGTTTTCAATGATATTTTTTCTAGGCTCTATTGGGCTGTAGTTGTAACATTTAGGAAAGATCTGAATTGGAAAAAGGAGGAAATTCCATAGGGATACTGGGATGATACAATGTAGATTCTCTTTTATTTTTTTTTAGGGCCAAATATATTGCAGTTGGTTCATGTTCAAAGATTGGTGTAATATTTCCCCAGACATCGCTGTTTGCAAAAGATCTTCACCCTCAAATATTCTGTTTGATGGTCCAAGATAAATTTGGCAAACCTGAATAAGGGGCAGCAATTAGGAGTTGGCAATTGGCATCTATGGGACAATGGCAGCACATCACAGAGCACAATTTGCAAAGGTTTTCTCATGGAGAAACACCTGGTGCATAGGCAGAGGATATATATTCTTAATCAAAACAGAAGAGGGACTGTAGACAAACCTAGTCAAAAATTGGGGCCAAAAATTCAGACCTCCTTGGCCAGATTTTATTTTGACTTCCTTTTCTCCCTACAATGTGATAATTAGACCAAATCTAAGGAAACTATGTTTGCTGCTGCTATTAGCATATTGTCACTACAGTATTCCTCAATGTAAGACCACAACAGAAAATTTACATTATTAAGCAATGCAATCATAATGTTTGATGGCATGTGTCTCCATCATTTAGCAATGGAAATTCCAGCATTTCCCATTTTCACTTTTAATTGAGAACTGCAGATTGTTAAATAAGTACCCATCCCAATCCAAGCTATTCTGAGCTTGACCCCTCTAGACCCGAGCCTTAGTACAATGAAGGACTGTTTCTTTTTCAACTCCTTTCACCCACATACTGTATCTGCCATTTTGGCCACCCTGCACCTTGCCTTGCAGGGCCACAAGTAGTCCCCAAAATATATAGTTTAGGGACTTCTTTGTGTGCTCTGGGGCTTCAAGCAGACCTAGATCCTCAGCACAGCATGAACATCAGCTCCAGCTCAGCCCAGCAGCATGACACAAAGAGACTTCTGGGTGTGCTGAAGCTCTGGGGCTGCAAGAAGCCCCTGAAGTGTAGGATGAAGCCCTTCACAGAGCAAAGTCCAGTGCTAGCCTGGACCAGCAGTATAGCACAAAGCCGTTGCATGGTGCCAAACCGTCAGCCTAGGTAGCTCCAGCCAATTCAGGAAGAATAGGGCAATGCTGCCATCCATCAGCGCAGCATAAAGCAGGACTTCAGAAAACCCCATACCTTCCAATACCTTGATTTTCCTGTATTCCAAGGCCCTTGTCATCCGATATTTTTCCACCCCAGCTTTGGTATCTTGCTCCAGCTGCAGATGAGACATGCCCATGGTGGCCCTTCACATGTCAGCTGCTTGCCGTGTGAGGCCTTTTTCTCCAGATCTTGCAGGGAAACCACCTTGCACAATCTGGAGAAGAAAGCAGGCTTGCAGGGTGGTAGGACCTTCAGAGTGCAGGGGGCCAAAAGAGCATAGATAGGGGAGATAGGTAGATGGAGTTTAAGAACTCCTGAAGTCATAAGTACAGTAGGACTGTCAAGTGCCTGAATTTTGAACACAGGATTGCAGTAGCACTGTAACTGACATTACTTTTGGGACATTCAGTGCCAGCATAATTTTGAATGATTGCTAAACAAATGGTCATAAGTCAAAGACTACCTATTCACATTTTCCTGTATTTGAGTGCCAAAGAGCAGTTGGTTAATCTACAGTTTGTAAGTATATCATTCTCAGTTCCCAAGTCATTCATTGTGAATCTATTTAAGTTGAAGCTAAAAGAACTTGAATATTTTTATTAGATTACTCCAGGTCAACATTGAAGGACTGTAGTAGTAATATTTGCATATTGTTCATAAAATGTAAACAAGATAAGTTTGTATTAATATTCAATTTTCAAATTTCTCTCATGTGCCTAATCTTTCCTATTCACTATCTGCTGTGAGAGAATTCAGGTGATTTTACCAAATATTATTTCAGACTGGTCCATCTACCTAGTATAGCTGGTGAATGAATCAACATTTTGAATCTGTGGATGCATTTAAATTTGAGATAATGAACTCATAGGAAGCCATTCACATTATTTGTCTAATGATGGACATAAACACTGTTTCAGGGGGATAGTAGATGTAAATTTATTTATTTTTTTTGTTCTGGGGCATTGGATGCCCACTAGATGTGGTTCTGTTAACTCAAGGGTTTACTATACTAGCATGATTAAAGCATTCATGAGGATGTTATGGAATACTGGATCAATCAGATTCCTTTTCCACAAAGAAGTCTTACTTCAGATATGCATACCTTGTAGTGCACCTTTACTTAGTTGTCCTAAGAATTCTGGATTTAAAAATCCCCAGATCTTAAGGAACTATTGGAACAACATCTCTAGACTGATCTCTTGTCTGGCTTATACTCTGGTTTGTTTTTTGTCTCTTTAATGTTTGGTTTTGGTTCCGACTGTAACATTCATTTGCTTTATGAATTCTGTGATTGAATAAGGCTTGCTATCTGATCTAGTTTGCAACTCACTGAAATTGTTGGTTATTTTTAGCTTCTTTAACTTTGCCAGTAAACAGACATTTTGGCTGCATTTTTACATTTAGCTAGTATGTGAGTCAAGGACCTTGGAGGCCCAAGTTTAAAACTTAGTGGGTAATTTTCTGCCAATTCCCCTTTCTCCAGCCAAATCTACTTTACAGGATTGTTGTAAGGATTATAAGTTTATATGTGTTGATGGAAAATAATTCATGCGGATGATTTTACTGTAAGAAGTGATAACTAAAAGTACAATCAGTAAAACATAGGTTGGCAGACATGCCAAAATACAATGTATATTTTATGTTGTAAATGTTGTAACAACAGCACATGATTTTGTTTCCCTAAACACTTTTGTGATTAGGGAAACTATTCATTTCAAGTGTGTCTTTGTGGAGGGGGCAGTATGGTGTAAGTTGGATAATAGTCAACTAACCAGGCAGGCAGGCAGATGACTTCTCTCAAATAGTTTGAAATAGTCTGGGAATTCAATAATGGCCTGTTTACTTAATGTGCTATAGCTTCTCTCTTTTGTTATATCGTGTTTTCATCCAATATTAATGGTAAGAATGATAGCCTCTTTCTTTTCAGTCCTGTAACATTCAGATAATACATGCATACCATTTCTTTATTTAGGAACAGGGACACTTTCTCTACCGCAACTATTTCCAATAATTTTTTTCCCTTCAATCTCTGAAACAAGTTCCATGCTTCTATTTTTGCTGGTCCTCGCTACAAGAATCTATGGACATCAAGTAGAGAAGTCAGATCACAGCATAAGCCAGTTACCTAGCCTCGATGTATTAGTATAAGTTGTAAAAATTCAGACATCAGGAATGTGAGACATCAAAATGCTGATCCTAATTTATTGAGCAACGTATGTTTTATTGCCATTCAATGGCACCCCAGATTCTGTAAAGATCAAGTACTGTATCTGATGCAGATGATCACTAAGTCAGTTTCACATGCTCTGTAGGATAGGAGACTATACACAGCTAGCTATGCAAAGTATGTCCTTTCATAAAATTGCACCATTGATTTAACTACTGCTAGGCTCAAGAGTGCCAACAGGTGTCTTTCCTAGGAATGAACCTGAGAGCTGATTTACAGTAGTGGCCAAAATTGTGGAAAACTTTTGGGAAAAGTGTACAGTAGAAATGCCACCTTTGGTTAAGTTTCCACCAATTTTTCTTCTAATTTCTTTATAACTGTAGCCTTATTCACTTAATAATACTATTTTACATCACTTTCTGGGCAACCAGTCAACTCTTTGCACCATTACTTTAATTTTATTACATTATATAAGCTCACTAAATGAAAGAACACAAAAAGCCCCAAGTAACTTGATAGCGATCACACAACACACTGACAAATGTCCTCCTCTCAGCTTCAATACATGACATTAATAACTGAATCCTACTGTGGTCTGATTGGCTCATTGCCAAAACAAGATGACACCTGATTGGCTCTCTTAAACACTCGTGCTCATTGACAACAATCAGATGAAGGAAAACTTCCTGATATCAACCTAAGCAAGTTTTGCTTCCTTTTTCTGGTTATTTGGCTATAACGTTTCATAGAATACAGTACAGATAATTTAACAAACTTTGTTGCATTACATTCTTGATTAAATTATCTTTCCATTGATATATAATTTTATGGTACTGCTCCAAAAAAATGGTGTTATTAGCCATCGAACCTTAAAAATACACTTTTCCCAATACGTTTCCACAATTTTGGCCACTACTGTATACAAGATATGTTCTATACTATTCCCTACTGTGCTTTTTTCACATTTTTACTATTCCTTGATTATTATTTAATGGAAAGCTGAGATGCAAATGTAACCAGAAGCAAATAGGTTAATCAAAACCTTACATACTGGACTAGTATTTGATCCATCTATTGATCAACAATTTTATAACTGGACAAATATCAGACATATTGTATAACACGCCTTTTTTTCTCGGACATTTTTTTTTTAGAAAAAAAAACATCAGGAAACTCCATTGTGCATTTATAAAATTGGCTGCCAATTTGGTAACCTTGTTTGAAGGGAGTATTTCTCTTACGGAATATAACTTTGCACATGTAATGGCTTACTCCCACTGACAAATGTGCCCTGCAAAACTACTCCTCTCCTACCCAACACTAGTAAATTGCCATCTGGGAGATTTGCCCACCAAAATAATTTTGTTTCTGTTAAGCTGAAATCGGAGTCCCACCTCACCCTTCAGTGCCCCATGTTTTGTACGTACTGAGCATCCTATCCTGAAACCGGCTCCATCCATCTGCTTTAATTAATCAGTCATAACCTGTTTGGAATGCTGACGCACCTTGGAAAAAGGAGCATTGCAGAAACACATTTTCCTTTTGAAATCATTAAATTGCTTTGCACTGTGCATTACCCACCTTGCAAATTACAACCTCAGCTGGAGCAGCACATCTATTAATCTGCATGAGATGGCATTCTCAAGTGATCCTGGTGTCTTTTGTGACTCCCTGGTGGACCAAAAATCCTCCCAGTGCTTTCTCTATATGTAAGGAGTGTGCTGTGTGTTAATCAGGTCAGCGAACATTCTCCGGCTCAAGGGACAAGATAAAAACCTCTCACAGCAGCCACAGGATTCTTCAGACCCAAGATGTTTTGTTGAACATCCTCCTTTTAAGCCACGGGGCTTCTGTACTCTCACTTACTCAGGATCTCTCCGGAGGATTCCAGCTGATCTTTCCTTTTCTCCCCCTTTTTTTTTTCTAGACAGTGAAGAGTTCAACGTCAAAAGCAAACGACAGCCCAGGATGATTCTTAACCTGAAGGTTGCTGATTGAAAACTTAGATTGCCCTCTAAATAACGGCTGAACTTGCATCCTTCTGTTCACTTTGTCAAAAGAAAGGATTTTCAATTAAGGTAAGTGCTGCGTTATCTGGTTGACTGCATCACTCGGAATTTCTGCATTGAAAGTTCTAAATGAGTAAACTGACATTCTGCAGTGCAGCAGCTCAGTCCGTTTGTTGTATAAGCAGAGAGAGCTGGAGGAATAGAGCAACTGAGTTTAGGAAGAAGTATTCCAGAATAAAACTATTGTCTCAAGAGAATGTCTGTTTCATTGTTTTTAACCTGTAAAAGGGAAAACTCCTCTTAGAGAAGAGAAACATTTCTTGATCTGAAATCTTCAGCATGTCACTGAACTGTTTGGGTTGTCTATAGAGATCTATATAAATACATGAACGAAGCATACAAAAGACATATCACTGTTGTTTATTATTATTATAAAGCATAACTAGATTAATTTAAAAAAAATCATATAATCAGAGCCTTACAACAAAGGCAATCAGTGATGATTAAACTTGATATGGGAATATTTATTCAGTATTTGGGGTTAGAAATAATGTGTGTGTACACAGACACACACACAAATGCACAAATCATAAATCTTAAATGAACACATACACAGGGATATATGTACATATATGAGGATGCTTAAATATAAAGCCTGGCATGTAATGGTTGCCTCTTGCAAGATTAACAGCTGAATTTCAGAGGGTGTGTGTGGGAAAGAATTGGTTGTGATGTGTTAGGGAAATAGAATCTGTAGCTGTCAGCAGTAATAAAGTGTGACATGAATAGTCATTTTGATTAAAAGGTCAGGAACTGGTAGAACAAAGAGAGAACAGTAGCATGTCAAGAGAGCCAAACTAAACTGACGGTTGAGGTATTTTATTGGAGAAGGATACAAAGTAGAGGAAAGTAGCATGACTTAAAAGATTATCAACCTTTTAAATAAAAATCTTCAGATGCTGACATCTAAAACTACTCTTGGTTAACTAGCCCAAGCATGCCAAGAGTATCAGATTCCCAAATGGATTCAGTCTAGTTTCCTTCGTCTAAATCACTCTACAAGTTAACAAAATATAAACTGGAAAAGTGAAGACTCTTTAAGAAGTTTGGGAAAACAGAAGGGAGTACACGTGTAGCAGTTCTTCTGACTTCACTTTCGCTTTCTTTAACATGAAGATTTTCACAAAATGTGTTTGCAAATTGGTCTGAAATGTAATAAAAGAAATCTGAATCATATTGCAATACCACACTGTACTGTTATGGATGCTTTTGAAAAGTTAATTAAAAAGTATTAACTGGAACAACGGTTCACAACATTTGTATATGGAACATATTTTATCACATAAAATGTTTCACATACTGTACTTATTTTTACTAATGTCCTGAAGAGAATGCCAGTATATTATCATACTTGTGCTGTGGGGAGAAAAGGGTATGGTACATAAAGCAAAATCAGTTATATTTTTTTGGAAAAGAGAAGAAAAAAAAAGAAAAAAAGCTTCTGATTTTGTAGTTGAGATGAGATTTAAATGAGAGACTTCACAGTTCAAAATTTACTTAACTCATATGCTATACCAAATATTTATACTCTGCACAATTCACAGTGCTTACAACTGCTATACACGTAGTACATAAAGATACTTATGTTCAAGTTCAAGTTCTTTCTTTAGAGATTGTCTTAAGAAGAAAGATGGAAGTAGGTGCCTGAATTCTTAGTATCTCCTAAATTTATGGTTTGTGTACAGATCATGATCTCTCTCTCTCTCTCTCTCTCTCTTTCTCTCTCTCTCTTTCTCTCTCTCTCATAAAAGTGTTATTCTATCTTGATAAATTACCATATGAATACCTTGCCCATCTGCAATATTTTGAGGTATCATTCTGTTCTTCTAAGATATAGAAATATTCTTGTAAATTTCATAAGAATTAAACATCTCTACCAAGTGAGAAAACCATATAGCCCAGTTTTGTCAACGTGGAATGGCAGCAGTCTAACAACTTCTTGAGCTGAAGTCTTTCCCATCACCTGCTTCCTTCTCTTTTAACCTGGACTTTAGGAAATTCAAATAGCATGGATTCCAGCATACATTTTATTTTCCTATGTGTAGTATCAATTGAGTAAATTCAAAATATTCTAACATGTTTCTAATAATAATAAACAACTTGATCTGAACTTATACATATTGATAAAAAGTGCAAATAATAGGTAATGCACATGAAATTAGCAATGAAACCATAGCATTTCGTTATTGCTATTAACTTATACTTAGCATATTTCACTATTTGAAGCATTTCATATTATTTCAATAGTCCTTAAAAGGCTACATTGATTAATGTTATCCCCATGATTAGAGGGTCAGTAGCTAAAGCTTTGAGAATATTGGATTGACAAAAGAATTTGGTTTATCCATAGCTGAAGAAAAGTATTATATATTACAAAAAAATCAAGCTTACTGCATGACAACTTCTGCCAATATTTAATTTGTGCCATAACACTAAGAACCAAAGTCATGGTGGGTAGATATTATATTTAGTATTGCTATTGTGCATATATATTGTAGGCTCCCTAGAAGCAATATCTTTAAATGGTCAATATAGGAAATACAGTGCTATATTTAGCAATATAAAGACTAATGAAGTCTTCAATCTAAAATAAGGGCTCTTTGTTCTTGAGTAATATGTCTCCTGATATTAGTACTCAAATTATGATTCATTAAAGTGCCTATTATAGCTTTTAAAGAGATTCTTTAAAACAACCCAGTAATCCATTCAGAACAATCTTAAAGTAAAGGTAAGAATACCTAGTTCAGCCAAGTGAAATGTAATATATATTTTCAACCCATGGTCAAATTTTTGCCCAGTCATGAGGCTCAATGGATAGCAATGACTTGTCTTAAAACTGTTCTGAAAATGAAAAAGCGGGATCATCCATAAAGTCATAATTTTCCTCAAGGAAAGTTAGGATAAAAATAGCAAACTATTACTAAGATGATAAGATAAGATGGTAATCGGTGAGATACTGATAATCTTGATTGCCCCCAAATGCCTTCTTTTTTTTAGTCTGGCTCATAAAAAAATTGTAATCAGAAGCTCTATCTTCCTTTCTCAGCTCCAGGGTATCATAATTCATACAATATTTTGTCAAGGAAGCTTTCTGATTTTATGTCACCATGCTGAATCAAATTTTGTAAATAATCAATATTTTTTCAACACAATCTATATTAATATGCCTGATCAAAGCATTCTGTTTATAATTAAACCCATCTCCCACCAAATCTTGGAGAAACAGAGGAAGAAAAAAACTTTATTGTCTTTTTGAGAAAATAGTACAAATAAAGGTACAAGAGTTGTGTCATTTACATATTTGTATTATTTACATACCAATTTTATTAAGCTTCTCATTACTATCCCCTTCATTTTTCACGATAGTAGGACTGAAGAATTAAGTGGATAAGGAGCATCACACTTGAGGTTTCAAAGAAAAAAAATTGTAGTGAAAGAGTCTATTTTTATAGGCATGGAAACAAGGGCCAAACTACACACCCCATTAAGTATAATATTTGGAAGTATTTAATATTTTCTCTTTCTCCCATCAGAAGCAGGTCCATCTTTTTTTTAAAAAAATATTCCACCATGATTATCATTAATACCTCAACATCCAGGGGGAGAGGTTATCCCACATCATTCCCTGCTACAAGTAGAATTTTCTGTCATGCCCCAACTTGGTCCCTTAAGCCGGAATTACCCTGGACTCCATTCAGTGCAAAAGGTTTACTTCACTAAAGGCCAAGTGGATAACAGTATACAGCAGCAAAGCCAGAACTGAGATTCACATGCCAAACTTTCCTAGTTATCTTTTCCCACTTTGTCCCTTCCCATTGTTGATTCCTTATTTTCCACACATAAAACATTCTGGGAACAGTCTCTACAACTGTAGAGTAGGCAGTGCAGAGGTGCATGCCTGTCCCAGTTGTCTGGGAGTTGTGTCTTTAGAAGGTAGCTTCCCACCCCCTCCCATCCAGCTCCCTTCCCCCCTCCCAATAGTTCATAGCAGACTGGCAGCTAGTGAATGTGAAGCTAAGATGTGAGATGGCAGTTCTAACAAGAACAAAAAAGAAAAAAACTGACCCTTTCTTCCAGTATTACTGGATCAATAATAATTCCCATTGGTGGTGGTGAGAGCTTCTATTGTAGAATAATAATAATAATAAAGTTGGAAGGGACCTTGGAGGTCATCTAGTCCAACCCCCTCCTCAAGCAGGAAACCCTATACCATTTCAGACAAATGGCTGTCCAGTGTCTTCTTAAAAACTTCCAGTGTTGGAGCATTCACAGCTTCTGGAGGCAGGTTGTTTTATTGATTAATTGTTGTAGCTGTCAGGAAATTCCTCCTTAGTTCTAGGTTGCTTCACTCTTTGGTTAGTTTCTATCTGTTGCTTCTTGTCCTGCCTTCAGGTGCTTTGGAGAATAGTTTGACTCCCTCTTCTTTGTGGCAACCCCTGAGATATTGGAACACTGCTATCATGTCCCCCCTTGCCCTTCTCTTAATTAAACTGTTTTAGCCTGATAATGATAACAGCAGTCATTTTTTTTCTTCCATTTGTGATAGAGGAAATAGGGTTAAATCTTTTGTTTTTGCTTACTGATGGCCTAATGGATTCCTCAGAATGTTTATAATTAGTTACTGAGGTTGTTAGGCCTTGAGCCAATATCCCCAACATAAAGAATTCTTTGTCTCATCTAACTACTGGTAGGTATATAGAATGCATGGCTGAAGTGCTGACAGGTGTATGCTCTTCCACTGTCCATATAAGGAATGATTTGACCTAGATATTTGTTTTGAAGAGACATGTATTATGTAAACAGCATGGATTTGTACCATGTGATGTATCTGCTTTTGTATTTGCATGATCAATAAACTCAGCCATTTTGATTTCTAAGCTGTGGTTTAACTCTTAGCAAATTGTGTTAATATACCCCACTGATTGTTTTTTTTTTCATTTAACGAAATAAAAGTTAAGCAATTATGATGTGAAGCTTACCATATCACTGTTTGCTCACAAAATAAAAAAGTGGATGTGTTATATCCCTAGTCAGATAATTAAATATCAACAAGGTAGTATAGTGCAGTGTTCATGTGAACCACTATCATACATGGTAGTTAACAAATTTCAAATGTGGATTCCTGAAGGATTCTCATCTTTTATAAATATATAGCTAGAATATGTATATGCTGTGGAATATAATCAAAGCAATGTAGCTTACAAATAAATATTTCCTAAGCATCCTAAGCTATCTACTCTAGTTTAGTTTGATGCTTGTTTCTCTGTACTGTATTAGGCTGTAGTTAGTGTTTTTTGCCTCATGGCAACTTATTCTTTCACTGTAACAAATCCTGCCTATGTTTGGCTACATATTGTTCTGTGATGTTCTTCAATAAATGATGGTTTACAGAAGCAAGATTATAATTAGAGCAATGCTGTAGCCTTGCCAGGTTGTATTGCTTCTGTAAGATTGCTTTGCAAATATGTGATGATAACAAGTCAGAATGTGGCTAAAGGGGACCTAGTAATAGAAAGTTAAAAGTCTTGCTTTTTTGGCAGTATCAGAAACCATTAAAGAAGCCCTATTATGTTCCTGATTTCTAGAAACTATATTTTCCAACAAAGATCTAGGCTGTTAACACTGAGAAACATGAAATAGAATCAGAAGTCAAACCCTTAATCTTTCCAGGATTTTGAAGGTAAAATGTTGCAGGGAAGTTTAAAGTTGTCAATCTAAGAGAGTGAACAGAAAGAGAGAGAAAGATATTTAAGTCAATTAATTGTCTTATATAAAGTGAATCAACTGTAACTTATCAATGATGGAAACCGGCCTGGGTTAATTGTTATAGTGAGAAAGCCACAGAATAGGAACCAGATTTCCCTAGAGTTCCACTACACCACTAATTGTCAGACTCTTTCACTTGTTTTCCACTTTGGATTCTTTTAGAGATCTCACATTAGAATACCACATCACAGTATCTAATAATCTATTGTGATGTGGGCTTCCAAAATGACATCTCTGAAACAATCTATTCCTGTTCAGATTTTACAAAGTAAGAAAATTCATCATGTGACAATTTCTGAGTTTACAGTTTTTGTTAGTTTATAATATAAAGTACAAATGCAAATATACAAATAAAATACAAAACTACAAAAGCAAATAGTAGGAAAAATAAGAGAGGGAAAGAGGAAAGGAGAAGTGTCGAAAAGAAGGGAGAAAAGAAAAAAAAAGGTGTTGACTTCCGACTCCCCCTGGTGCAGTAGAATAAAGCAGTAACATCGAACTTCAACTTTTTACTTTTACATAGTAGTGTAAACTAGCCATTTATCATGTGACAATTTCTGATAATCCCTTCTCAGAGGCAATAGCACTCAAATAACCTTAGTGTCAAGCTACGAAATCTACTGCCTTTAGGATTGCTGTAATTCTTCTTGCTTGCCACCAGAAGGGGGGTGGGTGGGAGATGGGAGATTTTGGGGTCTACAGGTGTCTTTTATCTCCATGAGAGCTGACAGCTGTTAAGGAGTTGTTCTGGTGAATGGAAGGTTCTTTTCATAACAATTATCAGATGATGTACTGGACAATGTGACCTGAACTGTCAGAGAGGGGAGGCAGGATTTTTCTCTTTTAATTATCTGCTTCCTGCCATTTCCTCAGAGCTAGCTTTAATTCAATTATGCTGGTTTGATTCTTGTCCAATAAAAGTTTACATTAGAGAACACAATGATTCTGGTGTTTTGCTTGATTGGGCTTCTTCAGCCGGGACGTGACACTTAGTTTCTAGAAGAATGACATTCTTCATATAGACAACTGCACCCATCAGATATAATAGCACCTTACTGTGTGGCCTTTGATACGAGTATATAAGGTACATTACTTATTATTGGTTAATTGTATATCTGAAACCTTAAAACAAGTTTATGTAATGTGCAAAACCCACTGCAAGTGATACCATTTTTCTGATCTTTCAGCAGTTTATTTCCATATAAGCTATATTGTCCCATTAGAATTTTATCTAGTTCCATTGGTTTGCTCTAATTTCTATTAAGTTAAATGAAGCAAATAAAGGAAGAAGTTTCTTTTGTTTGATCTACACCACAGATACCAGTGCACAGCAAAGGAGAATGCAGAAAGCTATGCATTTTGAATTAAAGTTATATAAACAATTCATCTTGTATGTGTCCTCTGGCTCATTATGTCCAACAGCACAAAACGTATTTGGGGAATACATAAATTTTGGTGCAAAACAAGTGGTTAGTGAAACATTGAAATTATAAAAAAATAATTGGATGCGGAAGAAATAAAATATTATAAGAATCACAAAATTGGATCCACACAAAATATCCCTCAGAAAGCCATTGAAAATCCAATGTGTAGGTGAATGGGCAGTATATTCCACAAAAGCAAGCATAGCATCTTATTTCTATTAAATTTCCCTATTATTTCATTGTCTGTATATTTTTTTACAAAACTGATCTTCAGCAAAAAGGCAGTGTTTAAAGAATATTGGCAGCCACTTAATTTTAACCATCTGGCTCACCATTTATGTGAGTAACTCTATTATTGCTTTCTCTATTATTAGCCTAGTCTTATATAATTATTATAAATATTATTTTGCCCCCACATGTGTGATGGTGTTTTATACTATGACTACTAGTGCTGCTACAAGTGAAAGCTTACATGCAAATATAAACAGTATATTTGAATGTATGTTATTTTGGTAAACATTTGTATGTACGGCAATATTATCTTTGTAGTGTAGGAAGTTATAGGAGATTATGGAGATTCTTAGTCATCCAGGTCATAGTTGTCCCAAAGGTGCTTTTCAAAAGGCAACTGAATCTTTTGGTGTTTTTTTTCCTTGAAGATATTTCACTTCTCATCCAAAAGCTTCTTCAGTTCTTCACTGAAGCTTCATTTCAGAATTGAAGAAGCTTCTTGGATAAGAAGTGAAATGTCTTCAAGGAAAAAGCAGAGAAAGTCCAGTTTCCTTTTGAAAAGCACCTTTGGGACATATAAGAAATTAGTGACCAAGCAGGGGGAAATGGCTGTTTGTGTGTGTGTGTGTGTGTGTGTGTGTGTTTGTGTGTGTGTGTGCGTATCTGTATATGCTGTATATACTGTATGTCTCATTGCATTGCTTCAAGGAGCACTTGTAGTATTTTGATGAATAGACTTCACCCAGAGAACAGAATATCCTCTCCAGATTGTCAGAAACCTGTGGGGTATAATGTTAGAGGTTATTAATAGCAACAAACAACTAGTCTTTTCATTGCTGATATCAGAGGTGTCCCCTCCCTTTATTTTATCCTATAACTTTCCTGAAGTTTTGAGGCTGAGACCAAAGTAGATGTGGTTAGGAAATTCATTGTTCAGGTACTTGCATATTTTTGCCTGTGTCATTTCTCTCCTCTTCCACAGGCATAATGGTAGATAATCCAATCTCTCCCACCAGCCTATCCTAGAGACATTTCTTAGAACTAAAATGTCCACTTCACCTCTGGCTTAATCATGATACCCATCAGTACTATCTAATCACTTCTGATTGCAAAACCCTAAGATGCATTTTTCCCCCTACATAGCAAAGAATAAGCATTTGATTTTCTTTACTGGCCTAGCAAATTATTTAGTATGCCACAATCATGTGGGCCAAGATGTCTCCTTTTTAATTTAGAAAGCTCAGGTATGCCATATATGTTTGTGATGTATCAGTCCATTAAGACTAAATTCTTTGAAAATCAGATATTACTTGGACAGCCATTTATGTAGTTTTAATAGGTCAATTTGAAATAATCAAAGTAAGGATATTCAAAATACACTGTAAAGAGATTATATCTGAAAGGTATAATCTCTTTGGAAGAAATATTTTTTTCCCATGCTTGTTATTTAACTCATAATTTCAAGTGTCCTGAAATACCTGTAGGCATTATCTTCTGACAATGCATCTCCTCCAGCTTCTTTTAAAAAGAACAAATGCTATGTAAAGTCACCTCTTTTAATCAACTCTCTCATCTTTGTAAAACTGGATGGCATCTTTGACCTATTTCTAACCAATCAACATGTAAATTTAAATCCGAAAGTTACACACCTGAGTGTCTTCTTTGACTTGTTTTGTTTGTTTGTTTTGAAGATCACCTTTACAGAACACATCTGTTTGCAAATTATAACCTAATTTAGAGTAGATACAAACTTATCCTGATTTCTAATTTCTCTTGAACTAATTTGTGGATAATAACATTTCCTGCAGGTCAATATGTGTCATTCAGATAGGTATTTCTTTATTTTATGATCCTGTGAAGCAAGCGTAGGTAAATATGAAAATATAACTACATATATACATTTTACATGCTATTACATACTTAAATGCTATTAGGGATAAGAAGTGTTATGAAGAAAAGGGATTAGCAGTCCAAAGTAAGTAAAGGTATGATATAAGAAAAAAGAAAATTAGTTTATACCAACACAATTATCTATACCTCTTCAGACTTTTCTATCCTTGAATATCACCCTCACTTCCATATACCACTTCATGTAGTATATTTCCTTCTTTAAACTTCTAACCTCTTTAAATTTTCTTTTTATGTTATATTCTTCTGAACTTCAGAATACAAATAATATACTGCTCAAAAAATAAAGGGAACACTTAAACAACACAATGTACTGTATTTAATAGTAGGATGTCTTATCTTGTGTTCCCTTTATTTTTTTGAGCAGTATATTTCTTAATATCTTCTCTTTTTGAGCATTTTATTGATTTTGTCTTTGTTTAGTTTTTCTACATGGAAATATCAATTTAAGGCTTTTATATTAGTCATTCACTCTTCTATTAAATCCAAATCATTCTTCTTCCCTTCCCTTGAAAAGTAAGGAAATGCCCTGAGAAAAGAATTCAATAGATGTTCTGTAAAAACCAGGTTTTTACAGGGATGATGGGATATGAAAGAAATCCAAGAATGCCTTGCATTGATTCCCTTTGGTAGAAGGGGGAGGGGGCATATTTGCCAGGTTTTCAAGACTCTATTATTATATTCCTCTACAATAAATTAGAGTTTCAGCAGTCTTTGCAGAATTTATTTCCTGACTTGGCCTGCTTTGAAGAGCTGACCCCTTCCCTTCCTTTCCCTTCCCTTCCCTTCCCATTAGCAGAATACAGGTAATCATTTTTCATTAACTATCAGGAAAGGATTGAACAACTGTAAAAAATCCCCAGGCATTCCCTTTTGTCCATTGCTTATATGGGTGAATGGAATTATAAAACTGGAAGTGAGGGTGTGTGGAATATCCTATTATATTTTTTGGCTTTCCTATGTGCAAACCTATGCAAATGTATAACAGATTTTTACAAAGTTCCAAGAGTAAAGGGGAATCAACTTAAACAATAGCACTCATTGCAGTACATGGAAAAGATACCAGATATAATGTCAGAATACCTAGTTAATGGTTTTTTTCCCCGATAGAAAAAGGAAATATTCTGCTTTTCATACCATGGAAAATGATGCTCTTCAGCAGAAAAAGCAATAAGAGGCTAATTTACTGTAGCTCAGCATTAAGCAGCATTATATGTTGAATTATTGTCTGTATCTTTACTTTTTCCTGATCTCTTGATCAAACATATCTAAGCTGTTCTTTTTCTTCTTGTGTTCTGAAACATGGTATGAGATAATACATCTCCCCCTGGCATCTTTCTTTTCACTAGAGAATATGATGAGCTTTTTTCCTCATCATTGTTGGGTCATTCAGTTGCTTCTGATTCTTTGTGCTCTGATAGATAGTGATTCACTAAATCTGTCAGTAACTGTTTGTAACTTCATGCTTCTGGAATTATTGATAGTATCCACCCATCTTCACTTCTGCCAGTCACTTTTTTTATTAGCTTTTCTTTATCCAAGTATTAGAGTGTTATCCAAAATCCAATATTTAAGCTTTTAACTTCATTATTAGTGCTTCAAGTGAGTGGTGTGTTTTACTTCATTTAGTACTAAACAGTTTGTATTTTCTTGCTGTCCAAGGTACTTTCAACAATTTTCTCTAGCATCTGACTGTTCAAAGTCATTAACTGCCCTTCATTAAATCTCTCTGATAGCTTTTTCATATTATAACTGGGAAGACCATAACCATGACAATATGTGCCTTTTATGGCAGGGTGTTGTTTCTACATTATAATGTTTTTGCTTGATTTATCAAACTTTCTTTCAGGAAACACTAACTCTTTGTTTCACAATGACAGCCATTATTCCTGTGAATTTTTGGAGCCATCCTTCCTGGAAGTCTGTTACTAGCTCCACTACTTTTTCATCTAGTTGCACTAAATTGTTGTTATCAGATAATATAGAATTAGATGAGTTTTTTTTCAATCTTTTTCACCTTCAGCAAGAGATTCCTTAATTCTTCCTTATTTCCAACCACCAAAGTCATTACTGTATATCTGAGTTTGTTGATATGTCTTCCAGCAATTTAAATTCCACCTTTTTTTCTGATCCAACTTTCCTACACATTTGGCATTTAAATTTAATATACTGGTTCTATAACATGGCACATGACTCTGTAATTTTTAACCATTTAGTTTTTCCATATTCATCAAGAGATTATTTTTCTTTTTTTAGACAATCAATGTCACATTCTCCTTGTTAAATTTGTTTTAATATATTTTCAATACTTCTCAAAGACCAAAGTAAACAACCTTTTTGTAGCAAAGGCCATATGTTACATTTTGTGGGAGACTGAAGTCACCATGTGAAGGAAGGCATATCATGTATGGTTTGTTTGTTTGTTTTCCCCTCTTTCTAAGACGGTGGGCATACACTATGTTTATGGCATTTTCATTTCAAATGATGGAACATTCTCTCATTAGTCCTCAATAACCATGGTTGGAGGGTACTAGTGGATTAATTAGATATTTAGATATTCCTTAGAGCTTTCAAATAATGATTAACCTGTGTTTATATGGAATACTTGGTATACTGCACTTGGAATACTGCATGCAGTCTTGGTCACCATGATGTAAAAAAGATGCTGAGACTCTAGAAAGAGTACAGAGAAGAGCAACAAAGATGATTAGGAGACTGGAGGCTAAAACATATAAAGAAAGATTGCTGGAATTGGGTATGTCTAGTTAAATGAAGAGAAGGACGAGGGGTAACATAATAGCAGTGTTCCCATATATCAGGGGTTGCCACAAAGAAGAGGGAGTCACGCTATTCTCCAAAGCACCTGAAGGCAGGACAAGAAGCAATGGATGGAAACTAACCAAAGAGAGAAGCAACCTAGAACTAAGGAGGAATTTCCTGACAGTTCCAACAATTAATCAGTAGAACAACCTGCCTCCAGAAGCTGTGAATGCTCCAACACTGGAAGTTTTTAAGAAGACACTCGACAGCCATTTGTCTGAAATGGTAGGATTTCCTGCTTGAGCAGGGGATTTGACTAGAAGACCTCCAAGATCCATTTCATCATCATCATCATCATAATCATCATCATCATCATCATCGTCATTATTATTATTATTATTATTATTATTATTATTATTATTATTATTATTATTATTATTATTATTATTATTATTTGCACAGTCAGCCAGATGTTCAGACTGGATTTGGCATTTTTGTCTACCTATCAAGTCCTTACCAAGGACCTGGGATAGGCAGATATGGAAGTTTGATGATATTACAGATATCGTCGCAGGATGGAAGCAGTTCCTAGTAAGGCCACCTTTTGCAAATTTGTCAATGCCAATGGTGTTCAAGTGGTGCTCCAGTTGTTTTAGGATTGCACCCAAGGCACCTATTACTATTGGTACTACCTTTGCTTGCCTTTGCCACAGTCTCTCTATTTCTATTTGTAGGTCTTTGTATTTTGTTATCTTCTCCAGTTCTTTCTCATCTATTCTGCTGTCTCCAGGAACTGTCACCTCCACTATCCAGACTTTTTTTTCTCTTTCTTATCAACAATTGTTAAGTCTGGGGTGTTATGTTGCAGGTGCTTGTCTGTTTGAATTCTGAAGTCCCAGAGCAGTTTAAATTTATCATTTTCTATGACTTTCTCTATTTTATGATCCTACCAGTTCTTGCGTACAGGTAAATTATATTTCTTGCAGATCTTCCAATGCACCATTATTGCTTCTTTGTCATGCCACTGCTTCCAGTCAGTCTGTGCAATTTTCTTGCAGCATCTTACCAGGTGGTCCACTGTTTCTTCAGCTTCTTTGCATAGGCGGCACTTACTGTCTGTTGCTGTCTTCTCAATTTTGATTTTGTATGCATTTGTCCTTAAGGCTTGGTCTTCTGCAGCCAGAATTAGTCTCTCAATCTCTTTCTTCAACTTTCCTGCTCTTAGCCATTGCCAGGTCTTGTTATTATCTGCTTTCCCAGCTATTTTCTTTAATGTACTGAACATGTAGTGCTTTGTCTTCTCATGCCTCTATTCTGTTCTTCATTTGGTCTTTCTTGTAGGACAGTTTGGTATCTCCAGTAGTCAGTAAGTCTTCCTGATATACTAATTTCAGTGCATCTTCATCATTGTCCTTCAGATATTCTTCCAAAGCCATTTTTTCTTCTTCAACCATCTGATGTACTTGCAGCATTTCACGTCCACCTATTTGCCTTGGTAGATAGAGTCTGTCAATGTCACTGCATGGATGAAGGGCATGATTCATTGTCATTATTTTTCTGGTCTTCCCATCCATTCCTTTTAGTTCTGCTTGAGTCTAGTCCATTATTCCAGTTGTGTATCTAATGACTGGGATTGCCCAGGTGTTGATTGCCTTCACGATATTTCCTCCATTGAGTTTGGATTTTAAGATCTTCACTTTCTTGATGCATTCACCTCTAATCTTTTTCTTGACTTCAGTGTGCTTGATGTTGTCAGCTTGAAGGATACCCAAGTATTTGTAGTAATCTTCCTCATCCAGACTCTTAATGTTATTTTCGTGGCACATCTTTATTCCTTCAGTTTTCACTATTTTTCCTTGTTTGAGAGTAGGTGTGGCACATTTGTCCAAGCCGAACTCCATTGCAATATCTTGGCTATATATATGGACAATATTCAGCAGTGATTCTATTTCAGATGATGTTTTTCTATACAGCTTCAGATCATCCATATAAAGGAGGTGGGATAGACTGGCAGATTTTTTTGATGTTTGATAACCATGTCCTGAGTTATTCATATTATTGACAGAGGAAACAGTGCAATAACAAATCGTAGTGGTGATAATGCATCTTCTTGAAATATTCCTCTCTTGATATTAACCTCTCCCAGTCTTTCACCATTGACCTGCAACTGTGTCTTCCACTGTGCCATCGATCTTTGCACAAATTTTCTGATGTTTCTACTGACTCCTGTTATTTCTAGGCACTTGATTATCCAGTCATGTGGCAGAGAGTCAAATGCCTTTTTGTAGTCAATCCATGCCACATTCAGGTTAGTCTTCCTTTTCTTGCAGTTTTCCAAGATCATTTTGTCTATTAGGATTTGATCTTTTGTTCCGCTGCTACTGGGGCAGTTTTCTTTCTGCTCAGGTGGAAAGAGATTGTTTTCGACTAGATGCTGTTGTACTGCATCAGCTACCACACCAGTTAGCAATTTGAAAGTTGTTGGTAAGAAGGTAATTGGCCTGTAGTTGCCTGGTGTTGCTCCTTTTGCTAAATTTTTCATTATTAGGTAGGTTTTCCCAGTTGTTATCCACTTTTCAATTTCTCCTCCTTGTAGTATATTGTTGAACTGCTTGGCAATGAGTGGGTATATAACAGTTAGACGTTATAACCAAAACCCATGCAATTCATCTTCACCTGGTGCTGACCAATTTTTGATCTTCCTTCCTCTTTTTTCTACCATTTTTGTTGTTATTACTAGTTCTTTCATTTCAACTTCTGTTTAATTTGCATCCACCTCTTTTAACCAAGCCACATCCTTGTTGTGTTTCTTTGGGTTATCCCATATCTGCTTCCAGAACGGTACTGCTTCTTTCTTGTCAGGTACTGACTGATTCATTGCACTTTCTCCATTGATGGATTGGTAGAAACATTTCTGATTGGATTGAAATTGGAGGTTCTGCCCATAATTTGCAATTCATGCTTTGTATTTACTGATTTTCCTGGCTATACTGTAGCTGTTATTTGCTGCTTTATTATTTCCAGTACTTCCTTGATCTTCCTTGTTTCTAAGTAGTATTTCTTGATTAGGTATTCTTTGGTCTTGTTCTTCAGCTTCTTTTCTTTAATCTGTTCTAGCTTGCTTGCATCTGATCTTAACTTGCTGATCTTAAAATACAGGAGGATCTGGACAGACTCGAACACTGGGCGCTATCTAACAAAATGAAATTCAATGGTGAAAAAAATAAGGTTCTACATTTAGGCAGGAAAAATCAAATGCACAGGTTTAGTATAGGTGGTACCTTGCTCAATAGTGGTAACTGTGAGAGGGATCTCGGAGTCCTAGTAGACAATCACTTCAATATGAGCCAGCAGTGTGCTGCAGCTGCCAAAAAAGCCAACACAGTGCTAGGCTGCATTAACAGAGGGATAGAATCGAGATCAAGTGAAGTACTAATAGCACTTTACAATGCTTTGGTAGGGCCACACCTGGAATACTGCATACAGTTTTGGTCACCACGATGTAAAAAAGATGTCGAGACTCTAGAAAGCGTACAGAGAAGAGCAACAAAGATGATTGGGTGACTGGAGGGTCAAACATATAGGGAACGGTTGCTGGAATTGAGTATGTGTAGTTTAATGAAGAGAAGAGTGAGGGGTGACATGATAGCAGTGTTCCAATATGTCAGGGGATGCCACAAAGAAGAGGGAGTCAAGCTATTTTCCAAAGCACCTGAAAGCAGGACAAGAAGCAATGGATGGAAACTAGTCAAGGAGAGAAGCAACCTAGAACTAAGGAGAAACTTTCTGACAGTTAGAACAATTAACCAGTGGAACAACCTGCCTCCAGAAGTGGTGAATGCTCCAACACTGGAAATTTTTAAGAAGAGACTGGACAGCCATTTGCCTGAAATGGTATAGGGTTTCCTGCCTGAGCAGGGGGTTGGACTAGATGACCTCCAAGGTACCTTCCAACTACTTCTTCTTCTTCTTCTTCTTCTTCTTCTTCTTCTTCTTCTTCTTCTTCTTCTTCTTCTTCTTCTTCTTCTTCTTCTTCTTCTTCTTCTTCTTCTTCATCATCATCATCATCATCATCATCATCATCATTATTATTATTATTATTATTATTATTATTATTATTATTATTATTATTATTTTCTAGTCTAACCTTCCATTTTTGTGGTGCACTGTTTGTTTGTTTTTCTTCTTTGTGGGTTTTGCATCCCAGGTATTCAGTTATAACTGCAGCTGTGCTGTACATTAGTTGGTTTGTTTCTTGCAGTGAATTGGTGCTTATACTTGATATTGCAGTATTTACATCTTTTAATGCTTGTGCTAGCTGTTTCTTTGGAACACGCTTCAATGCAGGCAGCCTTATTCTGTTGTTTTTGTGCTGTTCTAGATGCTCAGTTATTCTTTGTTTCAATTCTTTTATTTCTTTAGTTAGAGGGCTTTGTTCTTCCTGAGGAAGAGGTGCCTGGTTTCCAAATGAGAACAGTTGCATATCTCTGCTGGATTCCTTCACTGCCAACTCCCCCTGGCTTGCCTCTACATTCTGAATTACTCTTGGCAAGGCTTTGATTTCTTTACCCTGGGTAAATGTTTGTAGTTCATCCAATTGTGTTTCTGTGAATACTTTATTTCGAATTATAAATTGACGTTGATCTGCTAGTCTCTGTTCTGTTATTTCTGATTCTGGATGTTGTTGTTGTTGTTGTTGTTGTTATTATTATTATTATTATTATTATTATTATTATTATTATTATTATTATTATTATTATTATTATTTATAATTATATTTATGTGTATAGATTGTATAAAAATGGAGTTTTCTATAGAAAGCATACAGAATTTATCTACAGTTAATTATCTGCTTTGTTGAACTATATCAGAGGTGGGGAATTAAGCCCTTTTTATGGTTTGTGTACTTCAACTCCCAGAATTCTTAAGCCAGCCATGGTTCCCTATCCTTGATCTATACAACTTGAATGGGGCTGTGGAAAACTTAGAATTGCAAGGACCGTCTATTAAATTTATCTGTGTTTCTTCCCATACTTTCCAAGCTATTCAAGGAGTGGTTTGGTAAATGTTCAGAACAGGAAGTGGTTCATGGATTGCTGGAGTGACTTGGCAGGTGTGGTGGGGGGGAGGGAAAGACTATCCAGATTCTCAATAGGTTCAGTTTCTGGAAACTTCTCTTCAAAGAATAAGTAGCAAATGATTTTTTAAAGGATAATCTGCCAACAAGACATGCAGATTCTTTTGCTTCTAGAGTGTTCAGTAAGGGCAGTGTCCATGCTTATGCCTCTATATTAAGGTGGTCCTGCAGAAGTTGTTGAAGTGCCACTTTATCATCACAGCATTGGTTCTGTGCTTCTGCCTGAGATATATTTTATTAATAATTATCAATCTCAAGGTTTCTTTTACAACAGCGGGGTAAAGTTTAGTTTAGAAATGGATGGAGTCTCATAATCCCTTGTATAATCAGGGGTGTTGATGCTAGAACATTAAAAGACAATGCTTCAAAACAAATTCTTTCTTCAGTCTGATGCATTAGCTAAGGAAGGAAGTAAATAAAAATCAGATGCAAATTACTATATTAAGGAAGGATTTGCAGTTAAAATTAGAGAATTTAGTTTAAAATAAAAATAATTCATAAACATTAGAAAAAAAATGTTTAAAATACTGGTTGCATATGTGCTGTTCTATATGTCCATCTTTCTGTGCTTTTATATGGCAATAGCAGTAACTATTGCTTCTATAAATGTGTCATGTTTAACAAGGAGAAAGGCCGGATCAATTTCTTTCCTTTTTCTTGTCATTCCACCTACCAGAATTGTACGTTCAGTGCAAAGTTTGGCTGTTATCTAGCCATGGCAGACAATTATGCAACACCTTGTATCCACTGTTGGCTAGTCAAGCAAGGAATTCTTGGTATAGTCAGTTTCTATTCATCTACATTTGCTTGCATTGTGATAACATGTTTTATTTAAAAAAATACACCTACACCTTCATACTTTTCTTTCTTTTCTTGCTTTGAGATAAAACATTGCTCAGGTGTAGCATGAATAGGGGTTCTCTTATTCATCTGTTTCATTTGGATGAGACTACATGATGATTATGTAGTCTTTATCTTGTCTTTATTATTACAGCCATAGGCCAACACATAAATTAAACATTCAAATAAAACAAAACTAAACCAAAGCAAACCAAACACAAGAAGACATAGCAATATATTACAAATTATGATGTAATCAATGGGTGACCAAGGTCTGCCTAGTTTTACAGACAGTATAACAAAACCTAGCTGCCTTCAGAAAAACTGAATCATACTGACCTGACAATAAAAATACACTGAGTATAGTCTAATGCAGACATGTCAAACACAAGGCCCGGGGGCCGGATCCGGCCCAAAAAGTGGTTTCATGTGGCCCGCGAAACCATCCTGGAAACAGTGAGGGAACGGCCCCCACTGCCTTGACCCTGGCCCAGAGACCTTCCTTCTGCCAGAGACCCTCAGATCTGTCCCACTCCTGCACAGGCCCCCATAGGCACCCTTGATGCAAACAATGTATAGCTGGCCATGCCCACCCAGTAGGCCATACGCACTCTAGCCATGCCCACCCAGTAGGCCACACCCACCCTGGCCATACCCACCTGGCCCCCTGAGGGCAACCACAATGCTGATGCGGCCCTCAGTGAAATTGAGTTTGACACCCCTGGTCTAATGCTAGATAAAAACACGTAATAAAATTAATTATAAAAGATTATTAAAAAGATCTAAAATATTTATTTATGTTTCTGGCAAATCCCAATGTGTATATGAATTAAAAGTTAATCTTCCATTATATCTTCTACTTTATTTCTCCAAACTGAGAAAAAAAAGTGGAATGAGTTTGAATTAGAACTCTTTTCAAGAATAGATAGGAATTAAATTTTTATTTTAATAAAAGCTTGTTTCAAGATCCATAATAGTCAGGCAATGTAGATGGTCATAGTTTGGTAGTTTATGATGAAAAGCAATATTTTTAAAAACATTAAAAATAGTTTTAAAAATAAAATATTTTTTGGAAATATATATTTTTTAAAAAATCAGGAAATTTCTCAGAGTATTCCCTGCATTCTCAGAGCTGGAAATTAAGAACCAGTAGAGTTGTGTGTTATCAGCATATTGATAGCATCAAATTCCAAAGCTTCAGACAAACTTTCCCAATTGTTTCATGGAGATATTTCCTGGAGAAATTTCTCAATGAATGTTGCAAATATATTGCTTCCTATCCTATTAGGTGGTTCAGAAGTTACTACTGTTGGTAGTATCAAACAGCTACTAAGCAATCCAGAAGAACTAGGAAGCCTCTCCTCCTGCATTTTGTTTCTGATGCAGAAAGGGGTCTAGACCAACATCCTGAAATGGCTCATTAAATTGGTCCAGAAATTCAGTTTTATCCAGTCGTGTTTGGAAACATGAGACCAGCACTTTCTCAGTCATCTTCCCCAAGAATTGAATATTTGAAACTAGCCTATAATTAGAAATGTATTCCAGAGAGACTTCTCTTCCATAAAACTTTATAGCTATCTTCTTTAGGCAAGCAGAACAACTTTCTGTGGTCAAGGAAAGATTGATCACCTCCCTTAACAATGAGTTCAGTTCCAGTCTGATTGCTCTGATACTGCTTTTAGGAATTAATCCATTTGTAATGGAAAATCTACTATAACCTAGATGAATAAAGGATCTGTTATGTTATCAACATTGCTATTTTGCTCAACCATTGCTATTTTGGTCAACCAAAAGAACAACCATTGTTCTTTTGCACACTTTGGTGAAAATTGTCCAAAATCCACATAATTAAGTTGTCTTTTCTTCTAACATATATTATTTTTAAGATGATCTATATTCATCAATATGAAATAACAGTTAGTTATGTTAAAGGAAAAAAATGCTTGCCCTCACACGAATAGCAATAGTAGTCTCATTTCAAAATGCAATATTTTAAATAGTCTGCAAAGGAAATCCATAGAGATTAGTGCAAATCCACAAAATATATCTTTTCCTACCTTCAGAGCCCCCCAGGGCAAACATTTTTTAAAAGCAGGGAAAACATAGCACCAAGATAAATGTTTCCAGTATGATCTAAGGATAAATATAATTCAAGGATAATAAAGATAAATGTCTTTTCAGAAATAGGGAAAAAAATGAATACTTTATTGTTAACCTAGTCTATCTCCTGTCAGGAAGCTAATTTGATAAAAATAGTTTCCTTGCAGATGAGGCATCTGTGAAAAGATTTTAAAGTTCTTGTTTTCAAAGGCCAACCTATTCAGTTTTTAATTAACCGTCAATAAGTTGGATGATTAAATACATAATACTAAATAAAAATATGTCTTCCTTTGACAAAAAATGTTCTAAACTATGCTTTAAAATTATAGTGTAAATAATACATAAAACCAGAAAAGTATGACTAGCAGATAGTCTTTTTTGTCTCCTATGTGCTACACTTTAGAGATGTTCTGTGAAGTATTCTAGGTTTCTGGAGTAATATCTGAGCATCAACCACTTCTTTTTACATCAACATTTTCTGGTAAATTCTAGATAGGACCAGGAAGAATTCCTACCTAAATTTAGACCAAAGTAGTTAACCTGATTGCCATTTGAACTACACCTCACACAATCATTTCCATAAACCACATTAGCTGTAGCTATTGGGAAATATTTGGCAGATGCTTACTCCTACCCTTAGCTAGAGGATTTTTCTTACTTGAGATTAGGTATAATTCCAGATGGCTGATTGGTTGTTAGTGTTCACTAAAAGTACCGTAAATGAGTCCAAAATGTCCTAGCCCAAGCATTCATGTTTCTTTATATAGCATCCCCATTTTGGTGGACTTGAACAAGAACATCCAATGTTCTTTTCTTTTTATATTACAGCTATTCTTCTCTTATCAAAAAAAAAAATTCTGGCTTCCGGTTCATGCGCAGGGCGCTTCCGGATATGCAGGGACAGTCTGTCTCCTGCAGTCCGTTTCTTTCTTGTTTGGAGGACCCTGAAAAGGGTCAAATATTGCCCTGGAGGGGTGATTACCGAGAGGAGGACTTCCCTGTGATCACGGAAGGGCAGCAGCCCTCCGCTGGAATCTGGGATCATCTCCTTTGGCCCGAAGAAGAAGAGACCAGCCATAAAGATGGCCGATCACTTAGTCGCTCCCTGCCGAAAGCCAAAAGTACTACCTAGCACTAAGAAGCAATCTGGAGGACCTGGGTGAGCTTTTACCTTTCCTATTCCCTTAATCATCTTCCTGTGGGACTGTCCTGAAAATCTCCTTCCCCATTTTTTGAGAAAATGGCGAATATCTACTTTGGGAACAAATTTTAAAGCCTCAAAGTCACAAAAGAAATCCAATTAATGCAGCAAAGAATTTAAGCAATTTCAGCTGTATTTACTAAAAAGCTTCTATTTGTTGCTAGGGACTCACTATCCTATTCTCTCTTTAAACTGTGGATTAAAGAAAAAAATTGGACTCATCCTACAAAAGTTCTATATTAATTTGGAAAAAGAAAAAAAAAGGAAAAAAAAAACCTCTTACATTGCATGTTATATGTTATTAATGACATCTTGTGGCAAAACCTGGTTACAGCAAGTAAATTTCCTTTTTCTGTTGTGAGAGCTGACTGAACAATAGAGCTGTTCTTGAAGGTGTGGGAACACCTGGCACTGAATACAACTCTCCAGGAGGTGGAAAATCTTTGACTATTATTAAAACAGCCTCCATGGAAGATTTAACTGTAAATGACAACAAAAATGGATGAATACATCCTGCCACTTGATTATAAACTAATACTGGATACGATCTTGGCAATGACACAGCAAATTAAAGCCAAGCTGCAAGAAAAATCTGACAATTTAAAGCCACCAAATCGAACTCTGACTGTAAATGAGGAAAATATAACCCAAAACCAAATAGAAGAAGTGGAAACTAACACTAAAATAGGAGATTTCAAAGAACAACAAAAGCAATTTACAGAAAACCTTAAAGTCCAAACTTTAATAGCAACTACAAAACTTACAAGCCAAAAAGTAACAGCATCTGAAGAAAGCAACACCAAGAGTGAAGACACTAAAGGCCTTCAAATACACTATATTGAGAATTCAATCAATCAAATGTCAAACATAATACCAGCTACTACTTTCTACCTAATCCAGACAGAATTGGAAGAACAAAAAGATTTGACTGATTTAATGACAATTATATTATAAAAGGTAAAGGTAAAGGTTCCCCCGCACATGCGTTCTAGTCGTTTCCAACTCTAGGGGCTGGTGCTCATCTCCATTTCAAAGCTGAAGAGCCAGTGCTTGTCCGAGGACATCTCCGTGGTCATGTGGCCGGCATGACTAGACGCCAAAGGCGCACGGAACGCTGTTACCTTCCCACCGTAGTGGTCCCTATTTTTATACTTGCATTTTTATGTGCTTTCGAACTGCTAGGTTGGCAGAAGTTGGGACGAGTAACAGGCGCTCACTCTGTTACGCGGCACTTGGGATTTGACCTGCCAAACTGCCGACCTTCTGATCGACAAGCTCAGCATCCTAACCCACTGAGCCACCGCGTCCCTAATTATATTATATCAACTACCAAAAACCGAACTACCATAGCAAAAATACAATGGTTACAAAGGGGACATTTTCCTTCCAAAACTGACATTTGGATATGCTCCCTGGATTCAAATAAGGGGTCTAGGAAGAAGGGAAGATACATTTGAGAATTTAAAGATACAAAGAGCGAAGTATGATTGGCACAAAAGGAAGGCAAGAGTTAGATTTAAAAGACTGAATTTGTTTCTTTTTGGGGATTCCTAAAGATAGACTATAAAAATATATTTTTACAGATTAAGGGGACTCTCTAAAAAATATCAGTGATTTTACATTTAATTTTTAGATTTGTAAAGGAAATATAACTCCGAACTATATTATAGAATTTGGAATGACATATCAAAAGATGGTATTTTAATAATTGATGTATGGTTAAGATGCCTTATAGAATATTCAGTGGCTATTTTTGAACTGTAGTATAGAATCTAGAATTTTATATAGATAAAGATAGCATTTTAATAATTGTTGAATGGCTAAGGCAAAAAAATATATTTCTAATAACTGGTGATTTGCTAAGATGAAAACTAAATTTTAATGGTAAAACATAATAAATGTTTTGTAATGAACAATATAAGTTTTGTAGACAAAAGAATTATTCTTTATTGAAATAGGGAATTGTGGGTTACCCAAAATTAAGCTTTTTCTATATACTATAGGCTATTCTAGAATATCCTATTGCAGTTAAATAAAATTTAAAAACAAGATATTGATATGTATTAGAGAAAATATATTTTGAATTTTGTTGATTGACTAGGTTATAACTAGAAATATATTAACTTGCTTATTTTGACTATGTAATCACTAAGAGAATTAGAGAGGGCATCTCTGTTGATGTAACCTGACCTATTTACAAATGGCTATTTCTTATTTTAATTACCCAACCACCATATTGTTTCACAAATACATGTATATGTAAATATTAAAAATCAATAAAACTTGTTTAAAAAAAATCTGAAAACCTCAAATAGTCACTAATAGTCAGAATGGAACATTAATGACTGTAATAAAATGGTTAAGATTGTTGCTGTTCTGATGAAAACAGGCCAGGCAACATTCATGAGTTTCATCAAATCTTAGCCTGTCAACTCAGAATATAGAAACCATTGGGTTTTAGATTGAAATCATACTAATTTTAGATGCAGCGGTAGTGATATGCTTCTTCTGCTGTAGGTATAACTTGTACCAGTGCAAAATATATTGTATTGTATTTATGGATTCCAGTTTTACAAGCTGAGTAGTATAAGAACATGACTACCTGTGTGAATTTGGTTAGTAATGTACAATTAAAGAATGAGTTATTTGGGGCAAATCTTCTTATTTTGGTAGTTAATTGTTAGTTGTGTAAGGCCAGCAAATGGGAGAAACAGAGAAAGAGAGACAGACAGGCAGACAGACAATGCGATAGCAAAATATAAATATAAATATAAATATAAATATAAATATAAATATAAATATAAATATAAATATAAATATAAATATAAATATAAATATAAATATAATACTTTGCTGGAGCAGATGGAAAGAGTAAGTTGTTAGGAGCACTTTAGATCATCCAGTCAATGCTAATGTTGCAGGAATGCTCAGCAATACACAGAATATGGAATGTTAATAATAACCCCTGATATATTTGAACAATACAAGAAACCATTTCCTTTAAAGCAACTGACAGGCCTAGGTGAAATCACATTCCTTGAAACTTGGTATGAGGCTTAAAAATAGCATTTTGGCTTATTTATTTTCTGATCACATACTTACTACACAGATATTTGGCCTTCTTCCTATTAATTTGGAACACTTTATTAAGGGAATATGTAGTGTAGCAGATTAGATTAAAAGGAATTGAGAGAGAGTGTTTGATTTAGCCATGACAAGCCTATTGAACTTTGTAGATGGGCAGGTTTTGAATCCAAAGCTTGATCAAAGTCCAAGTCCATGCTTGCTTGTGTCCCCACATTCCTCAAAGGTAATTATTGAAATAAAGATGAATTGGTATAAATGACTACATTAGATTCTAGTTTAATTGGATTTCAAAGAGATGTAATAAACACTTTTCTCCAATTATTAATAGTTGTGGAGGGTTTGGGGTTTCTTTTTTTGCTCATTATCAGGGAAAGAACATTTCAAATTACAAGCAATACAAGAATATTGGAGTTGCAGAGAGTATGATGACCATAGTTGATTTTCAAGGTACTAAGGTCAAAAACATAGAGAAAGATTGCAAGTTTGGGGATGATAAGCTTCAAAGATTTGACACTTCAGAAAAATTCAAGAAGAGGAATTAGAAACTACTGTGGAAAATTAACAGAAAGAGTGTGAATATTAGGGAAGACAAGATAGGTATTGGTGAATTTTAAAAACAATTCTCATTATATTTTCCCACAAAATAGAAAAGAGGAAGCAAGAGTCTCGGGAAAAAAAAGATACTCATTATGTATGAGCATGATTTATGTTTATTATCTACTTGTGTTTTAAAAATCGGTAGTAGTTAATGCAGTGGTGGGATTCAAATATGTGAACAACCAGTTCTCTGTGTGGATGCTGCTTCCAGAACTCAATTCTGGGCCTGGGCAACAAAAAAATTAGCTACTGGTTCTGCCAAACTGGTGCAAACCAGCTGAATCCCACCACTGAGTTAATGTGTATTCATTCAATAGAATTGTATACCTCCTTGAACTTTATCTCTCTTTTCTTCTCTCTCACATGGAGACACATATTAAAGATCAGGTTCCTTTTCAATTTGCTTTTTCTTTTTATGTGTACATTTTCCGTGGCATTGTTGAGGCAAAATGGGATTCAATATTCTTTTCCCTAGATTTCTGACAATTGCAACCATAAAGCTCTTTCTAAGCCTGTTTACTCAGAAGTGAATTCCAAATTTAGTGCACGCTTAGTGAAACTGTTGAACTTAAACAGATCTAAGCATATTTTATAAAGTGTTCCTTTCAACAATATGCAATGAAATGTACACATGATTTGTGGTTAGTTATGGAAAAAACCCAGCTCATTAACCACTTGAATAGTTATCTTTTTTCCTATTCACATAAAGCAAAACAAAGAAACAAACAAAAAACCCCAGACCTGAAAGTGCTGGATTTCCATGCCAATCTCTTTATTAATACATATTAATTATAAAGCTAGGATGAATCAGGCAAGAGTGGTTTAGCCATAGTTGTGACTTTCTATTTTTTTAAAAAAAACAAAATAGAAATGGCCTAACCAACTATGTAACAATTATCCTTTTATCTTAATTATCCTTTAAGTGTAATTAGTACATTATGCAAGGTACATGCATAAAATAGGATTATTGAGGAAGACGCTATTGACCCTGAACAAACAGGCTTCCAGGTGGATGGGTCAACAATTGGTCACTGACTGATGTTATAATTCCTTGCTGAAAAATACAGTAAAAAGCTACATCCTAAATTACATACTGCATTTGCTCATCTTTGAGCAGCCTTCGACTTGATCTACAGGTGCAGGGTATGGCAAGTAGAACTTTAAGTAAGTCCTTGATGGCTTCTTGCTTCTGATGTATAGGTATAGACAGTGGTGGGATTCAGCTGGTTCACACTACTTTGGCAGAACCGGTAGCTAATTGTTTGTTGCCCAGGCCCAGAATGGACATCCAGAAGTGGCATCCACACAGAGAACTGGTTGTTCACATATCTGAATCCCACCACTGGGTATAGATATATGTATATGTATAGATATAGATATATATAGGTGTAGTATATATGTAGGTATATTTATATGTAATGTATGTGTAAATAAATAATTTATATTAGAAGACTGATTTAAAAATAAGGACAATCACTAGGAAAACATTTCTAACTATATTGAGACTTCACGAGGGGTGAAACTAGCTTGTATTATAGCTCTGTTGTCCTTTAATACTTAAAAAGTATAGTAGTACTCTGTGGAGATTTATCCCCCAAAATTATTAGGAAAAAGAATTCCAGTTCTTTTATATGCAGATGATGTGTTAATACTTTCACAAATGCAAGTTGGCATGAGACTTTATCATCTTTTTGCAAAAATGAACATTTGATCATAAATTATGAAAAAGTGGTGTTTTCCAACAGCAGACAGAAGCACTAATGAACAAATTAATAGTCATATTATCAAGCAGGTTAATCAGTGTAAAGGATCTAGGAATTGTTTTTCAAAGCAATAGGAAATTAAGGACTGTTACCCATGCCTCTTTGTAGGCACAGAGGAATGACTTAGCCATTCAAAGATTTTATAGAAAACAAGGAGGGAAATTCGCTTTGGCAGCAATTAAGAAATTTCAGGCCAAATCAATAGTGTAAATGACATATGGAATACAATTTGGGTACACATTCACATCTTGCAGTCTATGAATGGATTCAGTCAGCTTTACTTAGGGCCATAATAGGTGTTCTCAGATGCATATCTAATGTAATCCTGAGGCTGGAAGCAGGTTTGGCAAGTGCTGAATCTCAGACCTTGTCCAGAATGTTAATAACTTGGGTCAGAGTTGCTTTAAACCCCGGTGAATTACTTCTCCTCTTGTTAATGGATAAATATAAAGACAACTGGTAATTAGTTTGTGAACAAAAGCTCATTACCTGTGGCTACAGGCCTGAACATCTAAGCCAACTGGGATATGAGGATGCTAGGAGAATGCTTAACACTAGAAATAGCCGGCCTAAATCCCATACTTCTTTTACTTCTTAGTGGAAGATCATAATGGTGCTGTAACTAATTGTTTACAAAATATTATTTTTTTTAAAAAAAATGTACATAGGCCTTTTTAAGAGCACACACCAATGCTTTCTTCTCTTTAGTACGGAAGCACAAATATAAAAAGAATCCATGCCTACAAAGACGGCCAATGATGGTTCACACTCTTCTAAGCTGCAGCTTCTTTGAACCAACCAGACACCAAAGAGCAATTCCATTTATTAAAGCTTTAAAAGCTACTCCACTAAATACAGCACTTCAGAACAAGTGGGAAGATTTTGCTGTTATTAATCCCTAATGTAATAAAAACTGTCACCAGATTTAGCAAGGCAAAAAATATGTGTTTTTTTTCATCATACTTTAATACTGCCTGCCATAAAGTCATTTACTTCCTCCATTTCATCTTTTCTTACTTATTTTTTATGTACACTCAACCAAGGATTTTAAAATAGCAAATGAAATAAATAGATTTTATAAGCTTAGCTAACAAGATCAGATCAGCATATAGGTTTTCCATCTATATTTTTAATACTATCTTAAATTTACTTCCTTATTTATTTGCCTAGATATACATGGATATTTTGCTGTATTTTTTTTCCTTTTTCTATTTTTCTTTACACTGGTTACTGACCATGATAAATTTGTTCCGATGGTTAAAATCCCCCAGTACCAAACCTATTAACTGAGAATCAGAGATTCTGAGAAGTACTGAGTCCAATGGGACTTCCTCCCACGGTGACCCTGAATTACTACAACCATTTGCCTTATTTTTCTTGCTCTTTTGTAATGAAAGTTCTGGCTGGAGACAATAAATAGCTAATCTCTAATTATAGTGCTGTTTTTGAGGTCCACAAGAGTTTATGTTATCAAACATTTGCTATCTTTTAATTGTCAAAAAAAACCCAAAACCCTTCTTTCTGTTCTCAAAATTACAGAAAGTGGTGGTGCTAACACAAAATATCAATGTATTCAGCCCAAGAGAAAGTATCATTGCCTATGTAGCATTGCATATTAGAACAAAAAATGTATGAATGTTCCATGATCTTTTGTTTTCTCCCTCTGCCAGTTTGGCTATCCTTGCTTGCTTGTTTGTTTTTTGCTTGATAAGCATACTTCGCCCCCCCCCCCCCCAAAAAAAAAGTACTGAACTGGAATTATCCAGCTTCTACATTTTGAACAAATATGTGATTTTTATGTGACCTAAAGATATTTACTTAAATAGAAATCATTGTGGAGGCAGCCACTTTGCTTTACAATATCACTTTGTTTGTTTATTTATTTAACTATGTTTATTAAAGCAATAACAACTATTAGTGGAAAAGATGCTTATTGATGCCAAGGAAGGTGCCATCTTTAAACCTGGCTGCTACATGCATGCTGCAAAATTCTGGATGATTACTAGATGGCAAAGTTAGAACATGTTTTTTTTAAAAAAAATGTTTGCTACTATCTAGTGGTCATGCAGATTTTTGCAATTCAGATGTGGTAAGCTTAGCTTTAAAGGCATCCCCCTCTGAAGCACAAATATCAGGTGCAGATACATAACAGGTACTCCTAGTGTAGATGCAGCTTAATATTTCCAGTGGCAAGAATGATAAAGGGTAATGGATATTTAAATCAATTTCCAGAGAGATAACTATTATTTATTTATTTATTTATTTATTTATTTATTTATTTATTTATTTATTTATTTATTTATTTATTTATTTATTTGGACTTATATGCCGCCCTATCTCCCGAAGGACTCAGGGCGGCTAACAACAATAAAACACAATAATACAAATGTTAAAATGTTAGCCTGTGATGTGGTGTTTAAAATGCAGTATTGCAGGCTAACTCTGCCTACAGCCTGGAGTTCGATCTTGACTGGGGTCTAGGTTGACTCAGACTTCCATCCTTCCAAGATCAGAAAAAGAAGGATCCAGACTGTTGGGGGCAATATGCTGACACTGTAAACCACCCAGAAAGGCCTGTAAAGCACTATGGAGTGGTATATAAAGTCTAAGTGCTATTGCTATTGCTATTGTACAGAGCAAGTGAGATTTGTGGCACCTCAAAGGTAAGCAAATGTATCCCTCATAAGCTTTCTGATCATAGATTACTTCATAAGACTTCATGCATCTGCTGAAATGTATGAACTACAAAAAGCTAAGAATAATTCACATTGTATACTGTATAAAAGGACTTTATTCTGTAGAACAATGCTACTGAATTGGAAAAGGAGCATGTACTAGTGCAGTGTTAAAAAGACAATATTTCTGTCTTACCAATTCCAAATACTAACATGGAGAAATTCTTTCTAGCCCTGTAACTGGGAGGCAAGAGGATGAGTGCTAAAACTAGGATAAATCAATAGGAAAGTTGACAATAGCAATCCTGAAGACTGAGCTTGAGGCAATTCACAAAGAAAAAAACTCTTCTCAGGTCTACTTCATTTTAGGAACCAACTTGCCCATTCAGCACCCTTAAAATTAGATGATAAAGCACTTGAGCAAACCAGTAACATCAGGAACAAGATACAGTATACAGAATAACAGAGTTGGAAGTGACCTTGTAGGTCATCTAGTCCAACCCCATGTTCAAGCAGGAGACCCTATACTGTTTCTGACAAGTGGCAGTCCAGTCTCTTCTTGAAAGCCTCCAGTGATGAAGCACCCACAAATTCTAAAGGCAAGCTGTTGCATTGTTCTCACTTTGCTCTCAGAAAAATTCTCCTTATTTCTAGGTTGAATCTTTCCTTGATCAGTTTCCATCCATTGTTTGTTGTTTGGCCTTCAGGTGCTTTGGAAAATAGGTTGTCCCCCTGCTCTCTGTGACAGCCCCTCAAATATTGGAATACTGATATCATGTCACCCTTAGTCTTTCTCTTCACTAGACTGGCCATGTCCTGTTCTTGCAACCATTCCTCATATGTTTTAGCCTCCAGTCCCCTAATTATCTTTGTTACTCTTCTCTACACTCTTTCTAAAGTCTCAGTATCTTTTTTATAGTGTGGTGCCCAAAAGTGGATGCAGTATTCTAGCAATGAAAGAATATTCTAGGTGTGGCCTTGCTAAGGCTTTAAGGCTTGCTTGAGATCACTTAGTTCTCTTTCCCCCAAAAAAATATTCTCACCCCAAAAAGTAGGAAGCTAGGGCTTCCATAAATCATTTTGCAGTGATTTTGTGATACTAGTATGAATGGATTTTTAATGGATTTTTGTGATAACTGCTTTGATAAGTATGCCAGCATATCGAGATTATGGTCAAATGTAGACTTTTCAACAATTTTCAACAACACTGATCCATCAGAACATTAAGTACTTCATCTATTACCTAATTTATGTTTCAAAAAACAGTCATATATAATGATTTCAAAAAGCATATCTTGCATCTTAAAGATTCATATGAAACAGCCTGGATTTTCTTGGTAAGAGTAATACAATTATTTTCCTTTTTTAGGTAAGTGTAATAAAATTAACTTTCTTTTCTCTTCCTTCATCCTCATATCCTAAAAAATATGTTTTCACAGTGACTTGTTTCTCTCTTTTAGTCAAATTATTGAGAAAAGACAAAGAAGGAAGAAATTTGTGTTTTTCCCCTGCAAAAAAACTCACTCTAGAATGTCTTTTTCATTACAAAATCAATGCATTCTAATCCATTTCTTTAAATAGCAAAGCATTTAGAGATTAAATAGTCTTTAGCATTTTACCATCTAAAACAATGGTTGAGGCTTTTAGATACAAGAAAAAAAAACACAAACCGAAACCTGTCCATATCTTCCATATTACAAAATAGCCCAGAAAAAAATATATATGATTCAATATGAGGATTAATTGTGAAAATGATCATGTTAGTTTTCTAATAATTCAAATCTTAATTATAACTATGTTAGGCCAATTAGTTTGGAACACAAGGCTAATGTTAAGGTTGGATGGCTACTTGGCATCTGTGCACAAGTGAACAACATCTGTTGCCAGGCACTAGAGTGATGGAAAGTGTCAGCTTGCCAGCTGTGAAGTCAGGAAAGCTCTTTTAAAAAGAAATTTCAGTCAACATAATGATTCAACACACTTGGGGAGCTATAATGCTCATTGCACTTGCATAACTAGTACATACCATAGAGTAGCATTGAAAATGTAGTTGATACTGGTACGTTTTTGATCTTATTTCGAGCAAGGTTTTACTTGTTGTATGTCTCTGATGGAAAACTGTCTAAGATGTATTATTATTATTATTTATTATTATTATTATAAAACCTTTATTCATAAAACATGAAACTCAGTCAACTGAACACTCGAATTGACTGGCACTAATGGTTGACACGGGCTGCTGCCAGCATCCTAGGTATCAACCAGGTATCTCCTTAAAATGTAAGATGTTCTGAGTAGCGCAGTTTTTTGTAGATTTGCTGGAGTTATTGCAGGAAGTTGCAATTTCTTTATGTGTTTTGTAAGGTTTTTGGACATAGTTCCCAGTGCCCTGATGACAATGGGTATCACTGTTACGCGTTTCATCCATAATCACACAGTTTCGATGGCCAGGTCGCAATATTTCATAATTTTTTCCAGTTCTTTTTCTTTGACTCTGGCATCTCCTGGTACAGCGATATCAATCAGCTGTACACTTCGGTTCTCTACAACTGTGATATCTGGTGTGTTATGTTTCAAATGGCGATCTGTCTGTATTCGGAAGTCCCACAAGATTTTCACCCTCTCATTATCAACAACTTTTTCCACCCTGTGTTCCCATGACTTTTTGGACACAGGCAAGTTGTATTTTTTACGCAATGCCCAATGGATTAGTTTAGCAACTTAGTCATGTCTAGCTTTGTAATCAGTTTGCGCAATTTTGCTGCACTCACATATTAAATGTGAAACAGTTTCAGCTTTGTTGTTGCAAAGTCGGCAATTTGGATTGTCAGTAGATTTTTGTATCTTTGCTTTCATGGCATTAGTTTGTAGTGCTTGTTATTGAGCAGCCAGTATTAAGCCTTCTGTTTCTTTCTTGATGGTTCCCATCTTAAGCCATGCCCTGTCAAGTTGTTATCACATTTTCCTTCAATGTTTTTCAAATGTTGTCCATGCAAAGCTTTGGTTTTCCATCTATTTAATCTATCATCCAGCCATTTTTCCTTATATTCTGCCTTTGTTTCTGTTATTTTTATAATGCTCTCTGTTTTCACAGCCTGCAGCAATTTTTCTGTACTTTGATTCACATAGTCATTCAAACTTCATTTTTCTTCTTCTACAGTTTGGTAGATTTGCAGTAGCCCTCTGCCCCCTATTCTTCTTGGCAGCTACAATCTGCCAATGTCACTTCGTGGATGTAGAGCATGGTGCATGTTCAAATGTTTACACATTTTCCGGTCTAGGTGTTCCAATTCGGCCAATGTCCAGTTGATAATTTGTATTGACTCTTTTACTTTTCCATTCAAGATGTTATCTGCTTCTAATATGCCTAGGTATTTGTAACCATCATCCTTTGCTAGTGCTTTCATAATACTTCTGTTTCCCAGTTCTATTCCTTCTATTTTTCCCCACTTTTCCTCATTGCATGGATAATATAGCACATTTTCCAAGTCCAAAGTCCATTCTGAAGTCACTGCTAAACAATTGAATTGCGTTGAGTATTGATACAAGTTCAGTGTGGCTTGTTGTTGTTGTTGTTGTTGTTGTTGTTATTATCATTATTATTATTATTATTATTATTATTATTATTATTATTATTATTATTATTATTACAGTCCTGAAGCCAAACTGTTAAAACCTTTAGCCTGAATTCAGCTTTGAAAAATGAGCGAATGGAATTTTTCAACACAATTAAAGCAGAAACAATAGCAATAGCACTTAAGACTTATATACCACTTCATACTGCTTTACAGCACTCTCTAAGCTGTTTACAGAGTCAGCCTATTGCTCCCAACAATCTGGGTGTTCATTTTATCCACTTCGGAAGGATGGAAGGCTGAGTCAACCTTCAGCCGGTGAGGATCGAACCCCTGATAGTGGACAGTGAGTTAGCCTGCAGTACTGCATTCTAACCACTGTGCCACCAGGATTCTAAAACAAGTGTGAAATTGAATGCCAATTTTCTAATTCTTTATATTATTTTAAAATGTTTGTCCTATATCTCCTAGCAGCTTTCTCCTACCTCTTTCTGGTTTCACAGATGCACTGCTGCCAGTGTGAAAGTCCTCTGTTTGTGTTTCTCAATTTGACCTTATCATGGGGGCAGAACAAGAGCCCTTCCTTGCATATTAGAAACTAGCATCTTGAATGGGGTTCAGAAACAAATGGGCAATTCTATTTTTCCAGCTAGTAACAATGTGCTGCCTTTTGTTAGCTTTATATAGAAGGTAGGCTGTATGTTCCGTATTGTTTCCAGCTCATCATTAAGAGCAGTAACACCCTAAAATACTTGATTCATCTAAAAGAAAAGGTGGTAAATAATGAATGACCGAAGTCATAATTAGTTTTCCCTAAGCTGGATACCCCCAGTTGATGAAGACGATGAATTTTGTAGGTGAACATACCTAGACGGTAGAAAGTTTAAAAGGTTTGCTGAATATAGATTAAAAAGATAACATAAAAGATGGAGTTGAGGACAGTGAACGCTAAGATAGAGAGGGACCTATATCTAATGTTTAAGTAACATCATTTGTGATTTTACACTATCTATTTTCTTTGCCTGACTGTGGAGGGAAAAAAGATAGAAGGAGATAAAAGATGCATTAATTATGGAATTTCCAAGCATTTAAACTTTAACAAATGCAGAGTGGCAGGCTGGGGTTTTATTGTCTCTAACTTTTGAAAGCAATCTTGGTAATATCTAATATTGCTTTCCTCAATTGTGGATATTAATAGTATTACTAACTCTACGGAGATGTGTTTAATGTTAATGTATGATCAATGTTGCATGCAAGTATGTAAACTTTCATGAAAGGTAATCAGTTGAATCAAGATAGCAAAGAAAGTGGACACTGATTTAAAATGTAAAAGCGTGAGAGGGTTCATATGGAAAAATAGAGTTAATTTTTTTAATGTAATTAATTTTTGAGAAAATCTTAACCAGTAAGAATACCTAGAGTTTGGTGGGAGAAAAACAAACTAAAATAAGGACTGTAACGGCATCTATGATAAGGCAACCAGACTGATTGGATAGAAAAGAAATATTATACTGATGTAGTTATTATTCTTAGGAATATTGGGAAAAATATATATTTAATTGTTATCTATCAAAACAAAAAGAATTGTATTAACTCAATGTCTGTAAAAGGATATTTTGGGAACAGAGGAAATCAAGTAAAACCATTTTGTGGTTTATGGATTATAGAAATCAATTGTTAATGATTGTTTTACAAATGTAACCCAGACAGCACACTGTTCACCAATTGTTAAGTGATTTATGTTTTTTTTAAAAAAAAATCAATAAAATATATTACAAAAAAAAAAGAAAGTGAACATCGAATTTGGTGACAGGATTGTGTTGAATATGAATGTATATGCTTGTCAACAATATTATACCTTTCAGGAGTTTTTTATTTGCTTGTTTGTTTACACTTAAAAACTACATATAGAGGAAATGAATTTTCTTTGGATAATATTGTTCTTAATTTAAATAAAATAGATGATTTTTCAGTGCACTTGGACATGAACTAAAAATTAAACTTCCAGTCCTGATGGAATAAATTTATTTTCTTGTCTCCCTACAATAAAAAAGAAATTATGTGTACAAATACACATAGAAATACAGATGTATAATTAAAATGCATACTTGTTTGTTTGCTTGGTGGAGCAGTGGGCTAATGCCTCCTTAAGTAACACCAGCTGCCTGCCATTAGTGCAGGTTCGAGTCCCACCAGGCTCAAGGTTGACTCAGCCTTCCATCCTTCCCAGGTAGGTAAAATGAGGACCCAGATTGTTGGGGGCAATTAAGCTGACTTTGTAATAATGCCGCTTGGGGGTGTGTGAAAGCCCTAACAAGCAGGCATATAAATAGAATGAAGGCTACTGCTAAGCTTGTAAGCCGCCCTGAGTCTTCGGAGAAGGGTGGGATATAAATGTAATAATAATAAAAAAGTTTGCTTTCAGATCACACTTTTTAAAAAGTACATGTCTGTTATCCCAGACTGGATCCTTGACATCATGCTGCAAGCACAGACACACAAGAGATGACTTTTCTGGCTCAGTGTTTATTCTTTATTATTAGATAAATTTTGTCCAGGATGAATTGTTCTCAATTTGGTTCTTCAGGTCTTCCAATGGTATTCCCATTGCTGTTGTAATTGATGCTAACCATCCTCTTTTTCACTTTTCTTCACTTTCCCCATTTTTCTCAATAAAACCTTGTCTTCTCATATGTCCAAAATGTGGTAGTCTGAATCCAGTCATTTGTGTCTAGGGCAGGGGTAGGCAACCTTGGCTCTTTTATGACTTGTGGACTTCAATACCCAGAATTCCTGAACCAGCCATGCTGACTCGGGAATTCTGGGAGTTGAAGTCCACAAGTCATAAAAGAGCCAAAGTTCCCTACCCCTGGTCTAGGGTGAAACGTTTAGATTATTACTTTTCTATAATCCATTTACCAATATATTTTTTTTAAAAAAAATCTGCTTATTCAGATTTCAACTTCTGCTTCCATAGGACCAATTCCCAAAAGCAAATATATTATTTCAATATTTTCATTTCTAGTACTAAGGCTGCTTGATGCATCTATTATCATTAATTTATTCTTATTTATATTTAAACCTGTAGTTGTTTTTTTTTTCTACCTTCCTGGGCTTTCAGTAGTAGAACATGCAGGAAATTCATTACTAGAAGTTGCAGATCTTTTGCATTTTTAGTTTAGGTTATCTGAGTTCTTCTATTTCCATGTACCAATAATGTAGACAATTCCATTTCTCTGTGCTCCAGTGATGTCCACATATATAAGCATGGTTGTTGGAAGACTGTTAGCAGCATAGAAGTTATTGAATTAGCAGAAATTGCTAAATCACTATCTTGCTTCACTTTGGTTTCCAAGTAATTTCCTCTTTAAAATTTCCAATCTCTAAACAGCTTATTATGCGAATAGGACAGGAGTGGTTTATCTTTGCCTTTTCCCACATAGGATGATTTTTTTAAAAATAATAATAATAATGGTGTGTGTGTGTGTGTGTGTGTGTGTGTGTGTGTGTGTGTTTCCTGGAGTAAAGTTTAATGCACTAAACTCTTTCCTGCTTATAAGTCATTAGGTTCAGTTCTGATCAATAATCTTTATTTCTATTTTTTGGAAACTTTTGCTTAGGAAAAAAAAAACAGATTTTCCACATTCTTCAGTTTGCTCTAAGTCATTGTATAGAGTCATTGTATAGAGCAGAAGTGTCAGTGAAGCAAAGAGGAAGGTTATGATTAGTTTGCTAGACACTTTGCCAAGAATCTTACTTCTGATTGTTTACACTTCATTTAGAGTTTATACTGATCCCATGGATTTACTTTTGATGATCCCTGGGTATTGTTATGGGCACCTTCCATTTATGCAGACAAAAGAGATGGTCCATTTTGGAACTGGATTTGATTACTGGTTTTCCTAGAAGCTTAAAACAACCTGACAGAAGCTGGTCAAGAAATAAAAGTGGGGAAAACCGGTGGCTTTCCATGCCTTGTAATATGGCTGTTGGATGTCCTCTAAAAATATTATTGAATCACAACTTTTAATGTATGATTAGGGGGAAATTAGTAAATAGATAAGGCATAACTCACAAATACTAATGAACTAATGGACACAAAGTTGCAGCTCATAAAGTTTTCATTTTATGCAATTGAAATTACAATTTAGCTGCAAAATGTTGTGTTTTTAGATAGTATGAATTGTACTTGCATACTTTTTCTTAGTCTGCCAATTCAAATAGGTTCTACAGGAATATAAGACATGTTAACTTGGAAGTGATAAAGCATGATGCTGCTTGAGAAAAATGGAACAAGAAATCATTTTGACAGAGTCTAGATCTTGGTCTGGGTTGCTGACTGTGCTGCCTCCTTCCTACGCTTTCAAGGTTAATCCTCTTTATTCAGAGAACATCTACTATGTCAGCACAGAAAGAAAAAGTGGGCAGGCTGGGTTAATGCATTTGGGGTCAAAATGGACTCACAGAAATACTGTCCCTTTGAGAGATGGGACTGACATTCAGAGGCACTGATCAGAGATTAAACCCCAGCTACGTAAAATGCATAAAACATTCATGAGAATCAGGAAGACAGTGCAAATTAAACTCTAAAACAAAATAAAAACCCAAAGCAAAACTTCATGTGCTTCTCCCATATATACCACATATTTAGCCATGCATAAATATATACATCTATATCTCATTTGATTCCTTCAAGGATATAAATATACTTGTTGTTGTTGTTAATAACAGCCTAAAATAATCCACTACAGAATGAAGGCCTCTTCATTGAAGACTATGAATCATAATCCACCATAATGATTCAGATGGTAGATATTGGTAAATGTTTTCGCTCTCCCAATATAGGGCTGAGCGAGAGAGTGACTGATCCAAGTTGCAACTTCTGTACTGAAGGGAGACTTAGAACATGGATCTCCTACTCCTACTTCCAGTGTGAGGCTAAAATAATTCCACCAAAACCAGTAGATTTTGTCCTTTAAAAGAGGTGTGACAAAGAAATGAAAGGGCTTTCAAAGTGCATCCAATGCTTTCCCACCTGAATTAGTTTTTTGGATTATTTTGCATAGTTCAAATTTCTGCATGTACTTTACCTCATGCTCAGTTTTAGCTTTAAAAAATGGGGGGAAATGTGATTTTGAACAGCCCTTTCTTTGATTTGCCAATCCTTGTTAATAAAGGATTATAGCACAACTCTTCTTCTACACAGTTGACAGATCCTTCCCAGAATTGAAAACTCAGAGCCACTTTGGTCTAGTGGTTAATGCATCATGCTAGAAGTCCTAATTGTCCATGAAAGTACTAGTTAGGCAGGGGATGTTCATACCATTTCTAGGGCAAGAAAAAAAAATCAAATGTATTTATTTACCTTTTCTGGAGACAACCACATTCATAAATATTATTGTACTGGTGTCAATTTTATCCAGAAGAATGTGATAGAGGACCTATCACAGAGTGCACAGATATGCAGTTGAATTTTTCATTACATCTAACATTTAAGATAAAGAAAGATGTACTGATGCTTAAAATATTAGACAAAGCTGTAGAGATATTAAGGTAGACTTTATGAATGCAGAGATCAGGAAGCGAAGCAAAGATAAATTTAATATGTTTTCTGATATATGTGTGTGTGTGTGTGCAAAAAGTACACAAATATGATCTGTCACTGCTGTGACTACTGCCTGTGGATGGCCTTGGGTTAGGCTGAAACAGGAAATAAGATTTGTCCTGTGTTTGGGGCCTAGCAAGGTATTCTAAATAATTAACAAACAAGCAATGGATGGGAAGACCAGAAAAATAATGACAATGAATCATGCCCTTCATCCACGCAGTGACATTGACAGACTCTATCTACCAAGGCAAATAGGTGGGCATTGAATGCTGCAAGTACCTCAGATGGTTGAAGAAGAAAAAATGGCTTTGGAAGAATATATGAAGGACAATGATGAAGATGCACTGAAATTAGTGTATCAGGAAGGCTTACTGACTATGGGAGAGACCAAACTGTCCTACAAGAAAGACCAAATGAAGAACAGGATAGAGGCATGGGAAGACAAAACACTACATGGCCAGTACATTTTAAAAAATAGCTGGAAAAGGGCTTTTGATGTAGTATTAGAACAGATGACATTGTGCTTGTCATGATGAAGGGGGATATTATTTCTTATTTCTTTATATTTATTTTTTTCTCTAATATATACTTTTTCCCTTTTTCTTTTTGGATTTTTTGATATATATTTATATATTTATTTTCTGTCATTTTATTTTTTTTTATATTTTTCTTAGTTTGGACTAGTTTTTATTTTTGTAATTGCAAACTTTTTAAAAGTTTCTATTAAAAATAGATTTATTTGTTCCAAACCGGAAAGGTAGAATTTGAACAAATTCATTTTTTATCATATGTTGTCTTGACCTTCTGCATTTTTGCAGTTTGTTTATTCTTTTAAATAAATTTGCATTTGGCATGATAGAAATCAGTCTTTCAACCTTAAGTATAATCATGGTCTGCCAGATTTGAACTGCAATAATCTACAGTAGTTGACCACCAAGCAGCAATAATGAGATAAAGATACACTATATCTGGATTTTTGAGCCCAGATCTAGTAATACCCCATAATTCTTATTTTTGAAAATACTTCAGCATTCTGCAATACACCAGAACCCCTATTAGAAATTAAAAATAATGAAGACTAGAAATGGTCATCCATAAAACCTAATACTTTTTTGCGAAGTATGTGCTAACCTGTATAGAAAAGAAGAGATCTAATTAAAGTAATAGCAATCATGCTGAGAAATTAATTAGCCCCTCTTAAATGCATGGTTTTTGACTGGCCATGCTGATCATGGCAGCTATTTTTGTAATACGTGCTCTCAAAATTTCAAATACTTCAAATTACCCCAAAAGGCTCGAGAATTTTATTCTTCAGTTTCCATACCAAAACTTATTTCAGGAGAGTTGCTTCAAAAACTTTCTGAGACAGAACTGGAAGAGGTTTTTGAGAAATAGCTTGAGACATGGCAAGTTGAGAAGTGATTAAAACCTGCACTTCTCTTGGTATTCCATGATCAACAGGGAAAATGAAACATGAGGAAGACATCATGGAACCCAAGAAAGTAGATAGGTTCTCTGAACTTTGACAACCATGGGTCGGATCCATGCTTTTCCTTGGTCCTTCAAGCAGCATTTGTAAGTGACTTGATCTGTGTGGCAATGCTTCTTTCAGGAACTGGGAAATGCTGGATGCTCTGAAGAGATATGGTTCCTCTATCTTGAAAAAACCATCCCTGGATCTTTAAGATATTTGACTGATGCCTGACAATTTCCATCATATCTCCAGCCATCTTTTTTTTAAAAGAGAAGTTTGTAGAGAAGTGGTCTGTCATGGAACAGAAACAACATTGGTCACTCTGGTAGGTGGATGACATATGCCTCTCTTGAATTTATTGGACTCTCTGTAAGTTTTGGTACAATCAACTATAATATCTTTTAAACTGCTTGCAAGAATTAGGAATTCAGGACATCATTTATGGTGGTTCCACTCCTATATGAGCTATTGCTCTCATTGGTTGGTGGTCATAGGAAGAAATGGTTGAATCCATGGGATTTCATGGATTGGAAAGGATAATCCATTACATCAAAGTGATATCTCACCAATATGCTGACTCAAATTTATATCACAATCCTGCACAGAGTTGGAAATGTTATGATAATCTTGTACTATATGTTTAGAGATTGTGAGACAAAATAAGCTCAGAAAGATCATACCACGATGGAGTTGCTTATTATCAACAATCACCAAATAACATTTGTCTCAGCAATTTCTCTAGAGTAGGTCATTTTTATCCAAATGAAATGGTTCATAATTGGGGGTTCTCCTAGAATCTCAGGTTCTGCTCACGCAGCAACTGGAAAATTATGGGATTCTTTATTCAGCTTTTGCTAGGAGACTAATTACAACTCTACCTGTACCAATATGTCAGGATAATTCATATCCTGTCCATTGCTCAAAGGATTAATGTTCTTCAAATGCTTTTTAAGAGCTGCTTTTGGAAAGAACTGGAAGCTGGGGGGGGGGGGAATATGGCAGCTAGATTGCTAGAAGGCTCACCAGCAGTGTATATTCAACACTTATATTCAAGTCATCATATTGACTGATATTGTACTTGGTAAATGTTTGGTAAGTAAGTTAAGTCTTTGGCCTTTAAGTGCTCTAAGTAAGAGCATTGGTACTGGATGCTTAATTCATGATTTTGTTGTTATGTATGGTTGGTTGGTTTCATCTTATTTTGCAATTGTAATCCACCAAGACACTTTTGGGATTAAGGTGAATAAAAAGCACTTTATAAACAAGGAAATAAACCTGTAGAGAGATGGAGATTGTAGAGCTTATTATATTTAGAACACTCGTGTCTGATTTACTTTTCTTCCTTGTTATAAATGAGTTCATAATAGCTCTTTATTTGTCTATCTCTAGTACATAAAAGTATATTCTCATGGATAAAGACACATTTTTGCAACACTCATCTGTTTCAAGGATGATATAACTTTATATGGTTTTTTTTGCAATTACTTGTTGGTGTTACCTTTCTAGCTCTTTCAATAAAACCAGTAAAAGTAGGTGCTTCATATATAGATAATGAGCCAGGATTTGGAATATATCCAACCTTCTTTCTTTTATTTCTCTGAGCAGATGGCATGTTGAAGTATCACCAGCGAGGTGTGTAACTCTATAGTTTTTACACATATCTTGTAGGGAATTGGAAATTGCTGATATATAGTCTGTGATTAAGTTACCGCTTCAAGAGCCTATGTGTTTTCCTTAACAAAGAGAATGCTGCTACTATATGTTCATGCTCATGTAGCGTAACCCCGTCAGAGGCTGTCAAAGCCCAGACCCTCCTAGCCCTCCCCCCTTCAGTTACACTCAGCAGCTGTGCTCTCAAGGCATTGATAGAATGTCCTTTTTAGCGGGAACTCACATGGAGTGAAGCGGTGGCAGGTTCTCATCGTCAAAGGGGTTTATAGGAACAAAGATGACCAACCCCTAGCCATGGCAGTCAGTGTGTGACAGTGTTTATCAACCCCCTAGCAGTTGCAACAATAATAGTCAATGGTTTGCAGCAGCCACTTGGGAAAACAGGGAGGAAAGAGGCCCTCCAGCTCTGAGCAGCAATGGAAAGCACGAGTGAAGATAGTCAGCACACCGCAGCAACAGCTCACCCCACAAGGGCAGCTCCCCACAATGTCTACAGCTTGCACAGGTAATAATGCTCCAAATTCGGATGGCTGCTGATCTCCGAAACAGTAGCAACCACCATCTCCTTCTCTTCTGTCGGCACTCGTAGTCCCAGGTCTCTCTATGCCAAATCTCCCCCTTCCTTTCTAGTTAAAACCTGAATTTAGAACCCCACCGAGCTTTCCCTCTTTTCACTCTCACTCTTCTTTTCGCTCGGGTTATCCCCCTGTGAAAGAAAGCAATAAAACTACACTTTCTCTCTCTCTCTCTCTCTCCTTCCTTCTATTTCAGAGGAAAAGAATCACAAAAAACCCCAAACTCCTTTTTGGCTTCACCTGGTCTCTCCCTGACAACAACAACCACCCCTCCTCTCTTTTTCCTTCTCCTTTTCTTTCCTTCTGCCCAATCCATGCCTGCCGTGCCCAAACTGGCAGCAGCTGTCCGAGCTTCCTACTTCTCTCTCTCTGGCCAGGCTCCCGCAAAGCCTTTCGGCCAGCCCCGCTACACTCATAATATGATACATGTGTTTCCCCTCCTTTGGCAGAACATAAACAAATAAAACCTGTATGGTCACATAGGCAACTTTACAGACATAAATGGAACTTTATAGATAGGAAACATCCTTTATAAATTATGTGAGGTGACTGTGGCACTGGTCCTTTTCAGTATGCATTTTGAGAAGCTTGGCTGAGCTTTTTTAGGCACAATTTCAGAATGTGAGAATGAAAATAGTCATTTTTAGTTGGAGGGAAGCAATAGGTGCACCCATGTGCATTCAGGAGTGGGATTCCAGAGTTGAAGAAGCAAGTTTTTAGCTATAACAAAAAATAAGATTTTGTTGATGAAATATGATAGTGGTAGGCAAAATTAAGGGCTTGATTAATTACCAAGAGGAGAATTAAAAAGTAAGAACTCAGTGCATACATGCCTGGGTACAAAGGTAGAAGGAATGACCCTTATATTAACAAACTCAAACAAAGAGTAGGCAGAATTAGAGACAAAAAGCAAACATTTACCTACTTAACCTTTCTTTCTCTTGTAGTCAATAAGCTGTGAAGTGTGAAGAATTATTGCAACTGATGTCAGTCTTCCCACATCCTTCTCACTGATTAAGATGCTGATTTACAACTCTAATAGCATTTCTTGGAATATTTTATGTTGATTTCTATAGAGTGCATCTGCCAGCATCCCTTTTTACAGGTAGCAACTCAGTTTTATATGTCTCTTTTTGAATGCTTCACAAATCTGCTGTGTGTTGGATGCAATTTTCTAATCTGGGAGAGCTAAATACATTCCTAATTGTTCTCAAACATGACTACTAGTTTTCGCTTATCTATCTCCAAGTTTGTTGACAGCTTATGTAGACATACAATCTATTGGCATGTTTGTGTTACAAATACATATTCTGTTTCATTGGAAAGTATAACAACTGTTAACTGTTTTTCTTCTAACTATAGACTGCTTTAGCTCTGTATAGGCACAACTATCCATTTATTGGCCCTATCTTCTGCTCAGTCTACATTCCTATGGCCTACCAATTTGGCAGGGGAGATCTAAGTTTACAGTGTAATTTAGATATTTACTTATCCTCTCCAATTCAGTCCCCTTTGGTTGATACATTCAGCTTCCTATAAGCCTTATAGGGATAAGGGATACCGCTGTTGCAGTAGTGATTGATTTTGTCAATGTAGCTACTACAGATGGTTTCCAATTGCAGATGTGTATTCATCAGTTTCAAGAGATGGATCAGATCAGTTTGCCTTAGGAAGTCAGTTTCTATTGGCATCATTGTCTTTAGTCAAGAAAATCCTTTTTTTTTGTTTCTTTGGTTGAGAAATGAAATTCCATCCTTCTGTCTATCTTCCATTTACCTTCCTCCCCCTCCATTGTTCTGTTGAATAACTTTACAGTCTCTTAGGTAGCTTTCTTATCCTGATAGCAGATGACTAAATCATCTTCAAAAGTGTAAATTTATTCCATCTGTTGTTTTTCAATTTGGAATAAAATTTGGACTGAATTTTACCTTCACTGAGTTTTTGCTTGTCAAGCCTCTGGTTCAGATTTTCATTCTAGGTTCTAGCTTGCTTCAGGACTGACATGTTTTTCTGAAGCTTGCACATGAGATTGTCCTTTTCTGGATCCTTAAAAATGAGTGGCTGTTATGTGTTAAGGTAGTATTAACAATCAATTTGCATGCTTCCTAGATAAGCATGCTTGACGTTCAAAACCCTCATAGTCCTCATTGGATTTCCAGGCATCCATTTTAGCTACCCATTTGGCTTTATCCTGTTCTGCATCTTGCTTGTTCTCCAGGCTTATTTGTATCTTATTGTTTTCCTTCCTGCATTAGCTTGATAAACTTCCATATACCATTCTGTTGGAGCACTTAGTCTCTTCTTCTGCAATCTTTCTAAATTTGCCTGCTTTAATGATTGACCTTTTGATGTTCTTCCACATGGAGATGCTTCCATTTCCTGCTGTTGGTAATGTAGGATAATCTTCATGATGCTGTTGGTAATGTAGGATAATCTTCATGATGTTATCTCTTTTCTGACCTCTCAAAGCATCTGGGCCATTCAGCCACTATTTTCTATTTCTAGCTCTTCCAAATCCAATTCTGGGCATGTGATGAGAACTTCCTCAAAGGATTGTGTTTAATGCTTTCCATTAATGTGGATATGGAGGACAAAAATCTGTCATCCCAAGGCACATTTGCATAAAATGTAGAACCAAATACTTTTATGTGTCTTAGGCTGGGCTTCCCTCTATCCCATAGCTCATTCGGTATTGTGCCTAATGTCTTTGCCTGCTCACACTACCAATATTTTAAAAATATTTGTCTGTCTCTGCAGCCCCCACCTCACATGCTAGACTATATTTATGTTTCTTTGCCAATCAGACTTTATTTTATGACCAGAAATGTATTATGTGATTGCATTTTTCTAAAGGGTTTTCTCAAATCTGGCAGAAGTTCCTGTAACTGAAAATTTAGACTTTTTGCTAATTTGAAGAGTGTTGAGAAATCTACCTTTATTAAAGTAAAGATGTGGGACTGTGAAATGAATAGACAATATATTGGCATATTACAATGTCAGGGGTGAGAAAGGAGTAGTGTAGCCAACCCCATTGTGGCTTCTCAGGTATAGCAAGACTTTGTACTTAACATTAGATAAAAATATAAACATTTAAGCAATTTTCATAAGCAGAAAGAAAACATTGATTTCTGAGCACTAAATGCTGTTTCCATGATCAATTATTCCCTGATAGACAAGCACTTTCAGTCTCCTATTAATGAAGTCAGATACTCACAGAAGTAGGGTTTGATCATCATCTGGTTTGGCACAATATCAGACTGAAATTGAAAGGTGTAACTCACTGTCATCTACCTTGTTTCCAGCGGAACCTAACTATAATCTCAACCATATGAAGTATTTCAGATAGAGCTGCACAACAGATTGAATGCCCTGTGGTGAAGTGAAAATGATGCTGATGTAGTGTAAGCTCTGGAAACTCCTCTGAACTGCCCATCATAGACAGTTCACATTGACTTGTGAAGTTTAGGAATTGGTCCTAGTCTCCTCCAAAGTTTCACTTGAGTTGCTTGGTGGTGAGATGGGTGATGTATAAATTTAAGAAACAAACTTAAAAACAACAAAGCCACAGGATCTTACAAAGTCACTATTGGGCCACTGAGAATGGGGTTGGTGGAAGTACTGTAACAGTCAACTATATTCACAGGTTATACACAGTGATATGAGAAGAAGAACAAATCTCACTTGATGAAAACTTTCTGATATCTTGGGCATCGTCTTATTTATTTATTTATTTTATTGGATTTATATACCGCCCTTTCCCGAAGGACTCTTCCATGGACTGAGGACATTTGACTGATACAGTCAACAGCACACACCACTTGCATATGAGATTTAGGAATTATTCCTTCATTAGCATGGAACATACTTCCCTTAGCAGCTGCTGAAAAGACAATGTCCACCTAGTTGGAAAAATGCCTCCCCAAAGATCTGGATCATCCTAATGCAGTCTGAAACACAGCAGTTCTAATATAAAATTTGCAAGATTTGCTCAGCACAGAAAACACTGGGAGGATAACTGCAAGCACTTATTAGCCATGGCTGCCATTGCTCCAGCAATTATACTTTACAATTTGCAGTGCTAGAGCACATGAATTAATGAATTAAACCTGAAACACCTGGTGCAGAAATAATTATATATTTATATGGTATAGCTATTAGAGGAGAAATTAGGTTTTAAATAGTGAAATAAGAAATCAGTGCTTCTCATAATATTTTTAACCTCCTGCCTTATATAATAACATTTATTTCACTTTAAAGCTATCCTTGCATCAAAAGGATGAAGAACATAGCTCTGTGTTTTTGATAATGAAGTTTCATTTTGTTATAATTAAACAAGGAAAAAGACCATAATGTAACTTCATTATTAAACAGTGTTGAATGTTTCATTTTTTCCATTTCAGCAAGTGTGGGAAAGGGCAAAGATAGAAAATACAGCCAGAATACACACACACACACACACACACACAAACACACACACACACACACAGAGAGAGAGAGAGAGAGAGAGACAGAGAGAGAGACAGAGACAGAGACAGAGACAGAGACAGAGAGAGACAGACAGACAGACAGACATAGACACAGACACACAGACACAGATACAGACACAGACACACAGATATATATATATATATATATACAGTATATACATATATATATATATATATATATATATATATATATATATATATATTCACAAATTTGATACTAATCCTTTGGAAACTTTCTTCTTAATATATTTTGAAGGAAACTTCATATTTTGAGAGACATTTTTATTGCCTTTAATTTGTTAGTTTGTTCAGGGCTTCTGGTTTGCTGACAGCTGTAAATGGACAGCTGGAGGACGGCTCCCGTCTTCCACGTCCAGATTCACATCACTGGGGGGTCCTAAAAGGACCAAAGAGTTGCCCTGGAGGGGTGTCCAGACAGAAGGGGCTTTTGCAGAAATGCGGGGGGGGCAGCAACCCACCCCCCTGTTAATGCCTGCATTCCCTTTGTACCGGCGGACAAAAGACTGACCATAGGAATATGGCCAGCTCCTAGGCTGCAGACAGCCAAAGGCAAATCTACTATCAGGCAACATTAAAGCAGCGTGGAAGAGACGAGGATAAGATTCCTTTCTTGTACCTTAATCATCTTCTTTTCACCTAATTAAGCTGCTAAGTACTTTCCCCCCTGTGGAGAGGGAGGGGGAAATTAACCCTCCCTTTGGAAGGTGGTGAAGAAACTCAGGGGTGTTTTTTTTGGAAACAAAAGAATGTTTAAGAAAGAAATAACAAAAGAAAAGAACTCTTAAAGTACTTGGGGGACACCCAGTGGCTAAATTTGAAATTGCAATTTTGACTTTCTCTTTGGAAAAAAAAACAAGAAAATATTTAAGAAAACAAGATAAAGAGTAACCTTGAACATCAGATGTGAAAGTTTACAATGGAAGAGTTTCAAAAACAAATTCATGCTCTGTGGGAAATATCTTACCAAACTTATAAGCTCCTTTCTACAGCTGGCGATGAAATAAGAGCTTTTGGGAAAGAATTAGAAAACATCTCGATGAAACAAACTCAAACTGTGACTACAACTAATATTTTACTTGGACAGAACTCAACAGAAGAAATTGAACAATTAAATACATTGGCAGAAGAATTAAACAGTCAACAAATACAGGTTTTTAAAGATGGTGATGGAGAAAATATGGAAGGAAGTTTATTTGGACCAGGACAATTGTATCAAGAGGTGAAAATAATAAGATGTGGTGCTGTTGGCAGATTCTTTAATTCTTCAAAGGTGGAGACTGGGGGTCCACTTCAATATGATATAGTAATACAAGAATGCTTTGATGACCCTGAAGCAAAGAAGCGCAAAATGACAGAGCAAAGGAAGAAAGCAAGAATAAGATTGAAGAAATATGAACATCTTTAAAATGCCTGAAATAGATAATATTAAAATAGGCAGGATGGTACTGGGATTACAAGAATATTTTGATGAGTAGATAAAAATATTGATTAACTAATTAATTTTAAAAATAAAATAAAAAACAAAATACAAATGTATGAATATCAACATTGAAATATTGAGTTTTTCTAAATGATATGGGTTAAGATGTATATATGCTAAGAATGATAGAATGTAACTAATATACTTGGATGCAGAGACATGAAGGATGTATTGAATGTTAAAATGGAACAAATTTTGGTTAATTTTTAATATGTGGAAACTATAAATGAGAAATAAGAATATTTTATTGTCTTCCTCTTTTCTTTTTCTTTTTTCTTTCTTCTTTTTTTCTTTTTTTTCCTCCTCCTTGCAATTTGTATCTTAATGACTACTATTTTAAATATTGTATAATTGATATAGATATGGAAATGAGATAAATGAGAACTGAACTACATTACTAGGTATTGAAGAGAATTGTATAAAGGAAAAAGAGGTTATTTAGTAATATGAAATTAAAAAATCTTAAACGTTTTAATTTTAATATCAATGTAAAATTAAAGCTAGAAAAAATAGATAAGGAGTTTGATGTCTTAAAGATGGTTATAAATAACGTGGAGATTTGTAATAATATGTACTTGTCTGAAATGGAACTATTGTAACTTGGACACCACGTTGCTTTTTAAAGATATTATTGTAAATATTGGAAAACTAATAAAATATTATAATAATAATAATAATAATAATAATAATAATAATAATAATAATAATAATAATAATAATAATAATAATTTGTTAATTTGTTCGGACTCTTGCTCTGAAGGTACTGAATTAGCATTGCTTTGGATAAAAGTACTAAATTTAAAGCTGTAGAAATATTGAACTTCCTATATTAAAAATTGCACATTTTTGCTAATTATTTCTCTTGGGATATGAAGGATGTCTTCTAATCTTCACTTGTTCTCACTCAGCAGTTTAAAATTATACCGATGTATTTATAAATAAACTTAGAGCAATCTCTCACCAAAAGTGCTAATGTATCTGTCTCTATCAACATATGTTAAATGAAACAAATGAATTAGGAAAGATTAAAACATTTTTTTTCTCTGCATAGAGCAAATGAAGATGCAAAATAAGTGATATCCACTGAATATCCACTGATATAAGTGAAATAAGATATCCACTGAATATCCACTGATATAAGTGAAAGTCAACACATGTGTTTGACATCATTCATTACTATTTTTTCAAGGTGGATGAAGGCCTGATCAGTAACATATTGATAAGGAAGAAAATTGTCATTTTTTCTGTACTCATTTAGCTTATTTGTTTAAAACAAGAGTATTCAGTCATGCCCTTTTTAGATAGCCATTTATAGAACTACGTAAAATGATACATTCAAGGAAAGGTCTACAACTTAATATATTTTAAGAATTATGAACAATGGGTTATTTCTAGTGCTATTCCTCCCAATCATAGGAGGAATTAGACCCTTGTAAAAACCAATTAGAAAAGATAGGATAGGAAATATTAATAAATCTTGTCTGTGTTTATTAATCCATATATCTTAACACCTCATACTAATAATTTCATTAGCAACTTATGGTCACCTGTGTTTGCAGCAGTCCTACATTTTGGCAGAATGAGACGATGGCCTCTGATAGCTTTTAGCAGAAATTGGGAAATAGCAATAAGATTCTGAAGAACAAAACTGTGTATGCTCTGTCACATTTCCTGAATCACCTTAAGTCAGCTTGCTACAATAGATAAAATGTTCAGTTGCCAGGGTCAATATGTCATTAAATTTCCTGTCTGGTTCAGTTTTTGTTTTGTTTTGTTTTTAATGTGAAAGGGGAATCATAAGATATGTTATCTTATTTCTCACCTCAGGCAGAAATTGATACAGTTTTCATGATCAGCATTCCGCTTTTTTCTCTATTCAGCTATACAGTATTAATTAAAAGGCACAAGCACCATCTTTACTATAGAGACTTCAGAAATTGGGAGGGGAAAAAATGAAGGGAAGGGCCATGATTCCATTGTTCAGTGTCTGGCTTCCTCCATTTGAAGGGGTCAGATAAAAGTCATCTGCTTGAGATATGATAAGACCGGTGTCAGTCAAAATAAACTAAAATATGAATCAGATCCATGTGCTCAAAGTTGAACTTGACAATTTGTTCCAAACACCTCATTTTTTCCCCCTTAACTTTGCTACAGTTGGACACACTAATTAGCTTACCCTGGGTGAGGTTTTTCAGCCCCTGTATTTCAGAGGAAGTTTCAACTTTACATTTCAGTTTTTAAATGAATCACAGAGACTATTTAATGAGTATATTTTTAATCTCCTTGGAGACCTTTTCTGCCAGGTTGTCATTGCTGAACTTTGGTTACAAGAAAATATCTGACAGCTGTTTGAAAAGAGGGCAATTGCTGAAAAATTAAAGACTTATTAGTCTGTGAGGTGAACGTGTGGGAGGTTTTCTTTTCAGATAAATACTGTACAAATAAAGGTCATACTCATTCTCTCTCTTTCCCCTTTTAAATACAGTCAGTAGTACTCATGGAAAGTTGTAAGTTAATTAAAGGCTCTTCTTTGCTGGTAATATCAGGATCCATGTTCTGATCTGAACGAACTGTATCTCTACCCTGAAAGCTGAAGGATTAAAAAGCAGTTTAAGCTTCAGAAATAAATGTATAGATTGAGCATGATTTGATAATTTGTCACCCGTAAATATTAAAACTTCAAATGCTTTTAAAATATTTTCTTAGTGTACCTAATGTGAATGTGTGTATGTGTTGTGTGCTTGTGTTTTCATTTGAGTTCAAAAGCACCATTTAAGCTGTGATTCTACAGTTAAGTCAGGGCTTAACTCCATTGATTTCCATAACCTGTTGACAAATACAAGAACAAATGTGTTGAAGTGGAAATGCATTATTTAAAGTAGCTTTGAAAAGCGGTGCTGCCAATTTTCTAGTTTGAGCACATTTTGTTTCAGCTGTCAGTTCCGCCAGTCCTGATTTTCAGAAATGTTCCACATAAAGGCTGAATTTGAGCCATTGCAAATCACACTCATCTACTTCATGTCTCAATAGTTAGTAAAATCAGCCCAGTCCTTTTATTAACGTGAGTCTTGTCATCACAAAGTGGTGTTTTACCTACCTTGATTTTTATATCTCGATGTGTGATTATCATTAAAGATGAGTGAATTTTCCTCACTATCTGGCTTTGTTACTGAGTGAGTATGATTGCTCTGCAGCTTACTCCTCCTAAATTACTTTAAATCAACTTCAAAAAATAGAACATGGGAAGTTTGCCAGACTTTTCTGTATTGTTCCATCTTTTCTTCAATTATTAATGTTTGTGTAATAGATTTTTAAAAATCCCACGTATGTGGCTATAGATGTGGCTTATATTGAAAATAATAGTCAATAGGAATCTGGCATATTGGAAAACCAAATATGATAAAGGTAGTTGGGATCAGTTCAGAAAAACAAAGGAAGGAAGGAAGGAAGGAAGGAAGGAAGGAAGGAAGGAAGGAAGGAAGGAAGGAAGGAAGGAAGGAAGGAAACCCAGAAGATGTCTCTACAGTGAAGAAAACACTGAGTTACTGGACTAATTGGTGATTGCTATGTATCCCAAAGCCAACTTTATTCATTCAAATTAAAAACAAGGATGTAAATTCTGCTTCTGGATGGCTCACCAGAACCTAGATGAAATTCATAAGTGGCTGGAAAATTATTAGTTCAAGAGTCTGATTAACTTTCTTGCTCTTGGCTTAAGACAGTTGATAACATTTATCTGTTGAATCTCCCAGAGCTGGTGTTGAAAATATAATCTCTAAGAAGGGGGAAAGAACAAGATATAAATATAAGAGAACAAGAGGCACATCTGGGTGAACCTGGATTGCATACCCAATTTTCTGTTGGGTGTGAGACCTGGTTCTTAACATAATTGCATCTTCTCATTTTTATGCTCACATACACATCTCTCTCTCATGAATACTAAATATTAGGTCTTTTATAGTTATTTCTTAATATTATGCACCTCATGCTAAAATTTAGGAAAGAACCAATTTATCATGAACTTAACAAGACTAAAGTAACTGTAGAAAACTGAAGAGAAACAATAGATAAAACTGTTAATTTTCGAAAAGGTGAGGATATCACAGTTCAGTCTTGTGCAAATTGCTAAGGCAACACAGAGACATTGTGGAGGTGTCATGAGGCATTACAAAGGGCCAGCAGCAGCCTTGGCTGGGTGTGCCTCATCATGGAGGGGAAGAAGACAGTGAATGTCTGCAGGGGACCATGGGGATGCCATGAGTAGGTGGCAGTAGAATGAAGGATGGCCAAAAGGGCATAGATGGAAGAGGAGATAGGTGAGTGGGAGGGAGTTGAAATGCATGCTGTGGTCATAAATGCAGGCAGACTGTCAAGCACCCAAATTTTAATAATGTCATCATGGGGGCACCAAAACAGGCATAACTTTGAGGATCAATTGTAACTGCTTTTTGTTCAGCACTGTCACAACTTTGATTGGTCACTGAAAGAATGGTTGTTAAGTGATGTGTACTGTAGATGCAATCTGGATGTCAATGTATAAATGTTCAACTATTCTGATTTACATTTTGCTACCTTTATTTTGTGTTCTTTTGATTTTTTTTAAGTTTAACATGAGTGAAAAGCAAAACTAAAGATTGTTTCTGAGCACATGTTAAAATTATGGAGTAACATTAGTTTTATTTATTTTTGAACTGAGTTCCATCTCAAATCCAGCATAAAGAAATCCTAGCTTCCACCTCTAATGGAATTTGGAATAACCAGAATGCACCCAATTGCAGCATATTATGAACCGCTTCAAAAACGAAACTCTTGTATGTAGGCCAACAAGTAAGTTGTGAAAATACCATATTCTAACCTAGAGCTTATGCAATGACCTCCAGGGGAAAACATGATACACTGAGTTACTCATAAACCAGTTTATATGCCAGAGTGATGGGATAATAAGCAATACTCTTTGGAATAAAACCTAATTTAAATCATTTAAGAGGTTAGCAAGTCTGGCCAAGATGTCAGTATTTCAGTTTAAATTGCTAGAGTTCATGGTAATGAAGGAAGATATAATTCTAGGTTCAGACACCAATTTTAGAGGTATACTCTTGAATTATTAAGGAATATGAGCAGAATCAAAGAACAGATTTTATTAAAGTAAAACATTAATTTAATACTCTGGTAAGGACTATTTTTTGGTGAAAAAGAAATCTTGTTATATAGTTTAATTTTGTTTAAAAAGACTATCTAACAAAAATGTTTATCTCTGGCACTGTAGGACAACCAACAGATTTGTGTGTGTGTGTATACACATACACATCCACAAACTATATCAGGGGTGTCAAACTGCCAGCCTGCAGGCCAGACGCATCATCTGGAAGCCGCGCCCACCCCATTGCTGGCAATGGCAAAACCATCCCAATACATTGCACGGCGTCACGTGACATTACAAGTTTGACATGTCTGCAGTATATTGATATGGTTCATGAGCTACAGCTACAGCTCACTTGCATCTGATTAAGTGAGCTATATCTTGTGAAAGCTTATGACTTTTAATAACATTTTGTTAGTCTTAAAAAATGTTACCAGCCTCTTTCTGATTTTTATGTCAGTGGCAGACAACGCTATTTCCATAGAGATTATTAGACAACTGAATATTTTTTTTAAAAAAAACATTATGTGTTTTTTCCTAACCTGTTCTCAGTGAAAGGATATGCAGAAATGCCAAGATATGATGAGTTAAAGTGGATGCTTTCATTTATGACAAAAAGAAGATACAGTGTACAGTTTATTCTGAGTGTAGACAAGTCTGTTGGTTAAAACAGGTGTGAAACCTTCTCTGTGTTATGGCATACAAGTATTCCAAGGACATTGACACTGATGGAGTAAGATTTCTTGGGGAAATATTGTGTGTTTACATGTCTCTACCAAGCAATTGTTCTTTCTTATAAAAAGGAGATGCCCTGCATAGCTGTTTGATTGCTTTTCTATTCAGAGATACTCTTTCCTTTACTCTTTTATTAAACCAGTGCTCCAAGCTCCCCTGGGGAGGTCAAGGATACTAGATCATCTAGGTCAAGGGTGTTAAACTGCCAGCCCATGCACTGGTTGCATCATATGGAGGCCGTGCCCACCCCAGCTCTGGTAATACAAAAAAAAAAGTTGTGATACATCGTGACACGTCACATGACATGGCGAGTTTGACACCCATGATCAAGGTTGTTTGACAAGATCAGTTTTTAGTTTATTCTGAATGAATTTTACCATGGATCTCACTTGGCCCTTAGCTTGCTGTTTTACTCTCATGCTACATAATACACATATAAAAGATACAGCAGAATTTTTCTCTTTTGTCACAGACTCATATGAATCAGGCTTGTTTCCCTTTTCTAAACTGAATTCTGTGAAAGACTTATATATGGGAAGTTATGAGATCTAATTATTTTCATTTATTTCCAATTCTGTGTTTCTAGAGTAAAGTATTAATGTCACAGTATAAAACTATACTTACTTCTTGAGAACTTATTCTCAAATGATGTTTGGAAGCTTTCTTATCTACACACAGTCTAATCTGAATAAGACCCATTAGAGTAAGTAAGGTTTTTAAACATACTTATATATCATCATACTGTTAATAGAAGGTCCTTAAAAAAATTGCTGTCTTGAGGACCCTGAAACATTGCTTGTAAGTTTGTTTCACAGAAATTCTTCACAGAACACTATAAACTAAAACTAAAGCAAAGCAGTATTGTGTTTCTCTTTCATATATCTCTGTGTGTATGTGTGTGTGTACACACACACAAACACACAAACATATGTAGACAGTGGATCATTTTGGAGGGAGGAATGTGGCAAAGATAGGTAGAAAATATGCACATTTATTTTTACATGCCCACATTTATAATGTTGCAGAATCTTTAAGATTGGCTTCTGCTACATTTGTCAACCTCAGTTAGTAAGATACAAAAGGTAGCAATTTTTGTTAAGATGCATGTCTAGTTGTTGTATTAATATTCTTTTCACTCTTGCTTCTGGGAGGATTTTTATAAAATCAAAATTTTAAATGATCCTTGGTTTTCTTTCCAACCGAATAGTTCCATGGACTTATCTCATATATAGAGATAAATATTAGTTCAGTTTATTTTGATCATAAACCAGCTCAAAATTAATTCAAAATTAAAAGTCTTGATTCCTAAATAGTGAATAGTGAAAATGAGCATTAGTGTTAAGAATTGTCAAACCTAAATATGAATGACTGACTAAAATAAAATAGAGTAAAATTAAAAATAAGTAAGCAGCTTCTCTGAGCAAACAATACATCTAAAAATGCTAAGTTAAAAAGGTAGCTAAATATGATAAATTATGGCAAGTATTTTAGATAACAAAACAGCATTTGACTACATTCACTGAGACAGAATCAAATTAGTCAGTTATAAGAAAAGGCAAAATTAATCTGAATTATGAAGACATTTATGTAAACATTTGACACAACAAAAAATAAAATAAAAATTTAAAAATGGGAATAATCGCTCCTGACCTGAAAAATCCTCCTCCTCCTCCTCCTCCTCCTCCTCCTCCTCCTCCTCCTCCTCCTCCTCCTCCTCCTCCTCCTCCATCTTCCCATTGCAATGAAAGTGTGTCATTTCATAAATGGGAAGTAAGCTCATGCTATATAATTCAAGAACATTGTATAATTCAAAAGTGCTCTTATTCTGATTTATATATTCTTCATGGTGAAATAATAGGTATGTATGTTCAATTTTGTCAGATGAAAACTCTGTAACATTACATATAGCAGATTTATATGATATGATACAATCCCTTTGAAAAGAGCATAGCATCTGCCAGGGGAACATGGAGCTACACAAATTAACCTTTTTTTTAACAAACACAAACCTTACTTTATGATAAAACAGCGTTGGTGGCACAGTGTTTAGAATGCTTATGGAATGTAGTACTGCAGGCTAATTCTGCTGACTCCTAGCAGTTCAGTCTTGACTGGCTCAAGGTTGACTCATCTCCTATCCTTTCAAGGTCAGTAAAGTGAGGACCCAGATTGTTGGGGGCAATATGCTGACATTATAAACCATCTCGAGAGTGCTGTAAAGCTCTATGAAGTGGTATATAAAGTGCTATTTCTACGGCTATAAATTACAAAAACTATTTTATTCTACTTCAGAAAGTCCCTTTAGTCATAGTATGATGGCAGTTTATATTAAACAGTTTGTTTAATATTCAAGCTTCTTGGTTGCTCTATTTTTTTGCAAATAAAGCATTTTTTATACAAATCTGTAGTTGGTACAGATGCATTTTTGAACCAAGTAATATATTACATCCTATTCAGCAGCTTTAGGAACATCAGATTTAATTCCTTCACAACTCATGAAAATTGTTTGCAATGTTAATATTTTATTGTGTTTTTTAAGTTGTATTAGGGTGCTGAAGCTGTTTGGCTTTGCACTTCATTTGTTCTCTTCTCTATACACACTGTAATATATTCTGCAATATTGTTAAGTACACTAGCACAATTAAATAGCTTAAAGCAGATTTCTTTATTACACTGCATCAGCTACAGTGTGAAACTCAGGATTGACTTTGCATTAAATACTCTCACATGAAGAAACCAAACAGTAATGCTTGCAGTTTTTTTTAAAAAAACCTGGAGAACTAAAGAGACTGGAGAACAATACTAAAACAAACTGTTTCACTTTTCCATTTTTTTCTTTTCATCCTAATTGGGGGGAGTGTTAAAAATTTTGTGATCCCCATGTAAAGACATAAAGTATATAAAAAGTATACTTTCCCTATGAAAGCCATGTAATAAATTTAGATATCTTCAGCCACAGTTTACATTTGCATGAAACTACTGGGTGAAGTCATCTGTCAGTTCAGGATCTGGTATTATAAATATGCTTCTAGTACTCAGTTGTATAACCCAACTCTAAGGTTCACAGCTGAAGCTGAGGCAGTGTCTGTAGAGATATTCAAGTGTGAATGGGAGTGACTCTGATTCAGCGTGTCAAAATTGAGTGACTATGGCTAGTTAGGTCCCTTGGCTTTGAATAGGGTTGTATTTACACATTGCCTTTCCCCATCTGGGACTAGGGTACAATTTGTAGATTGTACAATTTGTATAATAGTACAACTACTGTTCAAAGAGCAGATAGCAACTGTGGCCAGGAAGACTTTTGAACAGGTTCACATGGTAGATCCATTCTACCCTTCCCTTGGTTGTATGTAGAGTTAGCCTTGAAGGTTATCCAAAAACTACCACAGTATAGCACTGAAGACAGTAATGAATGCTTCTTGTTATGCCCATGTGTGATCACTGCTACCAAGAAGCTAATGGGCTTCCAGGAATAATTCAAGGTGATGGTCGATATTTATAAAGCTCTTCATGGCATAGGGCCTGATTAATTGAGGGACCAACTGTTCATGATCGTTTCTGTCTGTCTGGTATGATTGGACAAATGGGTACACTCCAGGTTCATTCCATTAAATGTGCCATCTTATAGAACCAATGATTGTTGGCTATGGCCCCTGCCCTCTGGAATGATTCTTAGTCATGACCCCTGTCCACTGAAACAGCATTGCCCCAGAAATATGTGTGACTCCTGTTCTTCAAATATTGACTTCAAGTATGGAAGTCTCTTCAGACCTGACCCTTATTCCATGCCTTGGTCTATGGTACCTCTGGAAACTATGTTGAATATTTTGGGATGTTGATGTGATTTTAAAAATGTGTATTTTTAAATATATTGCAAGCCCAGAGTCTTTTAACAATCAGGTGGCCTCAAAATCCACTCAATAAGTCAGTAAATGCTTTCTTTCCCATAATTAGCCTTTAGCAATTTAGTCTCTGAATTTATGTTTGGACTACACACTGAGTTTACAGTCTCATCCTTTCAATTAAAATACATTTTTAAAAAGTATACTAGGCTTCATGCCTTCCCCAACTTTCTTGGGGGCTTTCTGTTGTTGTTGTTTTTGTCCTACCAAGATATATATATCAGCCCAGGTTCGAATCTCAGAAGGGTATGGCTGACTGATGAAAACTAATAAGTTTGAAATGCATTTCAGTCTCCCTTAATTCTTTGTTAGTAATTTACATAAATATATGAGCTGTCCGGTGTGACTACTGCCTGTTCGATGGCCTTCAAGATAGGCTGAAACAGGAAATAAAGATTTGCCCCATGTTTGGGGCCTAGCAAGGTAATCTAAATAGTTAACAAGTATTAGACATATATATATACAAAAGCAGCACAACTCACCAGCTCAGGTCTGGAGCTGGCAGCTGAGACCAGCCCATCCACTCAGAACACCCCCCCACCCAATCAGAACACACCCACCATTCAAAACACACTCCCACCCAATCAGAACACACTTGGTCCCCTACCCAATCAGAGCACACCTCCACAGAACACACCCCCTCTGGCAGTTTAAAAAAGAGGAACAAACAGCCACATGCTTCTCCCAGAAGAAGGAAGCTAAAGCCTGATGATGACGGATGGGATTCCGTCGAAACGTTGCGCCTACACCTCTAGTTCTACGCGGGGAAAAACCCGAAAAACCAAGGATCCACATACAGGCACCCGCGAAAACCTCAGAAAACATATATATATATATATATATATATATATATATATATATATATATATATATATATATATATATATATATATATATATATATATATATATATATATATATATATGTATATGTATATGTTAAATATTTGTCAAGTCATTTGAATATGCCTTGCTAATTAACTCTTTCTTTCCTGTTTTGGCCTAACTCAAGACTATCCACAGGATATAGTCACAACTTATGACAGCTCATTATTTGTGTAAATTATTCAAATTGGTAATAAAGAATTTTAGGGAGGCTGAAATGATCATTTCAAACTTCTTATGTTCTCATCAGTCAGTCATACCGTTTTTATCTGAGATTTGAATCAGCCAAGGTTCTTTATTACCAATTTGAATAATTCACACACACACACACACACACACACACACACATATCAGAAAACATATATATATATATATATATATATATATATATATATATATATATATATATATATATATGTATATATGTATGTATGTATATGTGTATATGTATATGTATATGTGTGTATATATATATATATATATGTGTGTGTGTGTGTGTGTGTGTGTATCCACATGGTCAGTAATAAATGTTATAGTATGTTTGAGGCTAAAGTGTGACTTGGACTGGAAACTTTGCTCATTTTCTTAGTCATTATTTAGAAAGTTCCATTGCTCTGAGTCATTTTCAGGCATCAGGACTTTCATTAATATAGTTAGGGACTTACCTCATCTACTTGGTATACATGCTTTGAAGCAAGATAACAAATGTGGCTTGTCAACAGCAAAGTATGTCCTTTAAGGTTAAATACAAAAACACTTAGTGAGATGTAAAATAACTATAATTTTCCTGTTAAATGAAATGGATTTAAGGAGTTTGAGTCAAAAATAGTTTACTGTATTTAATATATTAAGTGACAGAACTATTAGAGCTCGTGGCACCAATGAACCATAGCAATAATATCCATGACTGTGGTGAAGTTTGTGAAAGGAATCCAGAAACATAATGGCATGATGAGTAATATTTAGTTTGAGATGAATTATGTATTTTCATTTCCCTTCTGGTTTGACTGACATATAGTTTGAGCACCTAATATTAATATGTAGTGAGCCATTGCCAAGGGGAGTAGAGACTAGTGAACATGGTTCAGACATTGCAGAAAGACTTGTAAATGGTACCATCATATTTTATAAAGGATAAAAGTGTTACTGTTTAAAGCAAACTCTTGTATTCATCTATATGGATATTCGACTTTAGGGGTGGTATATGAATCTGGATCCTGACTAAATATCAAAACAAAACAAACAGAGAGACAAAACAATTGTCTGTATAAAGTAGTTTTCCATATAAGGTGCCTTCCAGAGATGTTAGACTATACTGACACCGTAATCATTGATTACGGTCTATATTTCAAGAGCATGATCTGTGGGAGGTCTAATACAAGTGAACTATATAACATAGAATTCAGCAGCCGTATTGAAACAGTGAAGTGTATCTTCAGAGGTGGTAACTTCTCTTTTATTGAACACAACTCTCCATATTTTCTTCCCATAACTATAAAGAATAAAGAGCAACCTAGCAGCACACAATAAACTTTGTATCTTGTGTGCTTATAGATTTGGAGGCCTGATTCAGACACCTTAACCAGAGTCGAGAAAGACAGGGGAAATATTGAAAAGAAAATATTTTAAGCACTTAGAAATGAGCTTGCCAGTTAGGTAGGCTTCCATTTTTCTAAAGAAGTTATTTACTGATCACTGGTTGGTTCATATGACCAGAAATAATATTTTCAAATATAACTTAAAATGGCCTGATGAGACAGTTTCTAGTACCTTCTTGAAAGAGAAGTGATCTTTTTATCTAACCCCTTGGGCCAGCTCTCTCTTTGAGTATTTAACCTGAATGAACATGGCCTTCAGACACTGTTCTCTTTGGGGACAATTCTCAACTACTTTTAGCTTTCCTGTAGGTTTCCCAGAACCAATTTGGACATAATTGCATCTTTGTGTACACTTCGATTGTTTTGTCTTTTACAGCTATCGCTAGGTATAATTAAAAAGCAATCTGTGCAAGGTCTCAATTGTTTTTGTTTTCTAAAATAAAAAGTATGTCGTATCTTTAATTTTCGGCACTGTGAGAAAGATTGAAAGATGATAGAAAGTTCCTAAAGCTTTAGTTGAAACTGAGATGAAAATTTTCTTTATTCCTGGAAACATTACCTAGTTTCTCACTTTTATATTCCGCTTTTCTCTAGGAGTTTAAGGCAAGATATGTACTAATTCCTTTTCATGTTTTTCCAAAATTTTCACTGTGAAAAATATTGGTTCAAGACTTAATGGTCTAGATTTTTTCTGCCTGCTTCTGTGGTTATTGAATATTCACAATCCTATTACAATAACTTTATTACTGTACTCCACTTTAGATGCTATAAATCCACAAGATATAGAACCTTGCTTTCTATCCCGGAGCATATAAAAAAGAATCTTTTATGTAGTCAAATTGTTGTGAACTATCAATCTGGTTCTATAGATCATATTATAAATACTGTTTCATGCTGATTTGTAAATTGTTTCAAGATCTAATTCTAAGTTCTCATAAAATCCTATAACATGGGATATCTGAAAAGTCATTTTTACACAATACCTGAAGTCATTTTCAGGGGCTTTAATTTATTACTTTTACCTGGTTTTGTTATGTTAGATGGTTGCTTGAAAGCGGACTTCCCAAAAGTAGGTCCAAATCCCCCCAAAGAGTGGCATTTTGTTATCTTTTCATTGCCAGGTACAATTCTGCATTTTCTTTCTTCAATTCTTAATAAGAATAGGCTGTCTATGTCATAAAGCCTATAACAAGAGTAGGCTCTTTATGTCATACAAGTTACCTTCAATCTTTGCCACTTTTCTTGTGGTACCTTGGAACACTGTTGCACTGATAATATTAGATTACAAGCTGATACAGTGCTATGTTTCTAGGCTTGTTTTTGTAGAAGTTGAAAAACCACAGGAAATATAGACATATTACACTTTCAGGGTAATGCTTAAGATTTCTATATCAGGGAAATTCCAAGCCTCCATAAGATCAAAAAGATCTAAAACTGGTACTCCCTAAACATAAGAAAGAAAGAAAGAAAGAAAGAAAGAAAGAAAGAAAGAAAGAAAGAAAGAAAGAAAGAAAGAAAGGAAGGAAGGAAGGAAGGAAGGAAGGAAGGAAGGAAGGAAGGAAGGAAGGAAGGAAGGAAGGAAGGAAGGAAGGAAGGAAGGAAGGAAGGAAGGAAGGAAGGAAGGAAGGAAGGAAGGAAGGAAGGAAGGAAGGAAGGAAGGCACAGGCTCTAGTGACCATCAAATTGTCTAGTCCTACCTTATGTAATGTTATTATTTGTATTATTTTAAGTGCTGTAATCTATTTTTTTTATTCTCTGTGAGAGTGCTACTTGCTTTGATTGGTCTTTCTGTTTTAACTGACAAAAATTCACCATGTTTTTCTTTCAGGTTTGGGTTGCCAGATAATATAAGTAAGCAGTAACCTATAAAGGTCAAAACAGCTGAATATATTTCTAAGTTAGTATGATCCATTTAAGGGTAAAATATCAACACCTTTCTTAACTACAGATTCCCAGATAAGAAGTAGAATAACACATGCATTTATTTACTTGTACACAAATGTTATTGTCTACTCCAAATATTCTTTTAACCTTCCCAGTAGATTTGCCATAAACTAAACTGTGCTGCCATAAACTCAGCACAGGATATGGTTCATGCTTACAATAGATAACTCAAAAATATAATACATCTGCAGATAGTAATTTTAATTTTGAAATTAAATATAGATAATGTTCTAGCTGCTTTAATTAAACACACCTCAGGGCGAAAAGTTATATATTTTGCAATTTTATTTCAATAAAGTAGATTCTGTTATGTACTGGGCTTTTGAGGGAATACCACGTAGGTTGCTGGAGCAGCTAACGGCTCTCCAGCAACCCAAACTACTAGTCTCCTCTGCTGCAATTGGCTATCTCCAGGTGGCAATGGTTGATTCAAACCTATTGGCTGCCACCTAGGGGCTAGACTATATATTGCGGCTGGTTGCAGCCATTTTCCTCAGTACGGTCCCAGCACGAAATAAACTGAGTTACCTGTACTCTGTTCGCATCTTCATTCCTGCGTCAAAGAACCCGCTATTTAACAGATTCAATGGCCTAAAATAATCAGGCTTTACTTTGTGTGCATGTGTACTCTGTGTACATACATACATACATAAATACACACATACAATATATGCAATTGTTCTTTAACCTTTCTCCAAGAATGTTTGAAATTTCTATGAAGAGATAAATAGCTTAAAATGGATTACTGGATCTTTGGGGATGACAAAAGCATATTTATTGCTCATTAATTGTGAGGGAAGCAAATTTTTCCTCAGAGTAATGCTTCTGATTGTGGAGTTCCACTTTCTGCCAGCTTTTTATCTACAATATTAGATCTACAAGTGGACCCTTAAATGCATTGGATTGTACAACTCCTTCATGGCCTAATCAATTTGTGTTTTTTTTTAAAGGTGGTTTTCCCCCAAAAAAAATCTGTGTCATATTTCTCAACATAGGTATAGCTCAGATGTGATTTATATTTCTTAAGCTATATTGATTTCAGATTTCCTTTGTTGGCTTTGATTTGAGTTATTCAAAAATATATAAAGCAGCAATAATTATTTTTAGAAATGTTTGTTGTATAAAAACAATCCCTTGAATGTTATGCCACCTATAGTCTACCTTGTTTAAAACAGTAAAAAATATTGTACCTATTGTACTTATTTACTGAAAACAAATGTCAAAAATGTCATAAAGCAAAACTGCAATATTTGATTGGACTGCAGAGCATCCAATGCAGAAACACCATTTTGTAGCTCCTAGTCTATATCACTTCTATAGATGGATGAAATTTCTAAATTAAACTGTCCTATTTCAACAAGCTAGGACTTATCCCATGAATTCATGGCCAAAGATCAATGTTATAGACAGAATATACTTTCCTCAAGGTAACCACAAACAAGATCAAATTAGACATTAATCTGTCTTATTTGTCTGCACTTATTTATTTTAGTGGATATCAAACTTATGTGAACAGTTATTTAAGAAGTAAGTAAAATGCTAACACAGAAAAATATAAACTATGTGCTTTGAGTCTCTCTCTCTCTTTCTCCCTCTCCCTCCCTCTCTCTCTTTCTTCCTTCCTCCCTTAGATTTGTTTTAATAATATTCTATGCAAAACTGACGAAGCAAATGTGAACTTGAAATACTGATCCTTTTGGAGAGCTCACCTTTATCTATAATTTACAGCAAATATTGTGAGTGAGAATTCATAAGAGTTATAGACATGCTGTCTAAACCATAGGGAATGATCTACACCTGCAAATGAAAATATTACTTACATTTTGGGATATGTTTAATTGATTTTAAGCAAGACCAAGTCTAATTTATTTAAAATAAACATCTTTCTTTGGGCTTAGCTGAAAACTAAGCAGGTGCTTGATATCCTCATTAAAATCAGTGAGCTTTTACAATGTTTAATTTAGATTGGGCCATATTTTATATGCTTTATTACATGTCTGAGATAACTGGTTTTAATTCATTATTCCTCTCTAATGAAATACATTTTTTGGGGGTGGGGGTCTATGGTACAGGGGTTAAGCATTGAATTAGTTCTGTTGGGATTCAAATTCATTCTCAGCTTTGAAAACTCACTGAGTCAGACTCTTTCTTAGCTCCATCTTATATTAAAAAAATAGAGGAGTTGTGGATCAGTTTGGATGATTCAGGATAAGCAAATAGGAACAGATTTTTTTGTTTAGATTTTATTAGTTTTTATAGGGTTAGGAATAAGGTGGGGTCAGGGTTGGGGTTGGGATTTGGGTTAGGGTTAGGATTAGGGTTGGGGTTTTTCCAAATAACATTCTCAATATTTAGCAAACAGCATAATGTTTGGGTTCATGAGTTTAACAAACAATAATAGATAATCATTAATTATCATAAACAATATGTTAATTAATCCCTCAATAGACTTCTTCTTGCTAATATATATATATATATATATTCAAAATTACAAATCACATTCCTTTCTCTCTAACTTGTTTTTCTAGCCATTGATAGAAATTATCCCAGTGTATTCTAAAATACACTGAGTCTTCTTTCTCTTTTATCTTTGAAGTCAATCTCTTTTATCTTTAAAGTCTATCCATTTCTGCACACTCTAAAATTTTCTTAGTACTTCTTCAGCTGGTAAATGTTCTTTTTCCAATGTTGGACAAATACAATTCTTGCGGCTGTTAGTACGTGTAATATTAAATATCTGCAATCTTTCTCATAATTTGCTCCTATTATTCCTAACAAAAATAATTCTGGTTTAAAGTCTATTTGTTTTTTAGTCATTTTCTCCAGCCATAAATGTATTTTAACCCAAAATCTTTTTGCTTTAGGGCATGTCCACTAGAAATGATAATAAGTACCTGGTCTTTGTTTGCAGATAGGAACAGTTTTGATCCACCAAGAATATTACAGGCAGCCCTCAACTTACGACCTTTCATTCAGCAGCTGCTTGAAGCTATGACAGTGCTGAATGAATGGTAGTTACATATGTTCCTTGGAATTCCAGCCATCCCAGCACCCAGGGCAGTCACATGATTGCACTCTGGTCACTTTTCAATTGGTTCACACTTACAACAGGTTGTAATGTCCCATTATAATGTGATCTCCATTTGCAATGTTCTCTTCCAGCTTCCCCAGAAAGTCAGTGGGGAAACTTGGCAAGGAAGGTTGCAAGTTGCTGGGGTAAGTCTCCTCCATTCGTGTAACCTCTCCCCCCCCCCAACAATTGTGTGCTTGCACTGCACCAAGCCACTCATGTACCTCCGGTCCTTTAGTCCACCTCCCTCCTTACTTGTGACCCCCTATCACCCTCAAACTCTCTCCCTGACTCACCTGGGTGAATCACTGACAAATAAACATCACATTTTATCTCAGAATATAGACTGTTTCTCCTTTTGCTTCCATGTAGCTCTCAGCTTTTAACTGAGCCTGTGTTTTTTTCTGTTACTCCCCCACCAATTCAGCTCTTCTCTTGGCTGTTCCATGTCGTTCTCTTTCCAGACACATATTTCTGTCTTGTTTTAATGGAACAATATCTTCCAGGCTTAAATATGTCAGCTCCTTTTCCAAAATACTACAAACTCCAGCACTACCAGCCACTGAGCAATGTAGCCTTCAGCCAGGGCTCCATTTTCTGGGTCTTATTTACCAGTTAGTAGCTGACAAATAGGTGCTTCTTCTAAAACAATTGTGCGTCTGTTCCAGAGGAAACAATGTACACCTTCTATAAGGTACACATTTGGCTCATCTCCAAAAAACTAGCATGGGGAAAGGGGCATTTTTCCAATCTATTGGAACTATAGATGTGTAAAAGAAAGGTTCACATTCCCCAGCGTTTTCCACATGAGCTTCACAATTATCTTAAATTTATGGAGCAAAGGCAGGCTAGAAAGCTAACAAATTAATTTTAAAAATGTACATTCCAGGTAATATCTCCCTTCCACTTTAATATGTACTTCTCCTCTGGTAGGTAATACTCTTAAAATCAATGCTTCTTGTTTTATTAAAAGAGAGTAATTTAAAAAAAAAACACCCCACTTTTTGACACATAACATTTTATGGTATTTGAAGGGCAAAGGAGTTCTACAAGAACAGAACTCCTGGGACAGACTGAGGAACAGCTTAGAATAGCAGTAGAGCAACATGAAATGACCTATGTTCTCAGTGCTCTTGTCAGTTATTTGCTTCTTGGGAGTTGGATGGGGAAATGGACTCTGTGAGCAGGAAAATTAGAAGAAACACAGCTGAAAAGCAGTGTTTTGGAAGAAAAGCAAGACAGATTTTGATATATGTCACCTAAACAGTTTCTGTGCAGTGGATTTATTTTTTGACTAATTCAAACCTGCTAATTAACTATTGTAGTTCACAAAGTCATATTACCATGGAATCCTGCTCTGTAAGCATTTTTTTAAAAACACAGTTGTCCTCAATCTGGTCCCTGCCCGGGAGCTGGAATTAAAACTCTCAGGCTTTCCAACAGATCCTTAGCTAATTTGACCTGGAAATCTTGTGAGCTATAATCCTAGTAGGACAGTGGGTTGCCTCCTTTCCTTCTCTGTTTCCTTTGGTCCCTTAAGCTATCTTCCCATACAGTTGCTATTTTTATTATTATGCTGAAGAGCAGTAAATACAGGAATAAGCATCCTCATGCATTTCTCCAACACAATAGGCACAAGCCGAGCTGGTGCAATAGTTAGAATGCAGTATTGCCGGGTAATTCTACCCACTGCCAGGAGTTCAATCCTGACTGGCTCAGTGTTGACTCAGCTTTCCATTCTTCTGAAGTTGGTGAAATGGGGGACCCAGATTGTTTGGGGCAATATGCTGACTCTGAAGTTGGTGAAATGGGGGACCCAGATTGTTTGGGGCAATATGCTGACTCTGAAGTTGGTGAAATGGGGGACCCAGATTGTTTGGGGCAATATGCTGACTCTGTAAATTTCTTAGAGAGGGCTGTAAAGCACTATGGAGCAGTATGTAAGTGTTATATTTGACATATGACCGACAATCTTTGCTGGCCTGGCAAGTTTCTAGTTGTTTTGGAACTGTTGGTGAGACCGTTAAAAGTTGTTGGCGCTGTTTGAATTTGTTCTACCAGCAGCAAGATCTGCCTGCTGGCCCAGTGATGGATTCCATTGCAAATCAGGGCTGTTTCCAGAGGAGGCAGAGGAGGAGAGGACCTGGAGCTTATGGAGCGAAGGAACTGGATGAGGCTGTCAGCAGGTCCAGAGGAAGAGAGAGAGGCTTTTGGAGGAGTTGGTGGTGGCGGCAGCAGCAGCGTGCTCCAGGGTCGAAAAGAAGCAAGGCTTCTTTTAAGGAAAAGGTGGAAGAGTCAGGATCAGAAAAAGGAAAGAAGGCGAGGTTGTCAGAATACAAGCTAACTTGAGGGCTAATCCACAGGGAGCCCTATTTCCATCTGTCCTGTTTGCCATAGTTCACTCCCTGGAGACTAAAATGGACAATGTGAAATTTGAGCGGGCCCCGAACAAGGAGTATATATTGGAGGTGGTGACCCTTTGAGAGCTGTATGCTACGAAATTTCATTTTGATGTATGCCGATTGGTGTACATTCAAAGTGACAATAAAGTTATCATAAAGTTATTGTTATTCTACCAAATAATGGAATCTGGAAAAATTGGTTTAAATGAGGAGTTTCCATGGTTCCCTCTCCTGCATGCAGAATAAGATGGAAAAGAATGTGTATCCATGTGTATATTTTTTTCTGAGCCCACACAAATGTCTAACACATCACTTGATGCATGTTCACAAATGCCCACCTATCTATACGTATCTCCACAAGAGTGTAGATATTCACAAGTATGGCATTGACATATTTTAACAGAAAGGCAAAAAAAGACCATGTACTGCATGTGGAGGTATGACTTAGTTAATTTTCAGTGGATATTCAGTATAAAAAATTGTGAAATTTTGAAAGACACAGCAATGCTGAGATCATACTTAATTTTTCATCTATTTCCTGTCCTAGTTCTATATTGGGTCATAAATTTCCCATATGGAAATCCTGAACATGTGATGTGTTTTCCTTCCAATATTCAGATTCATATATGTGTGTGTGTTTGTGTGTGTGTGTAAATTTTTTTTGGCTTGCTAACAAAGATTTGTCCCGTGTCTGGGACTAAGCAAGTGTATTCTGAATGTTTAACAAACATATATATGTATATGTATATGTATATGTATAGTTTTGTAGCTGTTTTTATTAATGACATTTTTATATAATTTTCACAGTGTGCATTTCATGCACATTTTTTTCTTGGTATTTTTGTATGCAGACAGAATTTCACTGCTAAGTTCAGAATATTTAATTATTATTACATTTTTTTCCATATATAGGTTAAGGAAGAGTGAATTACATAATTTCCTATTTAAATTCAAACAAATGGAATTCCTGCATGGAACCTCATCCAAATATACTCCAGGGCTGAGCTTGCTGAGCTTCTGAGATCAGTCAATTATTACTGATACAGAGCCCAGTGCATTGCTTCCTGATGGATTTCTCAACTTCTCTTGTCCATTATTTTACCCAGATGGCTATTACAAGTGACATCCTTACTGCCACGACTTATGATTTGCTGATTCCCATTTTTCTTTATTTTTTTGTCACTTTCTGTTTATTAGAACTTTATGGCTCCCCAAATGCAGGGCCAAAAATAACCCTCTTGCTATTTTTCATGGTGAAAACACATGCCAGGGACAGATTTGTGTTAACTGCAGACAGTTTGATAAGATATAGACATCATAGATCATATATACAACTTTATTGCAAATCTAGAGGAAATTAACTTTTGAATGACTTATGGCACACTCTCTGAAATCATGCTCTATGAAGAATTCTTCTCTAACTTTGTACAAACAGTTATACATCTGATCTCTTGGGTAGCATAGCAATGTTATAGACAAGCCATGTTAGCAGCTGTGCCCTGACAAAATGCAAATGTTGAACTCCATAACTAATAGATTAAGAATACTTCCATATTTTTTTCTTCAGTAGCCATGGCTAATTCAACTTGTAATAGGGGTACTGTAATATTTATTTCATAGTTATGTTTATTTAATTTAGTGCAATTCAAAGGACTTGGGGTCAGAAACATATGCTAATTTCTCTGCCAAGTTCTTATCTCTGGCCGTCCAATCCCAATATGGGAAAGACTCTTATTAGGAGAATAAATTGGTATATTAGTGAATTTTTAACATGAAAAACTTCATTAGAAATAACAGCTGTAAACCAAATCATCCCACTCCTGTTTGGTGAATTCATAATGTAGCTTTAGACAAGGTGTTATAGCCTATCCTTCTATTGGATATGAAGATAATTTATACTTTTTGCTTAGATTTGAAACATATGATTGAAAGATCAGAAGATTGCAAGTCACTGCCTTAGAGAAATGTGACTTACAATACATGTGCCTTCAAAGGGATATGTTCTTCACTGAGTTACCAAAGAAATCTGCCTTTTTTCCTCTTCTTTTGCTATTCTTTGTGTTTAATTTTAATGGAGTGCTGGTTAGTTAATGACACTGATTTGGGAGATTTGGAAGTTGATAGATTGTCAAACCTTGCTCCAAAATATATGCCTTATTTCTTAAATTATTTGGGGCTGCTTTTCATAGTGAAACCTATTTGCTGCTTTCAGATGGTGGCATGATAATAGTCCTTTTTACACCCCTTCCATTGTAGATTGAAGACAAGAAGGGGTATAAGATCACTGGCCATTCATTTACATGGAAAACATTTCAAGTACCGTATTTTCCGGCATATAAGATGACTTTTTAACCCATGAAAATCACCTCAAAAGTTGGGGGGTCGTCTTATACGCCGAGTCGTCTTATACGCCAGAAAAATACCTCTCGGATGTTTTCTCTTTTCTGCTGGGCGGCGGGATCGCTGGGTGAATGGAGGTAGGCATGGCGACCCATGGTAAAGCGGCTGACGGCGAACGGCGAAGGAGGGCAAACTCTCGTCAGCTTCTGGGGCAGCTACTGCAGCTGCCGCCGTTGCTCTCTCTAGGACTAGCCATGCTAGCACCTCCAATGCTGGCCGTCAGGTCCCCGATGAGAGGAGGGGCAGGCAGTCCCCAGAGGCGCCCCGCTCGACCCTAGGAAGGGAGCACCTTTGCTCCCGCTGAGGCACCACCTGACTCGCGCTGACCAGAATTGCTTGCCCAGTCACGCCTTGGCTTCGCGCACTGCCGCTGCCCGTGAATTGTCTCCAGCACGCGCGGCGCTCTTTTCAGTGTGGTGAGTCTGCCAATCAATCTTCGGGTTTTGGGCAGCGGGAGGGTGGGGGGAAAGAGAGATGGAGCGCCTCTTGTCTGCAAGCACTTGGCGCCCCTTGCCCAGAACTGAGAGCAGCAGCGCACCAGGCGAGAGAGCTCAGAGAAAAGAAGGCGAGGCGCCCATTTGGCGGGGAAGGAGCAAAGCTGGGCAAATCACAGAGCAGGCGGAGCAGAGAAACGTTACAGGGGAAAAGGGGGCGGGGTTTAAAAGGCAAGGCGGGCAGGACGTGGAGACGTTCTGCAGTTAGAAGTAATGAAGGAGCCTCTGGGCGCTTTCTGGATCAGATTGTGCAAACTGAGCGTGCCGCTACAGTCCTCGTGTTTCCCATGGTTGCCTGTCGTGCCAGAGGTATTCCCTGTAGCCCCAGATTCTTTAGCTCCCCACTTTCCTTAATTTGGGCAAATTTTGTGCTCCGTGGAGAAACATTAATACGCAAATGCCATTTGTTTAACCGCGCAAAACTCAGGGGAAACCTTGGTATTTGGGAACGGAAAGGCTTAAGCCTTTTCATTTCTGTTTTATGCACGGGCTGGGAGGGTCACGAAGTTTACCTCTTTTATTTATTAACGAGTTGTTAATATGCAGATTGTGTGCCAGGAAGTGAAATATTGAGTTATTAGCCCAAACCCTATAATTTAACATGAAAAGTAGGGGGTCGTCTTATACGCCGGGTCGCCTTATACACCGGAAAATACGGTATTGACTATTGTGAGAAAGGGTTCAAAGTAAAGTTTCTTCTGTACCAAAATAATGGATCCCTGAAAGTAAAATTTGGCTAAAAAAGGATTACATTTTCTTTTCATTGATTGCATCTAAATAGCTCTGAGAGTTGTTTTGGTTGATGCGGAACACTGATAAAATGCTTTAAATGCATTATCAATAGTAAAACAACTATTCTCCAACATATACACATTTTAGTCTATATTTCAGCTTGGCTCTCGTGTGTGTATTTCTGTATGCATGTGTGCATAGTCAGAAGTAAATATACTACCAGTATGTACACACTCAAAAGAAAATCCATGGACCTTTGGTAATAATTCCTATGTTAATGTATACAGGACTGCAAAGTGTTCAGCAATAGTTTTATTTAATTATTATTTTAATAAAGCCTAATCAACTATACACACACATTACATACATACATTTAGCTCTAATATTTCAGTGTTTTAAAAACTCCGAGATAGTTTCATTATATAAACCTATTTGCTACAGTATACAGTACTTCTATAGCTAGAGATACTATTGATGCTCAATAATGTATTCCAACTCATTCATCCTGAAATGATTAATACTCCTTTCAAAGCAAAACTGTTCAAAGAGACAGAAAATAATAAAAGTCTCTTGTTATAATGGTTCTTTGAAACAAAAGCCAAAATGCAGAGAGGTTGCCCATTAAATTTGAACTGATGACAGGCTATGGTCAATAATTTTGATAGCTCTGCTAAACCTTAATTGTTATATGCAGAAATATACAGTAATGAGTGCACACAGAGAAAGATTTTGCAGTGGTTTTTACAACAGTATATATATATTTTTTCCCAAATGAATGTATATATTAAATTAGAATTACTATAAAATGGTTTATTTATTGAATATATAATGCATAAAAATATATAAGGGCAGAAACCAACCCTACAATTTTAAATGTCATTATAGTGTAATCCTGTGCTCAAATCAACCCTTACTGAATTCAGTAGATATCAGGTAAGGAGGTTAGTACAGTAATTTGATGTGTAGAAGATCAACAAAGACAACATGGAGGTCCTTCTATATAAATAGTGAAGTTATCTCAAGTTTCCTGTAATCTATGGGGATTTCAGTTGCTAGAATTTTGTCTCTATTGACTCTGCTGGAATAATTCTGGGGCATATTTGTGTGTGCAGTGGGCAGATTGAGGAAGATAGAATTAAAGAATACTGTCTCACCAGTAGCTGTACTAATGGCAGCAAAAATAACTTCTTTGTAGAGTACGACTGTACAAGGAACACACAATGGCAGAAAACAATTGTCCCGAAGCCTTAGTTTTGATTCCCAGAAAAATAATATTATATCTGATCATGCAGGAACCTCTGTGCTGTTCACAATATAAGATGCTGAGTTTTGTTGTTGCTAAATATGTCAAGAGAAGTGTGAGGGCAATCTGAGAGTGACATTGCCATTTGCCTAGCAGTTCAATGAGCTGATATTCTTTGATGTTCTGTTACACATGTATGACACTTGCTCACTATACCAATGTTCTAATCAATTCATGGTCTTCGTTCACTCTAAAATTCAATGAAGCCTTGCTCATTTTAATAAGAATCAAGCAGCCATTTTCAAAAGGTGTGTAGCAAGGAGTGGCACAAGAGCAATATGGGTGTAGAGTGGAACTCATAACTCTATCCTGTATTAATGTTCCTTCTGAAAGTCATAATTTTCCTTCTGTGGAAGAAATCACTGAAGCTCTTGATATGGGTTGAGAAATAGGAAATCATTTTTTTCTGCTCCAAGAACCATAAAAATGTCTGTGTGGAAGGGAGAGAGAGGGATGGAGAAGGGAGAGAGGGCCAGTTTGAATTGACCACTGTGTTATTTTGTTAATAGGCATTCAATTTTCCTGTGAGTAATTTTAATGAATTAAATATCTAAAGCAGTTTTGAATCTGCCTGGAAGTGTTGCAATTATTGCCAAAAGATCTATGTTGGCATTATCATAGTGCCCCCTAAGATAAGAAGAGATGTGGCTTTGCACATTTTTAGGCATGCTCATCATCCAAAACATGGCAGGTAAATTGCTTTAGGTTTGTAGAGACAAACCTGTCAGGTTTTTGACAGCCAATTTGCCATACTGCTAATTAATAATGAAGTGCCAAGTCTGTTGCTATTTATGAAGTGATAGGAAGTGTCATAAAGAAATGAGCATGCCCTCATGAAGAAAGTAATTCATAGAAGCATTAAAAAATGTTTCCCTGTATATTTAACATCCTGACCAAAACTCGTTTCTTTTAATCACTCAGATTTGTCTGCTTTTTAATGTAATTATGTAAACTCGAGCACCCAAATATTCATTATCTGACATACTTGACTTATTAATTTCACACTTTTGAATGAATGTATGAACCAAACCTCAATTATCCATTAAAATTTAAATTTCTTTAAATAAAATATATATATAGAATGTATATTTTATGGAAAAATGCATGCAAAACACTCATATAATTGTGAAAACAGCTGTAAATACATTATTTTAAACCAAACTTTAAAACTTGCTAAAATGTACATATTAAATAAAATTCTATATAAATATGTCTAGTAGGATAAAGTTAGAGCAAATGTGCAAACAAAAATAATTCCACAGGCATGGAAAGCACACAGGCCCAAATTAAACAAAAATGGATAAAGGTAAAAATGAGAGAATCTGAAATTAGCTTATTCTTCCTTGTCATCTTTCCTCCCAGCACATATTTCCCTTCCTCCTTCTCTTCTATCAAAAATTGATTATAGTTCTAATATATAAATCTATAGACATTATTGGAAAAATTAGGCTTTCAAAACCCAAGTTTAAAAGTTCCAGTAGGGTTATCCCTTTACTTGTGAGGCATCTATCACTAGTTTCTCTAGATTAGGAGTCCCCAATCCCCATCCACGGACCAGTACTGGGCTGCAGCATGTCAGAAATTGGGTTGCACAAACAACCAAAACCCCATCCGCAGGATGTAGGCACTACACAAAAACATGCCCCCTCCAGTCCACAGAAAAATCTCTGTCCATGGAACCGGTCCCTGGTGCCCAAAAGGTTGGGGGCCACTGCTCTAGATGATTTGCAAAGAAATGAATGAAGCAGAGAGAAATAAAACAAACTTCTGTGCCAAATGTTTACCCTGGTTTACTGATGTCTTGCTTACATGTGAAGGTGTTTTGAATTTTGAAGCAGAAATGAGTCAGGTTGTGTTACTTTTTCATCACCATCTTAACTATGAATGATTGCTAAATAAGGCAGGTTTTTTTATTTTTTTAATTTTAATTCCATTTATATCCCGCCCTTCTCCGAAGACTCAGGGCGGCTTACAAGCTTAGCAGTAGCCTTCATTCTATGTATATGCCTGCTTATTAGGGCTTTCACACACACACACACCCAAGCGGCATTATTACAAAGTCAGCTTAATTGCCCCCAACAATCTGGGTCCTCATTTTACCTACCTCGGAAGGATGGAAGGCTGAGTCAACCTTGAGCCTGGTGGGATGCGAACCTGCACTAATTGCACTAATTGCAGGCAGCTGGTGTTACTTAAGGAGGCATTAGCCCACTGCTCCACCAAGTTACCAAATGAGGACTACTTATACTTAAAGTCTGGGCCAATAAGTGTGTTACAGAGATTTCTTAGGGCCCCAAATGATGTTAGTTTTCTGATTTCAGAGGGCACTGTGTTCCAAAACTTGTGTGCAAATTTGATCACTTAGCCAACTATCTCAGTGTTACTAGTTTAATAATTGTCTTTAACTTTAACAAGTAGTGGGAATCAGACAGAAAATGTGTTCACTTGTAACTTGACCATAGCCATTAAAGAGCTTAAAGATAAAGAGTGGCTCTTTTGAATATTAAATAGAATTTGCTGCCACATTTTGGGGAAAAAAAACCAGAAGTTTTTGAAGTATATACAAAGAGAGTGATACACTATATACAAAGTCCTCAGTTTGAAAGGTTGCTAGAATATTCACTGTTTAAGTTTATTTTAATCTCTGAAGAAACATTGCTATGCTATCAGCAAAATTGATTTAAAGGCTTCTGGCTGCTGAATCCATCCATAGTATTAACGAGACTATTAGATTAAGGAGGACTTTCAAACTATGCACTTTTTCTGCAAGGATAGTTTTTTTCATGACTAGAATGATGATATTCCACCTGCAGCATTTCTGTCTTTGTATTTAACTTCACCTACTGTAGCAGACTACATTTCACAATAACATTATTACTGTCCTTTTCCTAAATCTATAGTGTCCTTCTTAAAGTGTATTACTAAAATTCTACATGATATTTCAAATAAAAATAATATTTTATCAATTCCCAGCCTCCAAGAAAATATGAACTGCAACTTCATAATAGGGAGTCCATGACTTGCATCCTTGTTCCAAGGTACCATACATTTTTAAAGGACTGAGGTTGAAGAGGTTCTGAGCACACATATTAAATCCAGTGATGTGGTTTCGTTTGTCAGCTGCATTATCATTTATGATATCTAAAATTTGTCTCTCTATGTCACATCCAGAATACCAATTTATATGAATTTATTGAAGTCACTAATTACTAACATAGTTTCTTTTTCAGATGCCCTCCTAATTTAGTTTCCTATCTGTAAGTCAGTTTTAGTTTGTCAGTCAAGGAGAAATAATACAAATATCCTTGTGAGGATTGATATGGATATTCATAGAGATTTGTAAGGCTTACTTTAAATGCTTCATGGCCTCTTTGACATACAGGTTTATTCTTTCCTCAGCATGTCCTTCCCTGTTGCTTCCACAGAGTTTATATCAAAAGAATGATATATCTCTCCAAGTGTTTCATATAGATGGTAAAAAAAGAGAGAGAGAGACAGTATGGAGCCCTGGGGAGCAACATATAAAAGCTGTCATGAAGCAACGTTTTCCTAGAAACACCATCTGGTATTTCTGAGAGATAAAAACAAAATCTCTGCAGAGCACAATCCCCTCTGTCCAGATTTCTCAGAGTACTAAGATGTTTAAAAGTGTCTAAGAGAACAAATCCATTGATCACTGCCTTCTAAATAGATGGCACAAAGGATATTAAGAAAAAAAAGCTGATAGACTATATCAGGGGTCTTCAAACTTGGCCCTTTTATGACTTGTAGACTTCAACTCCAGAATTCCTCAGCCAGCATGCCTGGCTGAGGAATTCTGGGAGTTGAAGTCCACAAGACATTAAAGGGCCAAGTTTGAAGACCCCTGGACTAGATAATTCCAAAGTCTTGCACCAATTGCACCACCAGGAAAATGAGAGACACAGTTAGCTTGTTACTACAAGGTAATATGATACCTAATTATCCTTGAACATAAAGTCTAACTATCCATATGGGTAATATCAGCAATTCCTTTGCAAGGATTTTGTAAAAGAGATGTTATTCCTGTGATGTGCCTTCTCATCATTTACTCTCATCTCCAGGCATTATTTCTGCAGAGCCAAGCTGGGCCTAAAGAGTAATTTTCCTCCCCTTGCGTCAAACTCTACACCAGGACTTGGTGGTAAAATAATGTCCTCCTCCTTCAACCTTTGATTTGACTTGGCAGAAGACTCTGAGATGTACTAGAGCAGACCTGGGCATTTTTAGGGCCACATCCAACTCTTTGGCTGTCTCTGTCTGATCCACATGAGGTCAATCAGAAATTAGAAATCAAATGTAAATAAATGTGTGCCATGCATGCAATATAATTTCATTGTTTTCACTTTGAAGAGCAATTGCTATTTCCCCGCCCCCCCCCCCCAGTTTATGAATGGTTGTGAGTGCATGCCTACACCTTCACAACCCTATTGGTTCAGCTCTCCATAACAGTTCCCGTTTCTCATATGGCTCCTTAAGAAAAGTAATTGTCCAGCCCTGTACTACAGTAATCATTGCTATAGACAAAATTCAACATTTCACATAAAAGTTAATTGTAAGAAAAAATATTTTTTTTCTTTCTTTCTCTCTCTGTCTCTCAGTATAGGGAATGGTACCATACCAGCATACTATAGTGTGGCATGGCATGGCATGGCATGGCATGGAATGCAGTGGTGGGATTCAAATATGCCAACAACTGGTTCTCTGTGTGAATGCCACTTCTGGAAGTCCATTCTGGGTCTGGGCAACAAAAAATAGCCACTGGTTCTGCCAAACTGGTGCAAACTGGCTGATTCCCATCACTGATGGCATGGCATAGCATAACCACATAACATCATAACCAAGCTCTAGAGTTTAAAATTGAGAGTTTTTTTCTACTTATTACTGTTAACAGTCACATGGGCAGTCTCTCAACAGCCTTTGGAGGCAACTGAAATATGTTTTCACAATGGATTTCTTGGACCTTATATCTAAATTAATCTCTGCAATCCTACAGGCATTAATTGTAGTAGTATTAGCATTACTTTGTAGTTATACTCCCACTAAAGTCACTTGTAGAATTTTGAAATGCAGAGCTATAATGAGAATGTGATAACAGTTTCTCAGAATGATTGAGAATGAGTCCTCCACCAAGAAATGTGGAAAAATGGAAAAGAAGAACTGGACTACTGAGTGATTTCTTCTTGGCCAAATTCCATTAAATTAGTTGTGTTTACACCAGGCTAATAACTCATACATCACTCTGCAATCATTTGAAATCCTGCTGTATGTCCAAGCTGAAACCCAAGGAGGCTTGCTGATTAAGGATGAGCTGCAAGTTTCCTGTCAGCCTTCCCTTCACAGACTCTGAATAAAGGGCAAGGTCAGGCTTTCCAGACTGACTCGTTGAACTGACATATGATAATAACTCATTCCCAGCCTTTTCAGGAGGGTAAGCAGATATGATTATCTAAGAAGCTAAAGCCTTCCAAAGGGCCTTATTTGTACTCTTATAACCTCACAAAATGGTTGACTGATTGGCAGGGACAGAAAGGGTAGTTGGGGGAAATCTGATGAAAAGCTTTGTGACAGTTTAGTAGAAGGTTTTTCTTTAGCTGTGTGAATTGTTTCTCCAAAGATAAACAAAAAAATCTCTGTTAAATTCCACTATTTCATAAGACGGTCCAGCATCAATTTCTCCTTTTTATCATACTGCCATGGGTCATTTTTTTAAGTGGCTTGGCTAGAAATGATAGGATGGTTCCTTAATTCATGTAAACAGCTTGATTTCATTGCCTCTGATTGCTGCATACTTGATGACCATCAAATTATCCAAGTCTTACACTGAAGATGAGATGTGTGTATTCAAAGCTATATATACATTCAAAGCTCTCTCTCTCTTTCTGTGTGTGTGTGTGTGTGTATGCATAGAATAAGTGGGAAATGATCACTGTCAACTTAGGGGGGAACTTTAAAAGATTCAAGAAACTGTGAAAGATTTTCAGATACAATTACTTAATTATCTATAAGGCTACTCTTAGACCCATTCCAACATATAAGGTCTGCAGGTGGTCTGATTTAAGAGATCATTCAAGATGTAAAGCCTATTAGTTGTTTGGTCTAGGCCAGAGGTCCCAACCCCCAGGCCATGACCCATGGGCAGTTTGGAACCGGGCTGTGTGAGCAGCTGGCCAGCGAATGTGCATATGCGCGGAGCTCAACTTGCATGAGCGGCAGGCCGGCATGAACATGAGCACAGAGCTCAAGTTGTGCAGGCTAGATCCCCTCTCCCTTGGCCCCACTGGGATGCCAAGCCATAAAGTTGGGGACCACTGTTCTAGGCAATGCCACTTATTGTCAGAATTTGATTTCAGAAAAGCTACGCAAGATTGGATTTGGTTAGCATTTGAATGGGAGATCCTCTGAAAATCCCAATCTGTCAGCTGATCAAGATAGTCCAGACAACAAGCACAGACCATGAGCACTAAGATTACCATTATTGTAAGGCTACAATTCAAAGAATCTACTAAAAGTATTTTTTTTCCTACCTTTTGCTTTTGCTTTCCAGAAAACTAGGAGGAATCCCTTCTGAAATGCTTCCCATGACCTTTCTGTTTCTTTGGGCTGAAATACCTTTTGCATGACTGTTATTAAGTCTGTGGCTCTTTTGCCTGTTTCCCAAGGTCATTCCCACATATCATTACAATGGCATAGTCTACTGAAGGCAGAAAACCTCTCAGCAGGGGCAGTGGCCAATTACTGCCATACTGTGTCCTTTTTCACAAAAAAGATGGGCTTCTGAATTAAGAATGAAACTTGATTTGAGGGGGATTTATCTTACATTCAGGCTCACCACATTACTAAAGGGCCATTTTGTATGTCCTTACTTTTAACCCATTCCGTTCTGAAAAGATGCTCTGCATTATTAATCATGGTTGTATGTCTTCCCTTCCCTTTCCCTTAATTGCTCTACAGTATCCCATATTTGATGTAAATCTATGAGGTTTTCACCATAAACAAATAGAAATGATAAAGCCTATTGATCAAATTGGTGAATGGATTTTTTCTGGTATTTGGAATGACAGTTTCAGGTCATTGCCTATGGCCCTGTTGGCTGAAATATATATCAAAACTGTGGCCCTAAATACTTGAATAGAAAAAGCTGTATCATTGTTTTTTTTCTTTTGTCAAATTTAGATGGCTGCTCATTTCACATGCAGTGGCTCTGGGTAGCGTACAATAAAATTGTCTATAATATAGCCTCCAGCTGAATGCTTGGCATTTAATTGAGTGGTTTATGGGCCTTTGAGTTGAATCATAGGAATGTTTTGTCACAATGCTTTTCCTCAAACTGTGGGATTACAGTAATTGGACAAAGCTTTGCTTACTTAGTATGTTGCTACTAATATACAGGAGAGCTCTTTGAATCCAGATGCAGTAAACTAAAACAAATTAAGACACAGGCTTGCCTGGAAATAAGGGGGGGTGTACAATAAAAAATGGGAAAATTTTCAGAATTAGATTTTTAAAGTATCCCTTTCAGTGATATGCACACTTCAAAGTGATTGCATATCAGATTCAATGCTGGAGTAATATAATGAAAGTTTGACAATCTACATATATTTGCAGGGTGCAAAGGAGGTGGATATGCGCTTATTTTTAAGATATAACTGCTTTTTCTTACAAGTGTAGCATGATAAAGAAATACAGGAATGCAGTTTTTGCCTGTTGTTACAATATGCTGCAATGAGTGCATAACTATGAGGTTTTGTGGACAGAATCCCATAGGAAGAATTCTTATGCAAAGTGTTCCAATATGAAACTGCCTTTACAAATTCCAGTAGTCTGCATGGATCCATGATACCCTCTCTGGTGAAATACAAGCTTGCACAACCATGGATCTATTTCTTCATTTAAATTTGTTTTATACTGTGTTATTAAACCGATCCTACAGTACTTCAGTCAGACATGGGGGATTCCATTTGCATTGGAAACAAAAAATGTTTGGGGTTTCTATACTTATGGAAAACAAAAATACACTAACTTAAAAAAACAGTAAGTTTTGTTCATCCTTTCTTCTAATAGCAAATACATAAGATAGTGAAACAGAATTACCACGAATAAGACAGAAAATATTGAAAGGTTAAAGCTTTCTTCATTTATTTTTTTTAACTCATGTTATTCATTGTGCGTGTGTTTTTCTCTCTCCACACACACACACAAACACACACACATGCACACACATAAATGAACATGTATACCTGAATAACACAAATAGAAATGTCATACTGTATTATATATGCAACATATTAATCTATATGGAAATTTATATTTTTATATTGTCTTCCCCTGTTTCCAACTAAACTTTGTTTTCCTAATAGGCACACTTGCCCCTGAGTTACTAAGTGAAGATTTTAAAGAAGCTTTTTCTACAAAATTGAGAAAACTATAATTTCATATTTAATTTTGAGGAATGTAATGTAAGCATGCTAATTCATATTATAATGTGACCCAAATAAAGGGAGGAAGTAAAAATACATAATTTACATCTACAAGCTCAATAGGGCACATGTTCATCATCACTGGAGCAGGGCAGGAAAGAGTAGACCAATAATGATATGTGTGTGATGATGTCATAAATATGACAAGTTAAATATTTGCATCAATTATCAACACTTTTATAAAATTACCTTATTGGTGTGCATGATTACAGTTAACCAGATGGTGATGCTGATTCATACATAAGTATTAGAAACTAGCAAACTAATGCAAACTTAGTGGTCATTGCTACAAGTTATTTGATATTTATAACATTTAATATTATAAGAAACATTATAGTCAATGTTAGTGTTCAGTTACTGATTTCTTCCAGAGAAACGTTATCTGTCATGCCAAGCTAATACATCTGTTTTAAGCTTTATTAGCCTCTTGTGATAAATTGTGAACTTTGATGAAGGTGTTTGTTCAGTGATGATTAAATGTATTGTGATTCCTCTTGAATGTCCTCCAATCACCTTCATGACTGTGGATAAAATGCAGATTTTGGTGATGGCCTGATCAACTTTCCCCATCATCTATTATGTCTCCCCCATTTGTCTCTGCAGCTTCCAAGTTGCCCCATTGTCCTTGCCTTAGGATTTTGATTGATGATTGCTTACTTTCTGTTCATTCATTGATCTTGCTGTGAAGGTTTCTAATTGTTATCTGATTAATACTCTTGAGGTCTGTAAGATTCTGACTGTAAGAAGATTGCAGCTTTATTTGATGCATACCTTTGTTTCTTCCAAATTAAATTATTACAATACAACATGGCCTAGAAAGTGTTCCACATTTCCTCTCTTCCTCCCCTGATTTTAGTTCAGAACCATGTTGTTTGGGCTATTTGGTAACTTCCATGCTACTCTCAAGGGATGCGGTGGCTCAGTGGGTCAGGATGCTGAGCTTGTCGATCAGAAGGTCGGCAGTTTGGCAGGTCAAATCCCGAGTGCCGCGTAACAGAGTGAGTGCCTGTTACTCATCCCAGCTTCTGCCAACCTAGCAGTTCGAAAGCACGTAAAAATGCAAGTAGAAAAATAGGGACCACTACGGTGGGAAGCTAACAGCGTTCTGTGAGCCTTTGGTGTCTAGTCATGCCGGCCACATGACCACAGAGACATCCTCGGACAAGCACTGGCTCTTTGGCTTTGAAACAGAGATGAGCACCAGCCCCTAGAGTCGGAAACGACTGGCACGCATGTGCGGGGGAATCTTTACCTTTACCTTTATGCTACTCTCACATCTCCAGACTGCAGGACCACAGAGACTTTCTATTCAAATCAGTGTCCAATGTAAATTACTGCTGCTTAATTTCATAGCCCTCTGACCACAAAACATCCTCTGTGTCTTTCTCCTTTTCTTTTTCCCTACAATCCTGTTTGTTCTTTCAGGTCCTTCTGAGCAGGACTTTTTTTTTCTGGTTCTTGCTCTAGTGTCCATGTTCCAAATTAATATCTATAATCAGTTCTCTACTTCTGTTCATTTTATAAACAGTTGATGTCCTTTAAATTAAAAAAAAATTTCTTCATTTAAAGATAAACAGATTAATATTGAATATAATCATCTCGCTCCCCTTTTAAAATAAATAAATAAATAAATACTGGATGCATGCATTTTTGTTGGATTACAAAGTACTGAACTTATTTGTATGTTGGTAGTGTTTGGTTTGTCTAAATTGTTAATATCTATTTATTGCGTTGGCTATCAAGTTGCAAAGTTATTTTATCGAACAGAATTTTGTAATTGCTGTGTCTTTCTGATCTGTGCTGCACCTTAGGAAATACAAGTCATAAATATTGTCATTGTCATTGTTTAATTAGATAAGAAGCCAAGCACAAACTGTTTATCTGGCACTGAAATAACATCACACCTCTGTAAAAAATTGTTTGAATTTTTAGAGGGTGCCTTCTGAGACATTTATTACGCCTCATTCCTTCTGCATGCTCAGTGGCACTTACCTAACCTTTGTCTAGTTTGCAGCAGCTCCATCTTTCTCCCAAGCTCCTTCCCATATACCATTACATAGACAAGCTATTGGATTCAGAACCTTGGAATGTGGAATCTTTGTTTCTAGAAGAGGGTTTTGCTTCGATGTTAGTTCTATCTATTTCCATTTCAGATAACTTAAAAAAAATCTAATTAAAACTAAACAGATAATTTCTAGTCAAAAATGTATCTTAGGCTCTCATGCAAGATTACTGTCATTAATCTCATTAAAGTACAAATACCATTAGTTTCTGGACTATTAATTCCATAATTCCTTTGAAAACAGTATTGCACTCGGGCTCATGCATCATTTTATATTCCCTGAAATTACAAATAAAGATCTTTAGGCCAATAATTTGGCATTCTCACGATTTATTTTTATTTTTTTATTTTAATTCCATTTATATCCCGCCCTTCTCCGAAGACTCAGGGCGGCTTACAAGCTTAGCAGTAGCCTTCATTCTATGTATATGCCTGCTTATTAGGGCTTTCACACACCCCCAAGCAGCATTATTACAAAGTCAGCTTAATTGCCCCCAACAATCTGGGTCCTCATTTTACCTACCTCGGAAGGATGGAAGGCTGAGTCAACCTTGAGCCTGGTGGGATGCGAACCTGCACTAATTGCAGGCAGCTGGTGTTACTTAAGGAGGCATTAGCCCACTGCTCCACCAAGGCTATTGATGATAGGTAGGGCATCATATCCCATGCCTGTTGAATCGATAGTTCAGTGTTAGTGATAGCATTGCAATAGCAATAGCATTTAGGTTTATGTACCATCGCCCTGCCTATTTAACTTATATGCAGAGCACATCATGAGAAAGGCAGGGTGGAAGCGTTAATACACCCCAATATGTTTAACATGGGAAACATTATAAGATATAAAGACCTACTAACAGATACAGGGAAGCTGAAAACCAAACAACAATTAGAGGAATGAAGAATAAAGATGGATTGGTACATGAGAGCGCAAATACAATCTAGATATGAAAAAGATGCTAAAATAGATGGTTTTAATTTGGGGAGAATAGAGTTAGATGAAATACTTATGGGAACTGAAGAAAAATGGATTAAAAATGTATAGCTACTTATTATATAGGGAATTAGAGGAGGAGCAGGTTAAGGAGTCAATGATAAAATGGTCAAGAAATTTTGGATATACGATTGAATTAGATAGATGGCAGCAATTGTGGGAAAGAAACTATAAACTGACAATGGTGACAGCGTATAAAGAAAATATGTACAAGATGTTCTACAGATGGCATATGTCTCCAGAAAAACTAGCTAAAATGTTTAAGGACAGATCTATGAAATGTTGTAAATGCCATCAAATGCCAGGCTCTTTCTATCATATGTGTTGGACGTGTGCAGAAGCTAAAACCTATTGGAACATAATCAAATCATGGGTAGAAAAGATGATACAACAACGTATAGAATTAAGACCAGAAATATTCCTGTTGGGTATTTTACCAGAGAAATATAGTAAAGAGAACACATATTTGATTATTCATATAACCACTGCAGCTAGGATTGTGTTTGCACAAAACTGGAAGGCACTGAAAGCTCCTCCAGAAGAAGAGGTGATCAGGAAAATAATGGAATGTGCGGAAATGAATAGATTAACAATGATAATTAAAGATAAGACAGAGTCAGAGTATTATGAAATTTGGGGAAAATTTTATGAGTGGGTGAAAAAGAGAATATGCTTAAAAGACAGCTAACACTAATTTAGATGGAAGAAAAATGAGGAGATAAGGATATTATCATACCTAATATAGGCATTGAAAATCCAAGGAGAGGAGCTGTTCAGACATCACCACTGAATTGTATCAGAAGAGGAATGGGGGGGGGAAGAAAGGAGAGGAGAGAGGGAAGAGAGTAGAGGAGGGTGAAGGAAGTAGGAAGGTTGGAGGGAAAGAGGAGGAGAAGTGGGGAGAAACAGGAGGGGAGTGGTGAGGGAAAGAGGAGAGGAGAGGAAGAAGAGGGAAGTAGGAAAGAAAGGAGAAAGGGAAAAAGAAAGTAGAGAAGAGGGAAGAGAGAGAAGGAGGGTGGATACAGTGAAAGGGGAAATGGACGAGCAGCACCCAAACTTATGTGTATGTATTTATGTATGGGGATATATAATACCTACAGCATTACTGATATAACAAATGTTAAATACTTGAAAAAATGTTTATATTTCATTGTTTGGTTTGTGGTATATTAAAGGAACTGTAAAAAAATGAGAAAGGCAGGGCTAGATGAATCAAAAGTTGGAATTAAGATTGCCGGGAGAAATATCAACAAACTAAAATATGCAGATGATACCACTCTAACGGCAGAAAGTGAAGAAGAACTAAAGAGCATCTTGTTGCGGGTGAAGAAGGAGAGTGCAAAAGTTGGGTTGAAACTTAACATTAAGAAAACCAAGATCATGGCATCCGGCCCTCTCAATTCCTGGCAAATAGATGGGGAAGAAATGGAGGTAGTGACAGATTTTATTTTCCTGGGCTCCAAGATCACTGCAGATGGGGACTGTAGCCAAGAAATTAAAAGATGCTTGCTCCTTGGGAGGAATGCCATGTCAAATCTAGACAGCACACTAAAAAGCAGAGACATCACCATGTTAACAAAAGTGTGTATAGTCAAGGCTGTGGTCTTCCCAGTTGCAATGTATGGCTGTGAAAGTTATAAATGAACCACCTTTCTCAAAAACATTCCCTAAAAAGGGAAGGTTGGAGACTGGATGAAACTTGCTTAGAACTGTTGGGTCCAGTGATGGTCTTTAAGAAGAAAACAGACAACCATTTCTTTCAAGGAGGATAGGACCGCTCTGTCTCACACAGAAAGATTCATCATCTGTCACTGGTTGGGAGACTTTAATCAGCCAGGAGAGAAAGGGATCTAAACTATAAGTGGCTGAACTCAGAAATCCAAAGACCCTGCTCATTTTGTCAAGGCCAACAGATTCAAATTTGTCTCAGATAAACACCCTGTGTTTTCAAGCTGTGCTTGAAAACTTAAAACTTCACTGGAGCTTTTCAATCAGAGCTGGATAGTTATTTTTTGCAGCTGGTGTAGTGAATCCTGAAGTATGTAAAGGCTTGAATGTAATGATTTGTTTCTCCAAATCTATGATTCTGTGAACCTGTAAAGCCAGGTTCCAACTCAGAGCAAATAGAAGCTACTTTATGCAACAATTACCTAGAAAAATTCTTGCAGCAGTGCTACATATATTTCCAAGGCTCCTGCCTATTGAAGTGGTACAGGTTAATGTGGATATCATGGGTCAATCCTTAATAAAGCCCTTCAACCATCTTTGGTCAGGTTGACTTTTCATTATTTTTCAGTGGTGTTCTAAGCTCCTTTTATGCCGTTTCAACACTTGCAGTTCCTCTGGAAACCAGGAGAACCTCCAGGATCCATGTAATTCAAGACTCTGCATAGGCAGGCTCTGATCCAAGACCAAAGTCTTCCTGTGATTCCAAGCAACAATTAAGGCCCAATCAAACCATGTATCAGAACTTCTGGGATTATCCCAAGCTCCTTCTGAAACTCAATGTGATCTATATATCCCACAAAATTTTTATTCCCAAGTGAGTCAGGAAGGATTCATCCTGAGTCTCTCCTGAACACGAACCCTCTTTTCAGGACATAAGAAAGGTTCTATATTCTAATTATATAACAATTTATGGATATTTCCTTCAGCTTTGTCTCTGTGGCTCTCTACACCCTGCCTCAAGGCCCAGTCAAGTTTTAGTAATGGAAAAAAGGTCAGCAATGTCATCCACAGTTCAATCCTGGATGAAGCAAAATTTGTTACAAGCTGACCATACATTAAGCAGCAGCAGGCAGAAGAAAGTATCTCCAATGCCCTATTACCAGTCCTTGGGACAAAGTGCAGGGGTCTGGAAGACAATATTGATACTAAATTTTGAGGTTGTCCTCCATGTGGGAAGTCTAAATACTCTAACTATGTACTTAAATAGAATGGTGAAAGATCAGAATTGAGTCATGGGTCAAACAAACACAACATTAACATTGAATAGAAATAATTTACTAACACTTATAATTGGTTGCAAACCTTGCACCTCTTGAGATTCAGAGTTGCAGAAGATATTCTGTTTTCTTTTTCTAGCTAGCTGCAATATTTAGAATCAAGGTTTTGTTTAAGAATGTATCTGCATCCTCATGGACAAAATCTCCTTATAGGATATACTGTATAAGGACCAGTTGATAAATAGAAAATACTTTGCTTCAGTTGTTAGAAAACATTGTGAGAAGATGAAGATGTGAGGGATATAAATTCTGAAAGATATACTGATATAAATGATTCAATTATCAACTATTTTGCAACCTTTTCTCCTTGATTTTCCATGCAGAAGGATAATCAATACAAGAAAGGAAAGAGAATTTGTAATACTTAGCTTTAGCTTTGCTTGCAGAAAAGTCAACATTTACCTTTACATAATGGAAAGGTTCTGACTTGACAATAATCTCAGTCCTTGTTGATAAAACTTTGTCATCTGTCATGTATTAAGAGTCATTTGAAAGACATAATATAAATATTTGCTTCTTTTAACAGAGTTCCTAATAACATCATCTACTGTTCTTTAACCCTAGTCTTTACCTTTTCCAGATTTTTTTTTTCTGGAATGCTTGGCATTCCTAATTTTAAATATGGTTGGAATTTTTTTTAACCATCCATAGTGCAACATTATTGTTAAGTGAAAGCATTCTACACACAAATATCAGTTAGACTTATTTCACCTACTCCTTCTAACTTCTCATGATTGGGTGGGTGGGTATGTTTACAAAAATGAATATCATACAAGTAAAAGTTATATAAACAGTCCAAGTCCACTACAAACTTTGATTAATTATGAAACATCTCATTTACTTTTCAATAGTGATTTAACAACAAAATCCAAATATATAGTATGAAATGTATTTGCCTTACAAGGGGTAGGTGGATGAGTGCCTTCAAGTCAGTTTTTAGCTCCTGGCAACTGCATTATTACAACTATTTAATTGAATACTTTGTCCAGCTAATCAATTACTTTGGCATACTCAGGCTAAAGTCTTATAGAAGGCTTGAGATGACAGCTCCCACATGCATGGCTGAACATGCAAATTCTGGTCCCAACAATGACAGGCTGAGGGAGAAGCAGTTTGGGAATATACATATAGACCTATACGTACACATATATACACACACAAACACACACACATGCACACCACATACACACAAGACAGTTTTGACGCAGTTGGCTTAACGGCCCATTGCTTTTGTGTTCATTTGTATAGCTAGCCTCCACCTGACTTGATGACAATATTCTTAGGTTGCTTGTCTGTACATTGCAATTTTATCTATAAAAAATTAAACCTAAATTTAAACCAGATGTGGCAAAATATTTGTTTATTCTTTGGCTGTTTTGAACACTTATAAATGGTCTTTCATTAGTTTTTGAATTTATTAAATTTCTTGAATTGTGAACAAAAGACATGGGTTGAAATTTAACCTTGTGGGCAAAGGGGAAATTAGGCCACTGTTGAAGAGGAAAGTTGAAGGCAAATAAACGTGTCCCAGGATAATGTTGCAGGGTCCCATCTTGGTTAGTCACTGGGACCAGAGGTTTCATGAAGATGGGCTCCAGCACAGGTCTAAAAGCTTGGAAAACAAAATCTCTGATCCCAGTGACCAACCCAGAAAAGCAACAGTTTCCTTCTAATAGTTTTCCTTCTGTTTCTTTATCTAGTAGTATGGATGGCACTATAAATTAAGAGCTCTAATTAATTTCTGGAGCAGGAATCTACCAAAGAAGATAGCATGTGAAAAAGAGTCCTAGAGTCAATAAAACATGAAGTGAGACAGTCAAAGAGAAAGCAAGACAGTAACTGTTTTAAGCTAAAATAAATCGGTCTACTCCCTGAATATTTGTATGTCCTCTAAAAGCATCCACATTGTTCTCTTTTGCAATCAGTGAACAAACCTGCAAGAAGTATAGAATGAATTCTAAATCATCCATTTAAGAAAAGAAGACCACCCAGCTTATTCAATAAATATTTATTTCTTATTTCCTAACACAAATGAGGGTAATTTTCTGTTTCTGTCCCAGTCTTCTGTTAATAATACAGTGGCTCAATTAACAAATGGCAACACTAATAAATATTGCTACAAAATGCAAATGATAAAATTTGTTGGTCAGAAAAGATGCTCCCAGAGCTCTCCTCCAATGCCTGAAAAATGTATTAATGTCTTAGCATAATAATTATTTAGGAAATAAATAATTGAGATTGCACCATAATATTGATTTACAGTAAAGTATCTTTTGTACAATCAGAATTATTTATTTATCTCTCAATTTTTTGAGTCGGCCCATCTCTCTTACAGAGGGACTCTGGGTAGTGTATTAGTAAAAAATAAATAAATAATCCAAACATAAACTCAGTCTACCAAATGTACAATTTAAAAAGGAAGAGATGGATTAAGAATTAATATTAAAAGTGGGTGGGATGACTTTTAGTGCACTAACCAGACCAATGTTAATGTGCTTTTCTATGAGCCCCAAGCAAGGATGCAAAGCCATGGTTGTACACCTTTCCAAAAGGCTAGGGGAGTGGCATCTGCCTCACCTCTGGGAGGAGAATATTCTACAGGATGGGGGCAATGGCAGAAAAAAACAAACTTCTTCCTGGACCCCTCCAATCTGAATTATTTAGCTCAGGGAGTCTGCAACATATCTTCCCTGCCTCAATAATACATTGATTGAGTGTGATTCTGGAAACCACGAAGGAATAGTTATGTGCACTCTTTCTCAAGAAGTATTACCTGTCACTAAAATTTATAATTTCCAACTAATTACTCAAGAATACCAATACCTTGAATTTTGTTTTTATCAGAGTCTAATTTCAAAATAGACATATGAAGGCCTTTTAGTGAAATGTGGAAATGCATACTGAAGCTTATTTTCAGATGTTAAGATATAGACTGACCAGGAAATGCAACACTGGTTTTGAATTTTTCTGATTTTTTTTTAATCTGCTATAATCCAGAGGAATTGTTTTGAGATTCTGAGCATAAATCTAGGAACACCAACCAATAACACAAGAAGGATTCCTGTGAATAACATTCTGCATGTAATCTTTTGAGGAAAAGTCAAGGTTTCAAATTGTCTTTGAATTGTCTTAAAAGGCTCTTAAGAAACTTAAAACATAATGGAAATCATTGATTAGCAACCAACAGTTAGAAAGCATAGGATATCTGTAAATGCTGTCTTTTGAAAAGTAGGAGAATACACAAACAGTATGGCCTTCAATAATTTCTGAGGGAAATTATGCTAGAAAATATATGTGTTGTTTGCTGAGGAAGGAATAAAAGCAGACTTGACACGATTTAGACATACAACATTGTATAAAACTAAAATAAATGAATAGCAACCATAAACGGCAAGTTTTCTCTGAAAGATGGATAAAATATTCAAAAAACAAAGACAATACTGTATTACTGTTGGGTCTTTGGTGCCTTTTGATGTAAGCTATTCCAAGTAAAGCTTGGAATTTTGCAACTGAGTGGGGGTGATTTTGTCTATGCTGATGGTGTTCACTTTGGTGCTCCAGTTATTTTTGGGATTGCACTGAGGTGCCTATTACTATTGGTATTACTTTTGCTTTCTTTTGCCACAGTCATTCTATTTCAATTTGCAGGTCTTTCTATTTTGTTATCTTCTCACATTCTTTTTCTTCTATTCTGCTGTCTCCAGAATAGAAGAATTCACCATTCAGATTTTTTTGTCTTTCTTATTGAGAGTTTTAAAGTCTGGGGTGTTATCTGGCAGATGCCTGTCTGCTTGAATTCTAAAGTCCCGAAGCAGTTTAACTTCTTTATTTTCTATTACATTGTCTATTTTATGCTCTCACCATAAATGATATTTCTTCTAATGTATCATTGTTGCATCATGCCATTGCTTATAGTCTGTACAATTTTCTTGCAGCAACTAACTAGATGTAAGGCACCCGGATTCCTTCAATCTTCACTATTTTTGCTCTGTTGATGGTGAAGTGGCACATTTATCCAGTCCAGTACTTTGGCTGTATATACAGATAGTGTTAAGCAGCTATTCTATTTCAGATGATGTTTTTCCATCATCTTGAGACTGTCCATATAGAGGTGGAATAACTTGGCAGGTATTTTTGATGCTTGATAGCAGTGACTTGACTTGTTCAATATTGTTAACAGAGTAATCAGTGTAATGAGGAAGAATACTGCTGATAGTGAGTCTCCTAGAAAAATTCCTCTCTTCATACTAATCTCTCCCAGTTTATCAACAGGAACTGTGTCTTCCATTGCACTGTTGATGTTTGCATAAAGCTACTGTTTCTACTGTTATTTATAGGCACTTGGTTATTCAATAATTTTTTTTCCAATATTTTTGAAAAATATTCAATATTTTTTTTTCTGCCCAAGATGGCGACGGCCGCAACCTAAGCTTCGGGCGCTCTTTGAGGGCCCCAAAGGATTCAGCTCGGGGAAGCCCACGGTATGTGGAGGCGATTCTGGGGGTGGGGGATCTAAAACAGCTGCCGGGCGCTGTTTTCTGCGGCGCTGAGCCCTGCCCCTTCGAGCTAGCGGCGCTTGACATCTGCCGCCTGCCGACCTGCCGATCCCATCATGGTGCCGAGCACTGCTATGCGGTGAAATCCGAGACGTCTGCCTTGCTTTCTTCATCTGCTGCTGGCCGAGGCGACTTCATGCTGCTGCTGGCTGAGGCGACTTTGGGAATTGGGGGTTTTTAAAACAGCTGCTGGGCGCTGCTTTTAGTGGTGCCGAGCCCCCCCTCCAAAATAGCGGCTTGTTGATTCTAACGAGCGGTGCTGAGAACTGCCTGCCGACCTGCTGAGCTCCATTATGGGCCGAGGCGACTTTGGGGATTGGGGATTTTTGAAACAGCTGCTGGGCGCTGCTTTTCGTCATGCTGAGCCCCCCCCCCAAACTAGTGGCCTGCTGATTTGAATGAGCAGCGCTGAGAATTCCCTGCCGACCTGCGGAGCTCTGTTATGGCGCCGAGCACTGCTACAGCGCCGTGAAGCCCGGGATGCCTTTCCTGCCTTCCCTCCTCTGCCTATTCGCCGTGGATACCCTCTGCTTGTCGGAGGGGTAGCGGCGACGATCCCACCGGACGGAGATCTTTCTATGACTATCTGCTGGCTGGCACCGTTTTTGGCGGTGCGGAGCCTCCTTCTCCTTCCGGATGGTGGTTGCAGACTGTGGGCCTGGTCATCGGCCTCGGCGGACATGCTAGCAAATTCCCGGACTCAATATAGCTGCTGGGATCACCTTTCTCCGCCGTTGGAAGATGGTTTGGACTGGCGGACGGGCATTGGGGAGAGAATGTTTCTGCTCTCCCCCCCCAGACTGGCGGCGCTGGTTGGCGGTGTGAGGATCGACAGAGGCCTGGCCTGCCTGTTCTCTACTTTCTTTGTTGACAGGCAGGCTCCGTACCTGATGGGAATTAAGATCTCCCTAGTGATAGTCCAGTGTGGACAGGACCGAACCGTGGTGGGAGGACGGTTTTGGACTGGTCAGCGACCACCTCACTGGTGTGAGAGACCAGTTGGGGCGGGCCTGGCTCAGGACCCCTCTTTTCTCTCTCTGCTCCAGTTAGACTCCTCAGCCGGAGTGAGAGGACGGCTGAGGTTGTCCCTTGGATTTCCATCTCAGGTGAGAGCTGAGATGGCCTTGCAGACTGAGAGACATGCCCACTTGACTCCCTCTTTCTCCATCTATGTACCATCAACGAGCGTTCCTCTGGACATATTTACAACATCGGCCCTAAGAGACTATTCGAGCACAATATGGTCTATCGTTATTCCAAAGCGGACTTGTATGCCCTTAGGGCGGTTCCTGCCTCATGGGCATGCCCTGTCGCCTGTTTCCATGCTCCCCTTAATGATGGGCCCAAGCTTTGGGACCCCGAGAGGTGGTTGGGTTTAGATAGGGGCCTCGAGTTAAGACGTGCCAAGAGGCCCCTGATAAGATTCTTAGCCGGTTATTTTAAGAGGTTAGGGAGGGGGAGGGAGGGGGGGGGTAGGGAGGGAACCTGTAACCGGCACTCAGTCTGGACCTGTTAGAGGTCCTGACGGGACGGGGTCGGGGAGGTGGCTGCTGGTGCTGGGAATGTGGGGGTGGGGCATCGAATCCCCACGGCGATAGGGTATGGCAGCAGGTGTTTGCGCGGAGGGCCATATCAACATCTGGGATCGCGCCCCCGCTATCTCCGAGCGGTGGCGCGCTCCGACCCTCCGGTTAGCACCCTCTTACCCGGGGATGAGGGTGATCAGGCCCCTGAGCTCAGGTTGGTCTATTTTAACGCTAGATCCGTAGTTAACAAAGCTCCCCTCATCCGTGACCTGATCGAGGAGGAATGTGCGGATCTAGCGTGCATCACGGAAACTTGGCTGGGCTCGGAGGGAGGGATGCCTCTCACCGAGTTATGCCCGCCAGGTTTCCGGGTGCTGCACCAGCCACAGGCTCAGGGCAGGGGTGGTGGGGTGGCAGTGGTTATTCGGGAGACTTTGTGTCCTCGGGAGGCCACCATTGTCCAGATGGCCAGGAGTGAATCCCTCCTCTTGAGATGTGGTCCTCGGGTTCAGTTGGGCTTGTTGCTTATATACCTGGCGACCAGCTGTGTGGCAACAGCCCTGCCTGAGCTGCTCGACGCCCTCTCAGGGTTGGCGGTGGAGTTCCCCAGGCTTATAGTCCTGGGTGACTTCAACCTGCCATCACTGGGAGGGTCGTCGGAGTTAGCTTGGGAGTTCATGGCTTCCATGACAGCCATAGGCCTGACTCAGGTTATTGAGGGCCCGACTCATGAGGGGGATCATACTCTCGACCTGGTGTTCCTGTCTGGACAGTGGTTGGACGATCTGGGAGGGGGTTCCCCATCCATCACCCCTCTGTCATGGTCAGATCATCACCTCCTGAGGCTGGTTTTCCGTCATGTCACCCCCCGCCGCTGGGCGGCGGAACCGACCAGGTGGTTCCGCCCCAGGCGCCTAATGGACCCGGATCGGTTCCAGAGGGCGCTTGGGTCTATACCTATCACCCTTACCCACAGCCCAGTCGATGCTCTGGTGGAGGCCTGGGAAACGGCTGCCACCAGGGCACTCGACTGCGTTGTACCCATGTGACCTCTGACCCGGCGCAGATCCCGTTGGGCCCCATGGTTCTCTGTGGAGCTCCGGGAGATGAAGCGTCGGAGACAAGGTCTAGAGAGCGGTTGGAGATCCAGCCGATCCGAATCCGACCGATTGCAGTTAAGAACCTTTATAAGGTCTTATCTTGCGGCGATAAGGACGGCGAAGTCTAACTACTTTGCCGCCCTTATCGCGTCAGCAGATAATCGCCCGGCCGCCCTGTTTAGGGTGACTCGCTCCCTCCTTAACCAGGAAGTGAGAGAGGATCCCTTGCAGGGACGAGCCGAGGAGTTTAGTCATCATCTGGCGGACAAAATCGCTCGGATCCGGACCGGCCTGGACTCTGACTGGGCAGAGTCTGATGTGGAGGAATCAGGCGGTCTTGAGCACGTTATTTGGACTGAGTTCGACCCTGTTTCCCCTGATGATGTGGACAGGATCATGGGGAGACTGAGCACCACCACCTGTTTGTTGGATCCGTGCCCCTCCTGGCTAGCTTATGCGGCTCGGGAGGGAACACGAGGCTGGTTCCATGCAGTAATAACTGCTTCTTTGAAGGAGGGTGTCTTCCCTGCCGCCTTGAAGGAGGCGGTGGTGAGACCCCTTCTCAAGAAGCCTGCTTTGGACCCGGCTGCTTTAAACAACTATCGTCCAGTCTCCAACCTTCGCTTTCAGGCGAAGGTTGTTGAGAGTGTGGTGGCGCATCAGCTCCCTCTGTTCCTGGAGGAAACTGATTATCTGGACCCGTACCAATCGGGCTTCAGGCCCGGACACAGCACGGAGACGGCATTGGTCGCGCTGGTGAATGATCTCTGGAGGGCTAGGGACAGGGGTTGCTCCTCTGTCTTGGTCCTATTAGATCTCTCAGCGGCTTTCGATACCATCGACCATGGTATCCTGCTGCGGCGTCTCAGGGGGTTGGGAGTGGGAGGCACCATTCTACGGTGGTTCTCCTCCTACCTCCAGGGCCGCTCGCAGTCGGTGTTGACAGGAGGGCAGAGATCCGCCCCGAGGTCTCTCATTTGTGGAGTTCCTCAGGGGTCGGTCCTCTCGCCTCTCCTGTTCAACATCTATATGAAGCCGCTGGGCGAGATCATTTGTGGTTTTGGGGTGGGGTATCACCAGTACACTGATGATACCCAACTTTTTCTTTCCACCCCGAACCAACCCAGTGATGCCCTCTCTGTGATGTCCCGGTGCCTGGAGGCCGTTCAGGTCTGGATGGGGAGAAACAGGCTTCGTCTCAATCCCGCCAAGACTGAGTGGCTGTGCATATCGGCATCTCGGGTTAACCAAGTTATTCCACCTCTAACGATGGGGGGGTGAGGTGTTACCCCCTGTTGATAGGGCTCGCAACCTGGGCGTCCTCCTGGACTCACGGCTCAATTTTGAAGACCACATAGGAGCCGTGACCAGGGGGGCTTTTGCCCAGGTTCTCCTGGTGCGCCAGTTGCGTCCCTATATGGACCAAGACGCCCTACGCACAGTTACTCATGCGCTTGTGACCTCCCGTTTGGACTACTGTAACGCTTTCTACATGGGGCTGCCCTTGAAGACCACTCGGAGGCTTCAACTGGTGCAGAATGCGGCCGCGCGAGTTGTAATGGGGGTCTCCCGATACTCCCATGTAACACCTCTACTCCGCGAGCTGCATTGGCTTCCGGTTGCCCTCCGGGTGAAATTCAAGGTGCTGGTTATCACCTATAAAGCCCTACATGGCCTGGGTCCGGGCTATTTGAGGGAACACCTGCTGCCGGCATCAAACGCCCTTCGCCCAGTGCGCTCCCACAGGGAGGGTCTGCTCAGGGTTCCGCCAGTAAGAGATTGCCGGCGGGTGACACCCAGGGATAGGGCCTTCTCAGTGGGAGCGCCTGCCCTCTGGAACCAGCTGCCGGTGGAGCTGAGGACTGCCCCCGACCTCCGATCATTCCACCGGGGCCTGAAGTCCTGGCTCTTTGAGCTCTCGGGCCCAGGCTGAGGAGAAATTTTTAATTGGGGTTTTAAGTGTACAGGGTCAATTTAATATTTTTTTAATTTGGTTTTTAACTTTTGTATGGTGGATTTTTTTAATTCCCTGTAAACCGCCCTGAGTCCTCAGGGAAAGGGCGGTATATAAATGTAACTAAATAAATAAATAAATAATGTGGCAGGGAGTCAAATGCCTGTTTGTAATCAATCCATGCTACATTCAAAGTGGTCTTGCATCACTTGAGGTTTTCCAGAATCTTCTTGTCAATTAGGAGTTGGTTTCTTGTTTGTCTACTGTTTGCATAAGTTTCCTTTCAACTTGGATTGAAAGAGCTTGTTTTCAGTTAGATTCTATTGAACTGCATCAGCTACCATCTCAGTTAGCCATTTGAAAGTGGTTGGTACTGGCCTGTAGTTGCCTGGTGATTATTATTATTAACCAGATAGATAAATAGATCAAGGTGGCAAACATATATAATATTCCCATCCTTTATTTTTCCCACAAACAACAACCCTGTAAGATGGGCTGAACTGAGTGACTGATTCAAAGTCAGGCTTTCATGTCTAAGGAAGGCCCAGAACTCACAAAAAGGAAAGTTATCAACATGTTTAGAAATAATAAACCAGTGATTTATTCAAGAAGCTGTCCTTCCTTACTGGAATTTCCCAACACTGTTCTGGCCATCCTGCACGTATTTTGAGGTCACACTGGGGGCTTCCTTAATTCTTGTATCTTGAACATCTGTTTCAAACTTTATTTCTTGAATGTTAAGAATAGCACTGAGGCCCTTCCAGCAAAGCTTAGATCCAGTGTGATTGTGCTGAGCTGAAAATAAGATGTTTATATCCTGAAACATTTGGAAGTTGAAAAGCTTTCCTACCTTAAGAAGGGGGAATAATATTAAGAGATAAAGAACATGACTGTGAAGTAGTTAGTTAGTTTTATTTTCAGAATCTGCAATTAAAAATCTTAAAGTTATATTAATGTGGGGAGAGGGGTAAGGGGCTGAGATGCTGACTAGCAGATAGGAAAGAATAAATCTGTGGCAAATAATATGCCAATACATCTAACACATTTTCATTCAGAGCAGACATATGGGGACTGTCTATATTTATTGAATAGCCAAAGGGCCAGTAAAATCATACAGATACAATCACAAAACCTTACTCATTTTTCTGACTTGGATTTTTAATTCTCTTGGAGGCAACAAGCTATACATACTGTATGTTTGTACAGCAAAATGGACTTTTAAATAAAGGTTTATTTGAGTCCCTTTGAAAGGCTCCTTGTAAGATGGAAAGCCCTTTGGGAATATCAAAAAGGCCCAACATCAGAGAAATATTTTGTTAAAGAATGGTAATGTTAAAAAAAGCCATTTGAATCTGCGATGAACTAGTTTTAGAGGCAAACTTTCATTGTTTTTCATGTCCTTGTTGGTCTTTTATATCTTACTGACAACCTTAGAAAAGCAAATTCTTAGAAAATGGTAGAATAAATTCTTTAGCTAACTGTGTGTTGAATAAACTATCACAAGATTTATTTTTCTAAAAAAGACTTTGCTATCAATAAGAGGATAACTGTGTAGCCTGTATCTCCTTATGCCTCCTGCTATCTTGAATAGTGTTAGTTACAATTTGCTTCTCTCTGGGCAGTGTACCATTAAAAACAAAAATATATAAAAACATAAAAAATACTATATCTCAATAAAAGGAGGCAGGTAGGGCAAGAATAGAATAAATTTCAAATAAAAAAGGTTTAAAAATGCTAATCAATCCCAAGACTACATGCTTCTCTGTGAGCCCCATGTGGGTTGGCGAAGCCAGGTCTTCAAACTCTTTCAAAAGGGTTTATTTTACAATTTATTTTTTGCCAGAGTTCTTATCTTATCAACTGCAAATTCTGTAATTCAATTGTTCACAAATAGTACATGGAACATCAGAGCTGGAAGGGACCTTGGAGGTCATCTAGTCCAACTCTCTGCTGAAGCAGGAGACCTATACCATTTCAAAGAAATGGCTGTCCAGTCTCTTCTTAAAATCTTCCAGTTACAGAGCACCCATAATTTTTGAAGGCAAGCTGTCAGGAAATTTCTCCTTAGTCCTAGCTCTCCTTGGTTAGTTTCTATCCTTTGCTTTTTGTCAGATCTTCTGATGCTTTTGAATAAATATATAATTTAAAGAGTTTTTTATGTGAAGATTTCCAAATAAATATACTTTATAAGCATTTTTGTAGGAAGTATATTTTTGTGATTCTTCTTTTATCAAAATGTTCTCTTTCCCTCTCTTTCCCTCTCTTCCTATTGTATATCAGTGACCTTCATTGCATCATTTGTTACACTGGTTGATGATTCTTCCTTCTCTTTTTGCCTTTGCCATTCAAGTTTCTTTTGGCTTCATTGTTCATGTGTTAGTGGAATTATGTGATGTTATCAAAATGATGTTGCCATTCATTTAAACAAAATTATACAAATAGTAAACATAAGCAGGTGTTGGCAAGGCTGCACCAAGCCACATGTACAAATGTACATCTGGGGAAAAACATACCAGCTACATATGTGTTGATTTTCATAAGAACAATAACCTTGTGCTTTCCAGCTCCATGGAGACTAACATAAATGAACATTTATGCACAAAGATCTAGCAATCTAGATATCTTTTTTCTTTGCACAATCTCCTGTTAGAAACATATTGACAGCTGTGGCATTTGGAGAATGAGACTACTTGTTGTGGCCCATTCTGACTTATGTGTTGGCATTCACTTTATGGCTACTAAATCCTACCTGCAAAAATCGGATGACCCCTAGATTGAAGGAAAGTGTGTGTGTGTGTGTGTGTGTGTGTGTGTGTGTCCGACCCATCGTGACCTCATGGACAACATTCCTCCAGGCCTTCCTGTCCTCTACCATCTTTTGGAGTCCATTTAAGCTCATGCCTACGGCTTCAGTAACTCCATCCAGCCACCTCATTCTCTGTCATCCCCTTCTTCTATTACCCTCAATCTTTCCCAGCGTTAGGCTCTTCTCCAGTGAGTCCTTCCTTCTCATTAGGTGGCCAAAGTATTTGAGTTTCAACTTCAGGATCTGGCCTTCTAAAGAGCAGTCAGGTTTGATCTCCTCTAGGACTGACCTGTTTGAACACCTTGCAGTCCAAGGGACTCGCAGGAGTCTCCTCCAGCACCATAATTCAAAAGCCTCAATCCTCTTTATGGATTACTGCCTTGTCGTGGTGAAGGGTCTTGCTATGAGCTATGCTGTGCAGGGCCACCCACAATGGACAGGTCATAGTAGAGAGTTCTGACAAAATGTGATCCACTGGAGAAGGAAATTGCAATCCACTCCAGTATCTTTGCCATGAAAACCCGATGGACAGTACCAAAAGCGTCATTTACTAAGAGCAAAAAGCAAAAGCTTGAATCAGAAATGGGGGGGGGGTGTTTCAAAATGTTCAACTACCTACAATACAAATTATAATTAAATCAACCAAATTTAAGAACTAAACGAACCATAGATTTAGAAGCTAGTGATTGTGTTTGGTATGCTTAGGAGAGATCCAGTATTTGAAAGATAAAGAGAGAAAAAAGTATTAATAGTGGAGTGGGAGCAGCAACTGTCACTTTATACTGAATTGAGCTATTGTTCCACAAAGACCAATATTGTCTATGTTATAAATGGTAGTGGTCCTCTGAAGTTTGAAGGAGATGCTTTATTATCTACTATCCAATCTTTCATCCTGTATTTAGATGCCAAGAATCGAACTTGGCATTGCCTATATCCATGGCATATGTTCTTCCCAAACTGGAACAATGGGGAAAAGAGCTGGCATGAGCCTCAATTTATTATTAGCAAGTGCACAGTCAAGCAGAAGATCAAGTTAGGATACCATATAAAGGTAAAGGTAAAGGTTCCCCTGCACATGCGTGCTAGTCGTTTCCAACTCTAGGGGGCGGTGCTCATCTCTGTTTCAAAGCCGAAGAGCCAGCGCTTGTCCGAGGACGTCTCCGTGGTCATGTGGCTGGCATGACTAGACGCCAAAGGCGCATGGAACGCTGTTACCTTCCCACTGTAGTGGTCCCTATTTTTCTACTTGCATTTTTACATGCTTTTGAACTGCTAGGTTGGCAGAAGCTGGGACGAGTAACAGGCACTCACTCTGTTACGCGGCACTCGGGATTCGACCCGCCATACTGCCGACCTTCTGATCAACAAGCTCAGCATCCTAACCCACTGAGCCACCACGTCCCTAGGATACCATATACTTTGCTATTATTTCAAAATAAAGATGATGATGTTGATGATGATGTTGATGATGAAGTGGCACTTTTCATTGTTAGAAATAATGTCAATGGCAAAGGGAATTTGAACAGCAAATAAAAGAAAGAACAACACCAATTCAACAAAATGTCTTGATCAACGAATAAGCTTTCAACTGGTCATGGAAGCCTGCAAGATGTAGATCCAGCTTTTTCAAAACAGGAAGAGAATTTCATAAGAGTAGTGTCTGTACAGAGAATATCCTCCTTTGAATTGACACATAGAGAATTTCCTGGGCAATTAAGGCAGAATCTCCTAATTCTTAACTGAGAGACCAATACATAAAAGAGAACATGGTTCATCCTATATCTAGGTACACTAAAACATATTGACAAGTATATTGTTCAAATGAATATCTTGGAAGTTGTATTTGAATTTGGTTCAGGATCAGATTGACACTGAACACTGATCAAGTATAACCTGATCATGGTCAGCCTAACCTTGAGCCTCTCTCTTTCAAAGTGACAAAATAACATAATCTTTTCTCTCCAGAAACAAACATATTCAGGGGAGTGAACAGGATACAGTCAATTTTCTTTAACAACTGGAGATACATAATCTATTGCATATGTCCATTTTGACTGGGATGACTAATTAAAAGATAGATTTCAAAATCTACAGTCATGGCCGAAATTGTTGGCACCCCAGAAATTTTTTCCAGAAAATCAAGTATTTCTCACAGAAAAGTATTGCAGGAACACATGTTTTGTTATACGCAGGTTTATTCCCTTTGTGTGCATTGGAACACAACAAAAAAGGGAGGGAAAAAAGCAAATTGGACATAATGTCAAACAAAACTCCAAAAATGGGCCGGACAAAATTATTGGTACCCTTTCAAAATTGTGGGTAAACAAGATCATGTCTGTTCTGAACCAGCCCTCTTCTGGCCTTGTAAAGGCAAACCCCTATTTAGAAAGAAGAGACTGGAGAGCGTCCAAGGCTAAAAGGCATCCGCCAAGATTTATTACGCAGTTAACAAAAACACTAGAGCTTGTCTTCTCAAGCGGAAAAGTTGCTTTCAGCAACCAGCCCCTCCCCAAACACTCCTTTTATAGAGAGCTCAGGGTGTGGTCTCCCTGTGCCTCCTCCCGAGGAGTCCCACATTCTTTCTTTGTTTGTTCCTGCTCGACTGCCTCCTGCGTCGGGCGTCCTTGAACAGGGCCAGCTGTGGGTCATCATCTTCCGCACTATCGGGCTCACGCAGCTGAGAAGAGGGCCCCGGCTGGGAACTCTGCCAAGCCTCCACGCCATCATCAACCGGTTCGTCTCCCACACGGTCCTCCTCCCCCTCATCTGAGTCATCCGACACATCTGAGCCGGCTGCCGAAACCACAGGCTGGCCCTGAGTCACAACACTATCCCGCACCGCAGGGCCCTTCCCCCGGGTCTGCCGATCCGGATGTGGTCGGGATGGGAACTGTTCGTGAAACGCAGTCACCAACGCAGGGGCATGAACGGCGGTCGCATCTTCCCATGTGAAGTCCTCCGGCCCGTACCCTTTCCACTCGATCAGGTACTGGAAGCGACCTTTCAGCCAGCGGGAATCCCTGATGCTGGCGACCTCGTACTCGGGGGTGCTGCCTCCATCACGAGTTCCTGATGGGGGAGGTTCCGCTTGGCGAAGTGGACAGGCCGGTTGTTCAGGGACCAACAAGGACCGATGGAAGACGGGGTGCACGCGCAGGGAACGTGGCAGAGTTAAACGATAGGCGACCGGATTGATGACGGCCTCGACTGGGAACGGTCCAAGGTAACGGTGGTCCAGCTTCCTCGCCGGCCGAGTGGATGGTAGGTTCCTGGTGGACAGCCAGACCCGATCCCCCACCGATAGTGGAGGCGTATCCCTTCTCGACCGATCGGCGAACCTCTTGTAGTCGGCCTTGGCCTTCTCCAGCTGCCGTCGCACCAACCGATGGATCGCCTGTAACTCCGCCATAAATTCGTTCGCTGCCGGCTCCGATGAGTCCACAGGAGAAAGGGGGAAAAACCGGGGGTGATAACCCACGTTGGCCAAGAACGGTGTCATCTGCGTGGAGGTGTGCTGCGAGTTGTTAAAGGCAAACTCGGCTATGGCCAAATAGTCCACCCAATTGTCCTGCTGCAGGTTAACGTAGCAGCGCAGATACTGCTCTAAGATGCCGATGACCTTCTCGGTACCCCCGTCGGTCTGAGGATGATGCGCGGACGAGAGGCAAACCTTAATGTCCAACGCCCGTATCAACTCCTGCCAGAAGCGGGCTGTAAACTGGGCCCCCCTATCGGAGACGACCCTATCGGGAAGGCCATGCAGCCGGAACACCTGTTGGATGTACATGCGACTAGTGGCGCGAGCTGACGGTAAGCCGCGACAGGGGATGAAGTGCGCCATCTTGGTCAACATGTCCACCACCACAAACACTGTCGTGAAGCCGGAGGATGGGGGTAGATCCGTCAGAAAGTCCATGGACACAGCCCCCCAGGGTCTCTTGGGTGTTGGCAAGGGCTGCAGTAAACCAGGCGGGGCCCCTGTCGCTGACTTGGCCTGCCTGCAAGGAATGAAGGAGGTGACATAACACTGGACATCGTGTCGGACTCGGGGCCACCAGAAGGTACGGGAGACCAGGTTCAGAGTCTTGAACAGGCCAAAATGCCCCGCAGCCGGGTTATCATGACACTGGCTGAGGACGAGTCCCCTGAGTGGCCCTCCTGGAACATAGAGCCGGTCACGATAATACAGGAGTCCATCCGCGATCGACCAAGGCGAATCTGGCCCCACCTCTTCCTTCCGCTGAGCCACCCACGCCTCCTGCTGCTGCGCCTCTCGGATCCGAGCCCGTATATCCACCGGCTCCCGCACCGCAGCAAAAGACTCGACGGGGATCACTGTCCTGGGCAGAAGCTTGTCTTCCGCTCGGGTGTATTCGGGCTTTCTGGACAGAGCATCCGGTCTCTGGTTGTGCCCGCTTGGTATGTACCGCACCCGGAAGTCAAACCTTGCAAAGAAGAGGGACCACCGGATCTGGCGTTGATTCAAATTCCGAGCGGTCTGCAGGCTTTCCAGATTCTTGTGGTCCGTCCGGACCTCGATCTGATGCCGCGCCCCCTCCAGATGATGCCTCCAAGCCTCGAACGCCGCCTTGATGGCCAGCAGCTCCTTCTCCCAGATGGTATAGTTGCGCTCCGAGGGGTTCAATTTCCGAGAGTGATACGCGCAAGGGAAAAGGGTACCGCTGGGCGTCGTTGCCTGGAGTAACACGGCCCCAATGGCAATGTCGGAGGCGTCCGCCTCCACGACAAACGGCCGTTGCGGGTCGGGATGTTTCAAGTTGGGCTCCTTCATGAAGGCGTCCTTCAAAGCCTGGAACGCCTGTTGTTCGGGGGCGTTCCACTGGAACCGAGTCTTCTTCTGCAGGAGCCGGGTGAGGGGGGCTGTCAAGGCAGCAAAGCCAGGGATGAATGTCCGATAGTAGTTGGCAAATCCAAGGAGTCGCTGAACGTCCTTCACGCGACGCGGGGGTTGCCAACTCTGCAACGACTCGACTTTACTTGGCTCCATGGCAATCCCCTCAGGAGAAATGCGGTGACCCAGGAAATCGATGGTCACCTGGTAGAACTGGCACTTCTCCAACTTGGCAAACAGCCGATGTTCCCGGAGGCGCTGCAGGACCTGACGGAGATGCTGATGATGCGCTTCACGCGACGGGGAGTAAATCAGGATGTCGTCCAGGTAAATCACGACAAACTGGTCCAACAGATCCCGAAAGATATCGTTCATAAAATGCTGAAACACAGCGGGGGCGTTGGTCAGGCCAAACGGCATCACCGTGTACTCGAAATGTCCATAGCGAGTACCAAACGCCGTCTTCCACTCATCACCCGGCCGAACCCTGACGAGGTTGTAAGCTCCACGCAGGTCCAGTTTCGTGAAGATCTTAGCCTCCCGGAGTCGGTCCAAGAGCTCGGGGATGAGGGGCAGCGGGTAGCGGTTACGCACCGTGATGGCGTTGAGTTTCCGGTAGTCACAGCAAAGCCGTAACTCGCCCGACTTCTTTTTGACGAAGAGCACGGGCGCAGACACTGGCGAGGACGAGGGCCGGATGAAACCACGAGCCAAATTCTTTGTCAGGAAGTCCCGCAATGCAGCCAACTCGGGCTCCGACATGGAGTACAAACGCCCCACTGGGAGAGGCGCATCAGGGACTAGATCTATGGAACAGTCATAGGGCCTGTGCGGGGGTAATTGGTCCGCCTCTGACTCGCTGAACACATCAGCAAAGTCGGACAGTTCGGGAGGCAAGGAAACCCCTGAAGAACCCTCCACCTGGCCGGCACAGATATGGCGGGTGTGGTCCACGCACTGCAAACTTGGGAAGGTGACCAAGTTCTGAGACCAATAGATCTGTGGATCATGCGCCCGGAGCCACGCCAGTCCCAAGACCACGGGGAAGTGCAGATCCGAAGTGACGTAAAACTGAATGGCCTCCACATGGGTACTGATGGCCATACACACGGGTTGCGTGGCGGCCGTAATAGGCCCGGACAGGAGCACTCGACCATCGATGGTCTCCACAAGCATGGGCGGATCCACCGGACACTGGGGAACAGCCCATTTGGCCACAAAGGCCGAATCCATAAAGTTAGTGGTAGCCCCAGAGTCAATTAAGGCATGGACCGGAATCCCCTCTGGCTTGCCAGGAAGGATCAGTCGTGCCTCCAGAATCAAATGCCGTGGAGGTTCACAGGCACCGTCGGAACGGCGTCGCTCGGCGTGGTCGTTGTGGGTCGCCCGATCTTTCACACCGTCTAGATCGGGCTCGGGCCGTTTCCCGATAGCAAAGCAGGGGACTTTCTCGGGGCAGGCTTGGTCACTGACGCCCGCTGACGCTTCTTTGGACAAGAAGCAGCCAAATGTCCAGGGTCCCCACAGTAAAAACACAACCCCTCCGATCGTCGTCTGTCCATTTCCGTCACCGATAGACGGGACCTGGCGGCACCCAGCTCCATTGGCTCCTCCCTCTGGACTGGGGGCTCACGCACAACAGGGGCGGCAGGGGTCTGTGGGGTGGCACGGCGACTCTTACGCTGCTGCAGCTGGGCATCGATCCGCAGACAAAGATGGATCAGCCCATTCAGGTCTGAGGGAATGTCCACGTGGGCCAGCTCATCCAACATCTCCTCTGACAAGCCATCCTGAAAGGCATCCACGAGCGCAGCCTCATTCCAGGCGGAATCCTGGCTAAGCAGCCGGAAATCGCTGATATAGGCCTGTAGAGGGCGCTGACCCTGCCTCAAAGCTTTCAGGCGTCGGGTGGCAGTCTGCGCCTTAATCGGGTCCTCGTACATGAGGCGCATATGTTCACAAAAACCCCCAAAGTTATCCAACAAAGGGCTAGGCTGTGCCAACAGAGGCGTGCCCCAACGAGCTGCATCTCCTGACAGAAGGCTCAACATGAATCCCACCTTATCTCGGTCAGTGGGGAAATCAGCTGCTCTCACGCTGATATAAAGCTGGCATTGTCCCAGGAAGGCAGGAAACAGTTCTGGTTTACCAGCAAATTTATCCGGCATAGCTATCTGACATTTCCTCCTGGGTGGGGGTGCAGCATGTACCTGAGCTTGCAGTTGTGCCACCTGAGCTGCCAGCAAAGTGAGTTGCTGGGTGAGCTGGGCATTCTCGGCAAGAAGCTGCTCCATCGTAGTAATAAGGGGTGGGTAGCTGAAAGCAAACTGTTCTGAACCAGCCCTCTTCTGGCCTTGTAAAGGCAAACCCCTATTTAGAAAGAAGAGACTGGAGAGCGTCCAAGGCTAAAAGGCATCCGCCAAGATTTATTACGCAGTTAACAAAAACACTAGAGCTTGTCTTCTCAAGCGGAAAAGTTGCTTTCAGCAACCAGCCCCTCCCCAAACACTCCTTTTATAGAGAGCTCAGGGCGTGGTCTCCCTGTGCCTCCTCCCGAGGAGTCCCACATTCTTTCTTTGTTTGTTCCTGCTCGACTGCCTCCTGCGTCGGGCGTCCTTGAACAGGGCCAGCTGTGGGTCATCATCTTCCGCACTATCGGGCTCATGCAGCTGAGAAGAGGGCCCCGGCTGGGAACTCTGCCAAGCCTCCACGCCATCATCAACCGGTTCGTCTCCCACACGGTCCTCCTCCCCCTCATCTGAGTCATCCGACACATCTGAGCCGGCTGCCGAAACCACAGGCTGGCCCTGAGTCACAACAATGTCAAGCATGTGATGCTCCTTTAAACTCACCTGGGGCAAGTAACAGGTGTGGGCAATATAAAAATCACACCTGAAAGCAGATAAAAAGGAGAGAAGTTCACTTAGTCTTTGCATTGTGTGTCTGTGTGTGCCACACTAAGCATGGACAACAGAAAGAGGAGAAGAGAACTGTCTGAGGACTTGAGAACCAAACTTGTGGACAAATATCAAGAATCTGAAGGTTACAAGTCCATCTCCAGAGATCTAGATTTGCTTTTGTCCACAGTGCGCAACATTATCAAGAAGTTTGCAACCCATGGCACTGTAGCGAATCTCCCTGGTCGTGGACAGAAGAGAAAAATTGATGAAAGGTTGCAACGCAGGATAGTCCAGATGGTGGATAAGCAGCCCCAAACAAGTTCCAAAGGAATGCAAACTGTCCTGCAGGCTCAGGGAGCATCAGTGTCAGCGCGAACTATCCATCGACATTTAAATGACATGAAACGCTATGGCAGGACACCCAGGAGGACCCCACTGCTGACACAGAGATATAAAAAAGCAAGATTACAGTTTGCCAAAATGTACTTGAGTAAGCCAAAATCCTTCTGGGAAAATGTCTTATGGACAGATGAGACCAAGATAGAGCTTTTTGGTAAAGCACATCATTCTACTGTTTACCGAAAATGAAATGAGGCCTACAAAGAAAAGAACACAGTACCTACAGTGAAATATGATGGAGGTTCAATGATGTTTTGGGGTTGTTTTGCTGCCTCTGGCACTGGGTGCCTTGAATGTGTGCAAGGCATCATGAAATCTGAGGATTACCAAAGGATTTTGGGTCGCACTGTAGAGCCCAGTGTCAGAAAGCTGGGTTTGCGTCTGAGATCTTGGGTCTTCCAGCAGGACAATGACCCCAATCTTACGTCAAAAAGCACCCAGAAATGGATGGCAAGAAAGCACTGGAGAGTTCTGAAGTGGCCAGCAATGAGTCCAGATCTGAATCCCATTGAGCACCTGTGGAGGGATCTTAAAATTGCTGTTGGGAAAAGGTGCCCTTCCAATAAGAGAGACCTGGAGCAGTTTGCAAAGGAAGAGTGGTCCAAAATTCCAGGTGAGAGGTGTAAGAAGCTTATTGATGGTTATAGGAAGCGACTGATTTCAGTTATTTTTCCCAAAGGGTGTGCAACCAAATATTAAGTTAAGGGTGCCAATAATTTTGTCCGGCCCATTTTTGGAGTTTTGTTTGACATTATGTCCAATTTGCTTTTTTTCCCTCCCTTTTTTGTTGTGTTCCAATACACACAAAGGGAATAAACCTGTGTATAGCAAAACATGTGTTCCTGCAATACTTTTCTGTGAGAAATACTTGATTTTCTGGAAAAATTTCTGGGGTGCCAACAATTTCGGCCATGACTGTATATTGTACCATATATCAAAGTGACTCCCTTCCAACTGCTTGTTGTGATTCAGGGTCAGCCTGTGGGTTCGGCAGTTGGGTCGGATGACTCAGAGGAGGAGGAGGAGGGGGTGTTGAAGAGCTTGATGAGAGTCCTCAGCCAGGCCCCTCTCATCTGGTCATGATGCAGACCCAGCTGTGTGAGCCTGACAGCATGGATGAAGATGACCCACAGCTGGCCCTGTTCAAGGACGCCTGACGCAGGAGGCAGTCAATCAGGAGTAAACAGAGGAAGGCAATGGGGCTCCTCGGAAGGAGGCAGAGAGAAGCCACGCCCTGAACTGTATTTAAAGGGAAATGCATGGGAGGGCTGGTTTGCTGAAGGCAACCGCTTGAAAAGCTCCTGTTTCTTGGTTTGTGTCTTGTTCTATTTGTTTTTGTAGCAATAAATTTGGCAGGCGTAATTCCAGCCTCTTGCCTTCTTGTAAAAGGGGTTGTCCCTGCCTTTTCTGCAGGGCCAGTAGCAGGCTGGTACAGAACACTGCTAACATTCTCTTTTCTCTACCAGCAGCAGTGCAGGCCTCTTTTTCCAGCCAAGAATTTATACTGTTTGTAGAGATCTATCACTCATTTTCTTCAGTATCCTTTGGGGATTTTTTTTTCTAAATTTCATTCCAGAATTATTGAATATTTGAAAGAAAGGAGTAAAGAAACAAACAAGGTAGGTGAACAGGGAAAGGCTTGAAGGTTAATGTAGAGTTTTCAGTTACCTTTTTTTTTCATTGTTAGAGTGACCTGTTTGTTGGTTGAGGCAGTTTGACTGATATTTTGAAAATAACAGAACAATTCCTCCTCCTCCTCCTCCTCTATCATTCTTTTCCTTAAAATAATTACTTGTTAACAATTTCTCTGAAAACATAAATGTCAAACACATTTTAACACTTAAACATTTCCTCCTCCACATTAATTGGAAATTGTGTATATACTGACCATAGAAAGTAAATGCTTAACAGAATTCCAATGAAACAGTAGTAGGATGCAGTAGGAAATGCTTATTACATATCCCAAAACTAAGTGAAAGAGAGGGAATGGAAAATGACAGAAACATGCAAGGCCTAGAATAATTGATTGATTACAGTATATGCCATCTAATTGGGGTCAACTCTTAGCAACCACATAGATTTTCTTTATGATGATCTGTCCCCAACCTGGTTTTTCAGGTTCTCCAGTAATGTATTCATCATCACTGTAATTGAGTTCTTTTACCTAGCTGAGATTATCCTCTTATTTCTTTCTTTACACCTTTCCCAACATTATATAATTCTCTCTAGAGATCCAGAGATATATCTGAATATTAATTGGATTTTAAAGTATTAGGTCCAATTTCTGAAGAATTATCAATATAGTAACTGTGTTCCATTGGTTTTTTTCACAGAACTGTACACGGATTATATGCATCAAAGATAGTATGTAAAAAATGACATCAAACAAGTTTACTACCACTCAAAATTATTTTTCTGTGTATGCTTTTTTAGTGTGTAGGCACACATAAATAACATTAGACAAGCACTCAAGTGATTTAATAAATGCTTCAATTTTAAAAAGCAAATTTATAATTTCATGTTTTTGAAATTGAAATGGGAGTAACAGAATACAATACAAAGTAAACTTCAAGCTCCATAATGGAATAAGACAGGATAAATTTATTCATGCCTAAGAGCAAATTGGCAGAGTCACTTAGAATCAGTAAGGAAGAAACAGATTTCCAGACAATGTTAAAACATTACTTTGATAACAACTTCATGATTTTTGTTTTTGTACTCCTACAAATTCATTTCCTGAGTGCTAAACTCTCACATTCTAAGATAATCAACATTAGATATCTTTGACTTTGCATGACAAGTGAATTTGTTTAGTTGGAGAAACAGGACTTGGACTAATTTAATTTAATTTGACTGCATTAACTGCATTTCTAATCTAACCTCCCCTCTCCCATTTAACTCTTTGTCAGCAAAAGAAAATTTGAACACAAACACACACACACACACACACACACACACACATGTGTCAGCACCTGGTAACATCGTCAGAATATAAACTAGGATTGGGAAGCCAAACTACTGGCCTCACAGAGACTATAAGTATGTGCTTCCCAATCCTAGTTTACTCTGACATGTCAGCAGGCACTGACAAAAGCTTAGTTTTAATAAATTTTTAAGTCTTGGTGATCCTTGTCTCTAATTTTAAACACACACACACACACATATGTATTTGTTTTCATAGATTTTCATGGGTACAGGTATGTAGGTCTTGGTGTATTCAGGTCTTTTCCCGTGTAAGATTGAGAGTGTCTTGGCAACATTTCGATGAGGTCCCACTCGTCATCTTCAGGCTGGTGTCTTCGGCTTCGTGCTTGTGCGAGCAAAGCATGATTGGAGCTGCCATCTCTCTATAAATATTGTTGGGGTTGTTTGTGGTGCTGGCTTTGTTGCTGTAAGCAGATTGGTTGGCTGTGTTGTTACATCCTGATTGGATGATGGAGATTGTTTGCAGCTTAGTCAGCTGTTTTGTAACATCCTGTGTGGCTGAGGTGTTGGCTGTGTGCCCATTAGTCTTTAGTGTTGTAACGACTTGGGTAATGGGCTGTGTGATGACATCCTGAGCTCTAGTGTAGTGATATCCTGAGTTCTGTGCTGCAACATCTTGGGTGGTTTGCTGTGTTGTGACATCCCAAGCTTTAGTATTGTAACCTCCTGAGTTCTGTGATGTTCTGAGCAGAAGGCTGTGGTGTAACATCCCAGGCTCTGGTTTGGCTCTGAGTTTGAGGTCTGGCTTTGTGTTCATGGCATGTGTCAGTTTGCTTTGTGTGAGGGTCGGGAGAGGGTGCAGCAGCTGGAGATGCCACCGTGGTTTGGCTTCTGGATGGTGGTTGCATTTCGTCTGTGGGGTGGGTTTGGGTTTGAGTCTGGTGAGGATGATTGGTGGTGGTGTCCTGTGTTGTTGTGGGTCCGGTGTCGGTTTTTGTGGCTGGGACTCGTTTATTGACTAGGGCTAGTTTCCAGATGTCTGGTAGGCAGGAGGTATCATCACGTTTATTCATGTTGTGAGGGTGTCTAATACAGTATCTTTTCAAAACCTCTGTTCCATTTGATTTCTCTATATGTGTTGCTCAGCTGCAAAACATAGTTCTTGGTTTAGCCATCATGCTACTTTTCATAAATGTAATCTATGTACCATGGTAGAGATTTCTTTTGTTCATTCCTTTTATGTTTCAATTTACTTATTTTTAAGAATAGAATATGTGTAGGGAATTTACTGATCAGGGCCTGTCTAGGCAATGGCTATTCACAGTGTATAAACTCTCAGTATGATGCCATTCATTACTGGTGTATTTTGCAGGGATATCATTTCATCAAGGACCATGTCAAAGCATAGCTTCAGGGAAGCTTAACTTTACAAATGTATCATTGATTTTGTATCTAGACCACATGCTGTCAAGCTTCAATGAGTAGACAAATTTATGCTTATTGTCAAAGGTTAGGCAATAAGCATTGTATTACATCTATTGAATTCAGCTGCATTTATTGAGTTTCAGACAGCCTTATAGTAAAATAAATAACTGTATTTTATCTGTAGCTAGTCTTATGTCAAATATTATTTAATTTCATTTTTCAAACTAATCTAAAATTACATAGCCTGTTTGAATTAGTAAAATTCCTAATTCCTTCTGGAAAATACTGTGTGAATTGTTTCACTTGCATTTTTCCCCTTGCTTGCCTCTATTCCTGAACTGATCACACTTGATTATTGAATTAAATGCACTAAGAAGCTTTAATCCAACAGATATTTTTTTTCATCAAATGAGATATGGGAATCAGGATTTTGGTTTCTCCATGCTTTATCGAAGAAGCAGGCGAGACAGCAAAGTCAAGGAACTCAACTTTATTTACGAACCAGGCAAACAACAGAAGAACATGACATCTATTTATATTGGCAGCTGTCAACAGGTTAGCCAATCAGGGCTGAGCTGGGTTCCCGCGCTGTTCGTTTCCGCCAATCGGAGCTGGCTGGTTTTGACAGCTCGGAGCTGTCAGCGGTAGCGCGTGTAGAACTGTCAGTCGGTTGGCGCCTGCGTAGTTCTGTCCGGCAGCTTTTGACAGCTGTCAAAAGCTGCCGCGGCTTTTACCTCAGCCCTGTTAATCTCTATTAACCTTTATGTGAATGTATAACAATAATATGTGAATACACAACACCCCTTACCCCTCCCTCTGATTGAGTTGATTTTTCCACAACTGTTTCTTTTTTGGGTTTCCCCATTCGAAGTCTTTTAAGTAGGCGGGGGGTCTTTTTATTCTTTCGGAGCGCCGGGGGGTTGTCTCAGCTGGTTGTTCCCTTTCCCCAGGCGCATCGAGGTCTGGCTCAGGGGGCATGGGGCATGGCTCCGTCGTTTCAGCGTCGTTTGGAACGGGGTGTTGAAATGGTACATTATGATCGGGGGGGGTTTGGCGTGAAAGTGTTTGCGGCGGGGCTTCTGCCTGCATTTCGTCGTTCCCCCTTTCCCCTATATTTTGAGGGCTGCGACGCCGAAGTTGGTCGATGTGTCTGCGGATGTGGGAATTGTGTCCTGTGTCTATGATGTATGATAGGGGACCAGTTTGTTCAATGACAACCCCCTGTGTCCATTTGTTGCCCGCTCCGTAGTTCCTTGCCCAGACAGCTTACCCTGTACAGAGAGTCCTGTGCTGGAGGGGCAGTTCTGGGTCTGGAGGGGATCTGTCAGGATGTAGACGGTCCAGTCTGGTAGTTAGTCTTTTGCCCCAGCGAAGCTCTGCTGGAGACTTTCCTGTAGTTGTGCATGGGGTGGTGTGTTGCGACAGAAGGAATTGAGCAGGTCTGCAGTGCCAGTTGCCGGAGATAATTTTGCGCAGTGCCTCTTTTGTTGATTTCACCATCACCTCTGCCAAGCCGTTCGTGGATGGGTGAAATGGAGCCGTGGTGGTGTGCCTAATAGAGTTCGCCGTTGTGAAACTCTGGAATTCATAGGAAGTAAATTGGGGGCCGTTATCAGAGACTATTACATCTGGAAGCCCATGTGTTGCGAACAACCCCCTTAAAACTTGTATTGTGGCTGCTGCAGTCATGCTAGTCACTGGTGCCACCTCCAGCCATCTCGAATAGCTATCCACGACTATTAGGAATGATTGTCCCTGGAATGGACCTGCATAGTCTATGTGGATACGTGACCAGGGTGTCTTTGTAGTTTCCCATCTGTGTATGGGAGCCTGGGGCTGGGCGGCTCTAACAAGTTGGCAGGAATAGCAGCCGGCTACATGCGTTTTAATTTGCTTGTCTAATCCTGGCCACCAGACATAGCTTCTGGCCAGAGCCTTCATTTTGACGGTCCCGGGGTGACCTTCGTGGAGGCTCTCTAACACCTTGAATCTGTGTTTGTCAGGTATGATTACCCTGCTGCCCCATAATAAACACCCCTGATGGGTGGATAATTCCTTTTGCTTTAAAATATAAGGTTGGAATTCTGGGTCTGGGGGTGTGCATTGCCAGCCAGACGTGACATAGCCTAAGACTCTGCCTAATATTTTGTCTGCAGCAGTGGCTGCAGAGATGTCTTTAACAGATAATGGGCATTCAGGCAGGTCTGAGATAGCCAGTATCTTCCCAGCTGGTGCTGGGTCTGGGTCGACTATCGGTTGGGGCAGTCTGCTCAGCCCATCAGCATGGCCCATGGATTTTCCTGGCTTGTATTCTAAGTTGTATGAATAGGCTGACAAAAAGGTAGACCATCTCAGGATGCGGGGAGATAATATTTGTGGCGTTAGTTTGTTTACTGTAAAGAGTCCTAATAGGGGCTTATGGTCCGTAAAAATGGTGAAATGCCGCCCGTATAGATAGTCATGAAACTTTTTTACGCTGGCCACTATAGCTAAAGCCTCTTTATCAATCTGAGCGTAATTGCGCTCAGGTTTTGACAGCGTTCTGGAATAGAACGCTACAGGGGTTTGCGTTCCTTCCTTACTTAAGTGGCTTAGGACCGCTCCGATGCCGTAGGGGGAGGCATCACAAGCCAGACATAAGGGCAGCTGTTCGTTGAACAGGGCTACCGTTGCATTGCTAGTGAGTAAGTTTTTTAGTACATTAAAACTCTTATCATGCTCAGATGACCAGTTCCAGGGTTTGCCTTTATCTAATAGCCTGTGTAGGGGTTCAGCGATGGAGGCTTTATGAGGCAGGAAGGTATGATAAAAATTAACTAACCCTAGGAAGGCTTGTAGTTCCTGTTTATTTTTAGGGGTTGGTGTTGTTTTAATGGCTTTAATTTTTGTTTCAGTGGGGTGAATTCCCTTAGCATCAATTTTAAATCATAAAAACTCTGTTGATGGCACTCCGATGGAGCATTTGTCTCGTTTTAATTTGAGGCCAGCCTCCCTGAATCTAAGGAGCACCTTTGTTAATTTGTCAGGTAAGTCTTTTTCTGATTCCCCTGCAATTAGGATGTCGTCGAAATATGGACAGACCCCGGGGATCCCTTTAAGTGTTTTTTCCATGATTTCTTGGAAGATCCACGGGGCTGCAGAGATGCCGAATTGAAGGCGGTTAATTTTAAATGCTCCTTTGTGGGTGAGGATTGTCTGAGCTAAGGCAGTGTCAGGTGTGACAGGCAGCTGTAAATACGCCTGCGCCAAATCTAACTTGGCAAAAATGGCGCCTGACTTAATGGCCGCGAGGATGTCTTTGACAGCCGGGACCGGGTAGGCATGGGCATTTAATGCGCGGTTGAGTGTCGCTTTATAATCGGCACATAATCTTATTTGGCCATTTGGCTTAATTGGGGTCACTATGGGTGTCTCCCACTCTGCCCCTTCTACTGGTTCTAGGACTCCTAAGTTAGTTAATCGGTCTAGTTCAGTTTCTATTTTTTCTCTCAAGGTGAAGGGAACTCTTCTTGCCTTGATTCTGACAGGCATTACATTAGGGTTTAGTTTTAGTGATACAGGCGGTCCTGTGTACTTCCCTAGCGAGCTGTCAAAAACGTCCGCGAATTGAAGGCAGACAGTTTCTAATTTTGACAGCTGAATGACGTTGACGCCTGTCAACGCTATCCCTAGTGCCTCAAACCAGTCTAGTACTAGCAGGCTGATTCTGTTTTCCTGGGTCACTAGAACAGGGAGGGATCCTTTAAATTGTTTGAACTCCACGGGGATGGAAGCCCTTCCCCGGAGTTTAATGGGCGTTTTCTGAAAATCAGCTAGGCGGAGTTTGGTGGGTCGAAGGGCGGGCCGTTTTCTACTGCGGTTACAAATGTCCCTGTAAGTTTGCCATGAAATTAGTGAGACGGAGGACCCAGAGTCCACTTCCATCTCACAGGGAATCCCGTGAATCAGGACGTCCCTCTTGACTTTTGGCTTAAGGGTGCTGTGGACTGTTTGTTCCCTTGCCCTTCCCTTCACGTTAAGCACTAGGGGTTTGGAATTGGCCCTGACCCTGGGTGTGTGTCTGTTCATACCTGCGGGCGTCACTTCCAGTTCATGCAGGTTTTCTTGACTCCAGCTATGGCACACGGCTTTGAGGTGACCTGTCTTTCCGCATCCATGGCACTTGGCACTACGGAACCGGCACGTTGCTCTCGGGTGGCTTCCGCCGCAACTGGCACATTTGGCCCTGTTTGGCTGGTAGCTAGCGCCCCTCTGGTTGTTGGCAGGGCCCCCTCTGTTGTTGCATGGCAGCCTGAGCCTTTCGAACCGCCGCTGCACCGCATCGATGTCCATGGGGCCGTCGTCATCTTCGGGACTGCTGAACCCGCCGTCCTCCTGGTGCACGGACCCGCTGGGCCCACTGTCAGGGGGATGTTGGTTGTCACCGTGGCTGTCCTCATAGGCGATGACTTCCCTCGCCACTTCAGCCAGTGTCAGTTCGGGCTTGGCGATCAGCTTTCTCCTCAGCCGCTCATCTTTCAGCCCAATGACGATCTGGTCCCGGATTCGGTCCTCTAAGTCCGGGAACCGACATCGCCGTGCGGCGTGTCTGACCCGGGTTATGAAGTCATTGGCGGGCTCGTCAGGGAGCTGTATTCTTCGGGCAAAATTTACCCTCCAGAATAGCTCTGACTTCGTGGGCATGAAGTGCCTACTCAGCCCCTCGGTGAGGTCAGCGTAGGATATCGTGGCGATAGGTTCTCGACTGAAGAGTCCCACAGCGGCGTCGTAGACAGCGGGCCCGCTGAGCCAGAGGAGGGCGGCCGCCTTTGCCCGGTCGTCTGTAATCTTCTTAACCACCAGGTACCCTTCTACCTGGCCCAGATGAGATTCCCAGCATTCTGGGTGGCGAGTGTTGAACTCCTGAATGTGGCCGTGGTTTGTCATGCTGTCTGTCTTGGCGTGGGTGCAGCTGCTTGCGAGGTGTGGGAGATAGGCTCCCAAGTGACTTCAGCGAGTGACAAGCTCAGGCTAAGGGAAAAAATCTCTTCTCCCCTTAGGCGGTGACTTCAGCTAGGCAAGCAGGCATCCCACCTTCGGCGCCAGTGCTTTATCGAAGAAGCAGGCGAGACAGCAAAGTCAAGGAACTCAACTTTATTTACGAACCAGGCAAACAACAGAAGAACATGACATCTATTTATACAGGCAGCTGTCAACAGGTTAGCCAATCAGGGCTGAGCTGGGTTCCCGCACCGTTCATTTCCGCCAATCGGAGCCGGCTGGTTTTGACAGCTCGGAGCTGTCAGCGGTAGCGCGTGTAGAACTGTCAGTCGGTTGGCGCCTGCGTAGTTCTGTCCGGCAGCTTTTGACAGCTGTCAAAAGCTGCCGCGGCTTTTACCTCAGCCCTGTTAATCTCTATTAACCTTTATGTGAATGTATAACAATAATATGTGAATACACAACACTCCAAAGTCACATTCCCCCTGGGGGAATGTAGGCATCAAAATCTGCAAGATGGCAGGGCTGCCCTTGTATCTGAGTCTCCACTTCTTTTGTATATGTACAATACACATACAAAACAGGGAAGGCTTTCATCACTATACTGCACCAGCCATCTTGCTGTTTTCATGCTGAATATTTTTTCTTGATAATATGCACCTCTTCAATCCTCAACACAGAACTATTCTTAGTAGGAGAAAATCTCATCCATATAGAAGAACTGACAGCAAAAAGACCCTTATAAGTGGAGTTATTAGGTGTCAAACAAAAGGAAGACACACCTTCCTTTTTGTCCTCATCTCCATTTGGCAGGCATAAAGTTAGAATTATCTCATGCTATCTCTTCCTAAACAACTTTTTCCCATACCTTTAATAAAGGTAGTTATCATTTAACAACATTAATTGGGACCAGAGTTGTTACTGCTGTTGAAAGAAAAATCAGGTCCAGTTCCAAGCCTAGAAAAAGGCGCTGGAAATAAAATGGAGGTAGGCTGCTTAGGAAAGAAGGTCTGCTGATTGATGAGCAGAACCAGCAACAGCATGCAATTCTGGGACAGCTGACAAATGAAGTTGAGACTAGGTGGGTTTTTATACATTTTTTGCGGGTTTGGGTTTGAGATGCCTATTGTGAAATGTACTTTGACCTGTGCTTGAGTGTGCCCTTTTAGTATTGTAATTATTGTTGCCTGAAACCCCCTTCCCCCTTGTGGCTGGAAGGTCATGCCCTCTCCTTGGAGCTGTGTGGTCTTTGTTTTCATAATTCCATCATCTCTACCCTTCTGTGGAAGTTTGGCTGAAGGCATTTTCTTATGAATAGGGTGATCGAGTCTTTCCAATTTTCTATATCCTTCCTTACCTGATAAGATATCTGGTAGGATAAGATACAGTTAGAGTAAATTGAGAGGCCATTATATAATTGATAAAACTAAGGGATTGCATAGCAATAATAGTAATAAAAAGGAAAAGGTAGTTATAAGATGTGCTTGACTCTTGGTGACTACATTTTTACCCCTTAAGTACAACTTGATCATTTAGAACACGGGTGTCAAACTCGCCATGTCACGTGACGTGTTGCGATGTATCACAATTTTTTTCGCATTGCTGAAGCTGGGGTGTGTGCGGCCTCCACATGATGCACCTGCCCCATGGGCTGGCAGTTTGACACCCCCGATTTAGAAGATCTCTTTCAAAAGATCTCATTCTCAATTAACGGTTGCATCCTCTTGGATCCAATTGGAGATTTCTTTCCTATTTTTGATATTAAAAAAAATCAGAATATGTTTGATCAGATTCAGCACAAGTTTTTTCTCTGCATTCTAGGTGTTAGGTCACTTGTTTCATTGTGCTCAGTTCTGGCATATGTCATAGAACTTCCTATGATCTGCAAAGGATTCCTACAGCTAGGACAAGCAGCTTATGATGTTCATACACTCCTGAGTTTTCTATTTACTATCTCAGCATCCCAAGATTGTATCTCTGAAATTCAGTGTTTTCAAAAGTGTAATTTTTACCTGATTGTGGGGTTAACAGATTAAAGATAAGAATAGTAGTCATTACAATGATACGAATTTTAAGCCTGACCTTCAACAACACAAGGCTCAAAACCATCCAGAAAAGAGAATAGTTTTTATTTATTTTTTATTTTAATTCCATTTATATCCTGCCCATCTCTGAAGACTCAGGGCGGCTTACAAGCTTAGCAGTAGCAATCATTCTATGTATATGCCTGCTTATTAGGGCTTTCATACACCCCCCAAGCAGCATTATTACAAAGTCAGCTTAATTTCCCCCAACAATCTGGGTCCTCATTTTACCTACCTCGGAAGGATGGAAGGCTGAGTCAACCTTGAGCCTGGTGGGATGCGAACCTGCACTAATTTCAGGCAGCTGGTGTTACTTAAGGAGGCATTAGCCCACTGCTCCACCAAGGCAGTGATTATTAGTTGCCTGATTATTTTCCCTGCCAAATCTCCCTGTTAATTTCATGACACATTAATTCTCTATGTCTAATTAATATCTAATATCTATATTAATAAGGGCATCCTTACCCTGCCAATACCTATGACAATTCCCTATTATTTCTGTATTGTTCTAAGGCAGGGGTGTCAAACTGCCGGCCCAGAAGACGGACACATCACGAGGAAACCACGCTTACCTCATTGCCGGCAATGGGAAAAAAGTTCTGATATGTTACGTGATGTCACGTGATGTCATGAGTTTGACATGTCTGCTGTAAAGTTTGCTTCTGGCCTAAGAAATTATGTCAGCCAGTTTGGTTGATTCAAAGATGTGATGTTTGGGGAGCAATCCTTACCTAACTAAATCTTTCATTCAGTTTTACCTTTCCTGGAAGTGGCAGAGTTGAGATGCAAATCCAATTTGCTCTAATGGTGAAGCTGCTAAGCAATTTTTGTGGGTGATGTTTCTCTGTTCTACAGCTTGCTTCCTGTATTTGATCCCTGTCTTTTGTTGTTGTTGTTAGTTGCGAAGTCGCGTCCGACCCATCGCGACCCTATGGACAATGTTCCTCCAGGCTTTCCTGTCCTCTGCCATCTTCTGGAGTCCATTTAAGCTCACGCCTACTGCTTCAGTGACTCCATCCAGCCACCTCATTCTCTGCTGTCCCCTTCTTCTATTGCCCTCAATCTTTCCCAGCATTAGGCTCTTCTCCAGTGAGTCCTTCCTCCTCATTAGGTGGCCAAAGTATTTGAGTTTTAGCTTCAGGATCTGGCCATCTAAAGAGCAGTCAGGGTTGATCTCCTCTAGGACTGACCGGTTTGATCGCCTTGCAGTCCAAGGGACTCGCAGGAGTCTTCTCCAGCACCAGAGTTCAAAGGCCTCAATTCTTTTGCGTTCAGCCTTTCTTATGGTCCAACTTTCACTGCCATACATTGCAACTGGGAAGACCATAGCCTTGACTATACGCACTTTTGTTGACAGGGTGATGTCTCTGCTTTTTAGTGTGCTGTCTAGATTTGCCATGGCTTTCCTCCCCAGGAGCAAGCGTCTTTTAATTTCTTGACTACAGTCCCCATCTGCAGTGATCTTGGAGCCCAGGAAAATAAAATCTGTCACTACCTCCATTTCTTCCCCATCTATTTGCCAGGAATTGAGAAGGCCGGATGCCATGATCTTGGTTTTCTTAATGTTTAGTTTCAACCCAACTTTTGCACTCTCCTTCTTCAGTTGCAACAAGAGACTCTTCAGTTCCTCTTCACTTTCTGCCATTAGAGTGGTATCATCTGCATATCTTAGGTTGTTGATATTTCTTCCAGCAATCTTAATTCCAACTTTTGATTCATCTAGCCCTGCCTTTCTCATGATGTGCTCTGCATATAAGTTAAATAGGCAAGGCGACAGTATACAGCCTTGCTGGACTCCTTTCCCAATTTGGAACCAATCAGTGGTTCCGTGTCCAGTTCTCACTGTTGCTTCTTGGCCCGCATATAGGTTTCTCAAGAGACAAATAAGATGTTCTGGTACTCCCATCTCTTTAAGAACTTGCCACAGTTTGTTATGATCCACACAATCAAAGGCTTTAGCATAGTCAATGAAACAGAAATAGATGTTTTTCTGGAACTCCCTAGCTTTCTCCATGATCCAGCGTATGTTGGCAATTTGATCTCTAGTTCCTCTGCCTCTTCGAAATCCTGCCTGTACTTCTGGTAGTTCTCGATCCACATACTGCTGGAGTCTAGCTTGTAGGATTTTAAGCATAACTTTACTAGCATGAGAAATGACTGCAATGGTGCGATAGTTTGAACATTCTTTGGCACTGCCTTTCTTTGGAATTGGAATGTAAACTGATCTTTTCCAATCCTGTGGCCACTGTTGAGTTTTCCAAATTTGCTGGCAAATTGAGTGTAGCACTTTTACTGCATTGTCTTTTAAGATTTTGAATAGCTCAACTGGAATACTGTTACCTCCACTAGCTTTGTTGTTGCTCAGCTTTTCTAAGGCCCACTTCACTTCACATTCTAGGATGTCTGGCTCGAGGTCATTGACCACCTCATTGTGATTATCAGGGACGTTAAGCTCATTCTTGTATAGTTCTTCTGTGTAATTTTGCCATCTGTTCTTAATCTCTTCTGCCTCTGTTAGGTCCCTGCCATTTTGGTCCTTTATCATGCCCATTTTTGCATTGAACGTTCCTTTCATCTCTCCAATTTTCTTGAAAAGATCTCTGGTCCTCCCTATTCTATTGTTTTCTTCTATTTCTTTGCACTGTTCATTTAAGAAGGCATTCTTATCTCTTCTAGCTATTCTCTGGAATTCTGCATTCAATTGGGCATATCTTTCTTTTTCTCCCTTGCCTTTTGCTTCCCTCCTTCCCTAAGCTATTTGCAAAGCTTCCTCAGACAGCCATTTTGCTTTCTTGCATTTCTTTTTCTTTGGGATGGTTTTGTTTGCTACCTGTTGTACAATGTTGCGAACCTCTGTCCATAGTTCTTCAGGCACTCTGTCTATCAGATCTAATTCCTTAAATCTATTTGTCACCTCTACTGTATATTCAACGGGGATATGATTTAATTCATACCTGACTGGCCTGGTGCTTTTCCCTACTTTCTTCAGTTTAAGCCTAAACTTTGCAACAAGAAGCTCATGGTCTGAGCCACAGTCAGCTCCTGGTCTTGTTTTTACTGACTGTATAGAGCTTCTCCATCTTTGGCTGCAGAGCATATAGTCAATCTGATTTCTGTGTTGACCGTCTGGTGATGTCCATGTGTAGAGCCGTCTCTTGGGTTGTTGGAAAACAGTGTTTGCTATGACCATCGTATTCTCTTGACAAAATTCTATCAGCCTGTGCCCTGCTTCATTTTGTACTCCAAGGCCAAACTTGCCTGTTATTCCAATTATCTTTTGGCTTCCTACTTTAGCATTCCAATGATATTGAATGGTTTGCCTTGGATTCGAACTGAGATCATTCTGTCATTTTGAGGATTGTATCCCAGTATTGCTTTTCCTACTCTTTTATTGACTATGAAGGCTACTCCATTTCTTCTGAGGGATTCTTGCCCGCAGTAGTATACCTGATGGTCATCTGAATTAAATTCACCCATTCCTGTCCATTTTAGTTCGCTGATACCTAAGATGTCGATGTTCAGTCTTGTCATCTCTTGTTTGACCACGTCCAGCTTGCCTTGATTCATGGATCTTACATTCCAGGTTCCTATGGAGAAAAAAATCTTTACAGCATCGGACTTTCCTTTCACCACCAGACATATCCACAGCTGAGCGTCCTTTCGGCTTTGGCCCAGTCGCTTCATTCTTTCTGGCGCTACTAGTACTAGCCCTCTGCTCTTCCCCAGTAGCATATTGGATGCCTTCCGACCTGAGGGGCTCATCTTCCAGCGTCATATCGTTTTGCCTTTTGGTACTATCCATAGGGTTTTCATGGCAAAGATACTGGAGTGGGTTGCCATTTCCTTCTCCAGTGGATCACGTTTTGTCAGAACTCTCTGCTATGACCTGTCCATCTTGGGTGGCCCTGCACGGCATAGCTCATAGCTTCATTGAATTACGCAAGCCCCTTCACCACGACAAGGCAGTAATCCATGAAGGGGTCCCTGTCTTTACTATGTCCTTTAAAAAAAAGGAAAAAGAATACTGTTTCTTTCATTCCCTCAGCAGGGAGCACGGTGGCTTGCATGTTTAGGAAGCTCTTGTCTTTTTCTCCAGCTCCTGCCAGGGTCATAAAAAGAGCTCCCAACTGGGCATCCCCCAGGCAACAGTGATGCCACCAGCTAATCCTTTCATCTTGGAGGTGCCTTGGTGCCTCGGACATGAGTGTGACTCAATTCACTCAGGAGCCAAGATAGAATGTTACCAAGAGTAGGCTCCATAGTGTGGCCTTTAGAAATGCAGCTTTTATTGCCAGAAAGAAATATTTCTCTCTAAGCTGAAAAGGCCTCACTTTTCTGCAGGTAAGATGGCAAAAATACAGCCAATCTCATTTTTTCAGCACTGGTTATCTTGTAGGGACTGTTGGAATAACCAGTGAAAATAATATTGAGTATGTAAAAACGCTTCCTTGAATTAACAATGTCCAGGTCCCATATGTCATTTTGTTCATGCTCCACCTTGCCTTCTGACAGAAAGCTCAAGTTGGTAATATTGCTTTCGGTCAGCAATCACAAGGCTTGACTTAGAAAATCCTTTGGTGAAAATACAACATTCACTTTGGAAATGAAACATATTGCATTAAACTTTCTGTGAGGTACCACCCAAATTTGTCCCTGAGTGTTAAAAACCAACTCAGCATCTGTTGCAAAATTGCTCAGCTCATTAGTCATAAACCTTGGAAATATGCAGAGTACACAGTAGAGACATTTTTTGAATTCATAATCATGTAGGTCAAACAGATTTCTTGCCTTCTTTTACCAAGGGAGTTAATGTAACTTTTTTTTTAATGCACGCTGACATTTCATGGCTAAATCTGACTTATAAGTATTGGAGAAATCCCCTAAGAGGGAACAACTGATTTGCTGTAAAACTATTCTAAAATCTTTTGAACCACGAATGTATATTTCTACTTGTAAAATGAGAGGCAATAGTAGACAGAAACTGCAAGGAAAAATATGTGGGATTAGTACTATACTGGTGTGAATTCAGCAATCCAAATTTTTCCTGATTTGTTGAAAGTAAAAACTTAGAAAAGGAAATAGAGCAGGAATTATCAACACAGAGTCTGCAAGCAATCAGATCAAGTGTGTTTGTGTGTATACTTTTATGCAGTATCCAAAATGCTATGAAATTACAGTATCTGCAAAATCTTTCCTAACTCCTGTAATAATGGCAATATGGGTCATGAAATAAAAATAATTAACTCTAGCTCCTAGAAAGTACTTTTCGATATAAAGTGCAATCAATTGCTATACTTCAAGGAAAATTTCAAAGTGAAACACCATAATTTAATATTCATTCATATTCATATGGATATTCATATGTGTGTGTGTGTGTGTGTTGGTATGTATATGTATAGATAGATAAATACATACATATATACATACATTATATATATAACTTCTATGACTGTCCACTCACCCTCAATGACACTGGGCAGTTTACAAAAAATAAAAATCCAATATAAATCAATACAAACAATAAGCCCCCACCCCACTCACCCCCGATGACAACAATCAATCAAACAAGTTACTTGATGGACTCCGTCCAACTCTGGATTCCCCAGGCCTACTGGCTAAACCAGGTCTTGAGGGCCTTGTGAAAGAGAGTCAGTGGGGAGCTAGGTCTAATCTCTGTGGGGTTAATGTTCCAAAGAAGGGACATTTAATTCTTTAATTCTTGATCATGTTTATTAAAACTAAAAGAGCCACCTTTGAAATGCTTAACTTGCAGATACAACTTCTTTTAAATATGTGGCATAGTATCACTGTTCATATTAGCTTTGGCATTTTGGCCCATTTTTATGATGACCTAAATTAGGGACCTTGAGCTGGTATATTAAGAATTCAAAAGACACGGGCTCCTTCTCAGGTAGTACCATAACTCTGTATCCCAGGAAGAGGAAAATGTATTTTCATGCCAGATGATCCCTTCACTCCTCCATTGTGCACAAGATGAGATCAATAAGCTTAAAAAATATGATAAAGAATGATAAAGTAGGTTTCAATGTTTTAAGACTATGTCTGCAGTAGTTTGTATTTTAATGAAGCTCAGATGATGCATGGCATATGATTTCATAAAAATTCATTAATAACAGAATGTTGTTGGTGTTTACTTTAAAACAAACTGTGGACCATTACCACATTAGAAAAAAATATAATAAGAAACCAAAGTCAAACAAAAATAAAAAGAAGCATCTATGAGGGCTTGTTTTTATTTTTTAACAAAACAGCTTGGGAGTACAGTGTATAGAAGTACATTTATAGCTGTAGTCTATATTCAAAATTTCAAACATTCATATTTAATCTTTTGGTAAAGATACCTGTGTAAGTATTTATATGGACAGAAATGATCTATTAGGATATACTCCATGGAGATAAAAACTGAATAAAACAACATAACCTAAAGATTTAACAAGACACCTTGCTCCTTGTGTCTTTCAGCCAATTCTATTTTATACATATATAATTGTGACTGACCCAGAAAGTAATTTAGTAGGACTTCATTTGATGATGTGATAGGATTTTCTACTATCTATGCTGAAAATATAGTGAACAGTTGCATACCATGTTTGCTGGACTTATCAAAAAGAATAATGCATTGTATGCTTTTGCTTCTCATCATATGTTATATGTTTACCTCAGCAAACTGTTCAGGTTTCCACAGCTGCAGGATGTTGCTTATACATTTTTGCTTTGCCAGGATAATATTTCATTATAGCTATTCTGGTCATGATCTGTTTGGTTCACAGTTTTCTTAAAGACTGTTCAGGTTTGAAATTTTCTCTCACAAAATAGATTAACCAGTAATGCCTCATTAGAGGTTAATATGGCACTAGCAGTCAATATGTACATTATGTAGGCTAATTCATACATGTTGATAACATTTGAAGAATAACTTCATGTGGAAACTTTAGAGACTAAGCTTGCTGACCTACATCTTGCTAGCAATGCTAAGGACTACTAGAAATGCTTCAGGGATGTTGTCCATTCATCTGCACCGAAGATGCCAGGACTTTCTACTTGCAAGCAGCAAGGCTGGTTCAATGAGAATGATGACAAGATACAATTCTACTTCTTCAAAAGCATCAGCTTCATTGTGTCCATCAGAATGACTTATCATCAGCTGCCAAGAAAAATGTTTTTACCGGTAGTCATAGAACAGATCAGAATAAACTGCAAAATGCTGGATTCCTGACTGAGTACCAAGGCAGAAAAAATATACGGATATGCTGATACAAACATCTTGAAGCAGTTCTGTGAAAACCATAACACTTTCTATGGACCTGAGTCTTTTAGAGTTTCCGCCCTTATGAGTATGGGTGGTACACTCTTATTATAGAGAAGGCTCCAATTGCGCAGAGATGGGCTAAACATTTTGAAGCCATCTTCACTGCCTGTCATCCATTAAGGATGGGGCAATAGATGGGATACCCCAGGTCAATTTCAACAACACCAAGAATGACCCTCCAGTAATAGTTGAAGTTGTTGTTAACCAATGGCAAAGTGCAGGGGCAGATGCCATACCTGCGGAGATATGCAAAGTTGAGGGGACTGTATTTATTCATTTTATTTATTGAGAAAATTTATATGGTCACCCAACTCACTCACAGTGACTCTGGGCTGTTTATAGAAGTACAACTGCAAATCCAAATCCAATAAAAATTAACTCAAGCAAACAGTCAAACAAACCACTTGGTGAGTTCCATAATACCTTGGAGTTCTCAGGCTCATCAGCAAAACTATGTTTTCATGGCCTTTGGAAAGAATATTAAAGTGGGGAAAAATCTTATCTCTGAATTTTAGGATGGAAAAAGGGAAAAGGAAAAGAGAGAAAAATCAACAGTTTTCCCCTTTGAATTTAGAACATCTTTTTTTGCTTTTAGAATAAAAATAAATAGCATTAACAAATTACGCTCCTCCTCCTCCTCCTCCAAACTAAATTTTCTCATGTGTTTAACTGTTATCTACAAAATCGGTATGTTAGGAAGAAAAATGATGAACTCTTAAAAGTAGCCACAGATATTTTAATTTCAATATACTTTATCAATGGACACTGATTTTATCTGAGAAGTCGTTTGGTATATTTGAGGGTATAAATGGGGAAAAGTATGAAATAGTTGTTCTGAATGAAATGGTTAGATTCTGTAAGGAGTTCTTCCATGTGGCACATTATGTCCATTCAAACTCATCTCTCTTGGACTGGAAAATTGTTTAATTAACAACAGAATATATAAATTTCAATATTTGTGTTCCAGCTGCTGGGTATAACAGGCAATATATATTACACTACCAGAACCTGTTATGGATATAGTATATTATTGCAAACAAGGCAGGCTCTGGAAGTTTGTGTAAGCACAATCTGAAATTATAGTTACATCTGCTCCTGTATTGGTGTTGAAGCACCTAATCAAATGATATTCTCATGATTTGGCAGAGTCATTAGGGCAGTCACTTGGTTCCCAAAATAAATGCTCATTGGTTTTACCATGTTTTGTGAATGACCTCATCTTTTATTTGGCAGATGGCTATATTTGTGGCATACAGCAGTATATTCTTGCCTCTCCATGTTATTCCCAACACTAAGTTCACCTTGACTCATTCAGCTTTGTGGGTGGAGATTCCCTTGATCATAGGAAAACAATACAGTCTGCTCTTGTGTACGATGCCCTTTTATAAGCATGTTTGAAAGGTTGAAATATTTTAGCAAACTTTGCAGCCCCATTAAGTGCCTGCACTAATGTCAGTTTACAACTTCTTTCTTTTGCATAGAATCTATCTAAACAGAATCTGAAATATTTGTTAGCATTTTTATTGAAGGCATTTTATAGAGTAAAACAGTACAAATGTAAAGAAGAAAAGTAAAATGATGAATAAGTAACAAATGAAAAAAGAAAGAAAGAAAGAAAGAAAGAAAGAAAGAAAGAAAGAAAGAAAGAAAGAAAGAAGGAAGGAAGGAAGGAAGGAAGGAAGGAAGGAAGGAAGGAAGGAAGAAGAAAGAAAGAAAGAAAGAAAGAAAGAAAGAAAGAAAGAAAGAAAGAAAGAAAGAAAGAAAGAAAGAAAGAAAGAAAGAAAGAAAGAAAGAAAGAAAGAAAGAAAGAAAGAAAGAAGCTTTTGATCTTCTTACAGCAGTTATCAATACATTTATATCTTATCCTATCTCTTTATAATTATATTGTGGCACCATTATTTCCATATTTTACCCTTTCTAATAATCAAATACATAAATCACATTTCCATTTTCAGCAAAAAGCCCATAAATAGTTGTCACTGACAAACATAATAATTGCATTTTCCCTAATCAAACAATTTTGACATCTCTGTAAGTTTTGTCATCTTTATCAGCCATTCCTCCACTGTAGAGGAGTCTTTCCCTTTTTGTGCATATAATAATTTTACTATATTTATCATGTACAAAAATAATTTTCAATTAGTCTTTTCCAGCTGTCTGTCCACCAGTCCTCAAAAAAATGGCTTCAGTTAAAAATTAATCTTTAAGAATTCTTGTAAGACTGTGTGTCTTTGAGCCCAAAATTTTCTAACTTTTTTTACAAGTTCTCCAAGCAAGATAAAATGACTTCAAGTTTTCCAAATTTCCGAAATAAATGTTAAGTACCTTTATATTCTAGAACGTTTTTGTTATCATAAGAATCTTAATTCTTCTAGTTATGTTAGAATTCAGGAGTGCTTGGCACAATTAAACAGCGACTAATACTGTACTGAAATATAGTCCTGCCTTGATAGAGTCTATAAATTATAGGCATATTTTACTTCTTATAAGCGGTAGGAAAACCTTGGAGGAAAAAAAAAATCACCTGTCATTTTCTACTCTTTCTATTGTCTTTCTCTTTTTTTCTCCTTTTTCTCTTTTTTTTCCCCTCACACTTTCTTCACTCTTTTTCTTTAAGCCCCTTCTAAGAATAAAATGAGATCTAGTTATATCTAGAATATAAGCATCCAACATCAAACTATGCAAATTGGGTAAAAAGTAATGGTTGAGTAGAGCATATTACACTGGTGTAATTATACGCACAGCTATTAACACTGAAAATTAAAAATAGTATAATTAAAGTTCTTATTTATTTGGGGAGAGGTTAATTTTAAAATGGTGGTTGTTAGAATGAGGTCTTAAGTGTATATTTCCTTTCCATATGCAGAATTCAACATATGAGTTCTAGTGTGCCACAAGATCCATGAGCTACATGTGAATCTTTGACTTTTTCAATTGCTGAATTTCGGAAGAAAAGCAAAAGAAAAGTGGTTTTTGATTGTTATTGCTCTAAAGTTTCTTAATGGATCTCAGTCAATGCTTTTGGAATTCTTCCAACAAGAAAATGTATTCTTACTTTGAAAAATAGAATAAATGAAGGGAAATAAATAGATCTAAAGAATCTCATCTCTATGCAAAAGTTATTTGTCTCAAACCTTTTATTAGTATTTGAGATTTATTATTTTGTATTTCCAGGAATGCTAAAGCATTTTTTTCATTCCTTTTATTACTGTCTTGTAAATTAGCCCACTAAATAAGTAACTTCATTTGCAAATTAATCAGTTGAGAGTCTAATAATCTATACTTCCATACTATCTCTAAAAGAGGGAAGCTTTAAATCCAGCATTGGAAAAAAATCTGTCTAGTGAATAAACCAAAGAAATAAAGTGATTGGTCCTTCCTCCAGCAGCACATTCTACTTTATTCTTCTGGGGCCAGGATAGAAGTACAGGATGGCAGAAAAAGAGTAATAAATCCACCCTGTACCTGTATAAAATTCCTTTCTTTTGCCTGCATTTTTTTTAAAATAAACAGTATTTATTCCACAATAGTACTTCTTCTTTTAACAATGCCTAAAGCAATTTACAATAATAATACATGTAAAAAGCAAGATAAAAACAGATTAAAAACCAGGTGAAAAAAATACAAATAACATAAAAACAAAAATAAGAAGCAAATGGGGTGGGGGATAGATTAATGGCCAGAGAATGCCAACACAAAACATTAGCTTTGGAGCCTCTGATACCACTGAAGATAAAATAATTCCACAGAATAGGTTTACTATGTATCCATACATAGCAAAGAACAATGACAATGCCCCCAAAATGATGGCATTTAACACAATAACTTAATCCCACAAATGAATATTTGTGCCATCTGAGACACAAACAACCAGATCCTTATGTGTAGAATTCAAGTTGACTATATCATTGTATTCTGCCTATAACACAGCAATCTTCTGAAACTGAGACACAAACAACCAGATCCTTATGTGTAGAATTCAAGTTGACTATATCATTGTATTCTGCCTATAACACAGCAATCTTCTGAAACTGCTTGCCTTCCCTTGGGAAAAGATGGATAAGGTTGTATGGAGCTTGTGGGGAGGGGTTAGTTCTAGATCTCTTGCAAATGAAAAACAATTGAAGGCTAAGGTTGACTCAGCCTTCCATCCTTCCGAGGTAGGTAAAATGAGGATCCAGATTGTTGGGGGCAATTAAGCTGACTTTGTAATAATGCCGCTTGGGGGGTGTATGAAAGCCCTAAGAAGCAGGCATATACATAGAATGAAGGCTACTGCTAAGCTTGTAAGCCCCCCTGAGTCTTCAGAGAAGGGTGGGATATAAATGGAATTAAAATAAATAAATAAATAAAAAATAAAATAATTCCTCACTTGAGTCCTTTTCCCTGACTGGCTGGACATTTCCCAACATGTCAGGATATCTGACACAAGTACATAAGACATGGAACTGAATAATTATGCAAACATCACCATTGCATTTGCCAATGATTCCATCCTAGATGGATTACCATTTCTGGGCTACAAAGACAGTTGCTAGATAGCAGCAGATCCATCCAGATTTTGGGGCTCCAATTAGTGTTATTGCCAATTAGCAACCCACAGAGCGCAGATCAAGAGTTTTTCCACAGATTTTTGGTTTCTGAGATACGAATAAAATGGCCTGTTCCTACATTTGTCTCTGGAGGTCATCTGCATTGTCAAATGCAAGATCACTTTTCTCTGAACTTGACTCTTACAACTTCCTGCATTCTGGCCAAATTCTTTCAAAGCCCCTTTTCTTTTTCTTTTTTTTCCTGAATTCTTCTTCAGGATAATAGAATTGTTGTGTTGATAACACTTTTTGACTGTATGCATGTATCCTGTTTGTGTCTATCATGCTGTATGGTTAAATGTTGGAATTTTATGTCCCCTTTTTTTCTTATATTTTTTTGTCTCTTTCTGCTTTCTCTCAGTTTTGGTAGTCCACATTATTCTATGCCAAATTTGCAAAACTTGGTTTCTACTTTGGGCAGCAATTTTTAGAGACTTTATTACACATGACTTCCTTTGCTGAGAGAATTTTTACCTATCTTTTTGTACTAGGCAAAACAAGTCAACCACCATAGGAGAGCTTGGCTAATAGCTTAATGAGTAATGCTTGAGAGCCACTGACCTGCTTTGTTTGGTTGCCTAGGAAACACAATAGTAGAAAACTCAGTCTTTCTTTTGATGAGTTAGCAGCCTCAGTTCTGGTTCTTTTGAAAGTAGAAAACATCTTGATGCACCTTGAAGGACATGAAATTCATTATGACTTAAGCTTTCATGAACTGCAGGCTCCTTCTCTGGATGCCTATGTAATAAAAAAAAATTCCATAATCAACAGAGCAACAAGCTATTTTCCATGACAGATGCCACAGAATTCTTCATGGTGTGTTTAGCATCAGATAATATCATTGTGTCATTCTCAAAAATATTGTTGGGAATGATCATTAATTTAAACTTGCACGCATTGAAGTGCTGATTGAATTGTAGTGCTGTTTAAAATTCATGATCATCTAACCTAAAGCTTTGACAGGTTTCCCTCCTCTAAGAACTGAGGGATATATTTCACCATCTGGGAAATGTGCAGTATGCATCTAATAGAAATAGAGTTTCCTAATATTAGAGAGGCCCCCAGACTCATTGGTTTCTAAGGAAATTCTTTCTGATCTGTAACAAATTGAAAAAGAAGGATCTGTTTGGCATGTATCCCCTTGATTAAAGCTCTGTAAATATTTAGAAGCAGAAAGAGAAACTGATATACACATGAAGGAGAGTTGTAATGGGAGAAAGGGAAAATTATATATGCGGAATAATTGTATTTCTTTTTCCTTTATAAAGAAAAAAAAGATGTGATTATGTGGGGAGAGGAGCCTCTCATATACCACATAACTCTGCAATGGAAAATAAACTGTTTTCAATTTCCATGATACTGAAGAGCCCATAGAGACCACCACCACCCTCCTACAGAAGGTCTCTGCAGGCTTTATTTAGCATAACTTCTTCTACATATACTTCTTGAATAACCTATGTTTTAAATTTCTATACTGGCATTGCCAGGGCAGAATATTAGGGCTCTATCCAGCAATGTAATATATATCCAGATCCCTTTTAGCATAAATGTCAAGGCATTCTCAAGTCAAGCTTGACTTTTGATGACTAATTCATGGCCACAAGGATGCAGTTTCTTGGACAATAGTTTTAGCTTATAGCTCTGGTAGTCCCTGGTGGTCTCAGTAGTAGCCAGGATTAATTTTGCTTAGCGTCTGACTCCAAACATGGTTAGTCAGATGCTGCTTTTGCTCCAATCTAAAATTACCTAGCTACACTAGTGAAAGTTTACATCAGGGATGTCAAACTGCCAGCCCATGTGCCGGATGCATCACAAGGAAACCGCACCCACCCCATTGCCAGCAATGGGGAAAGATCTCCAATACGTCACGTGATGTCACAAGTTTGACATTTCTGGTTTACATAGTAGGATGAATGTACACTTATGTCTGGTATCAATGTTGTATGGTATTACCAGTCAAATATACGTCTTTATGCTATAGCTGAACTTAGCTTCTCTTCTTTTTCTACTTTTGTTGTGGGCCTATCTGGTTTTTAATAACATGTTCCACTTATCTTTGTGTGTTCTGCTATACTCCTTGTTTCTATGACAAAAATGACACAAGTTTATGCCACCCTGAAAGCATTAAAACCCTCTGGGTCTGCCACAATCATTAATTAAAACTCCAAATTAATGAAATTCATTCGATTTGCCCTTAGTCACAGAAATATTTAATTATAGCCTTTTATCAATGTACTAAGTAGCTACAATTATTTAGAAAACACATATATGAGAAAAGCAAATATTCAAAATGTCTAATTACAAACTGCAGCTAGGAAGCATACATTTTCCTGCCAACTGGCATGATGTGTGTTACTCATCACGTATTTAGTGAACTGTAAGTGTTCGCTACATCAAGATGTTTTCCTATGACAGTTCTTGCCTCAAAATGGCTGTACCTTGTGCAATTCCAATTCAGTGCAATTGATCTTATGTGGGAGAAATTGCCAATGGGATGTTGTCTAACATTAAAACAACTGATCCCTCATTTATAGAGGTTAAACGTCTACTGTTATTTCCCTTCCTCATTCTTCTTGCCTACAATTATATACTCAGTTTATTTGGGGTCAGCTATAAAGGCAAAATCAAATTTTCCTCTAGCATGTTTTTTCCCCCCAAGAACAACATTTTTTCTGGAGTGGGGAATGAGTTCATGATGGTTCTGTATTACACAGTATACAGCATCATGCCATAGGACAATACATATTCATTAACTGTAATGATGAACATGTGACTGAGAAAGAGCAATGATGAAAAGATAGCAAATATACACATTGTTTACAAAGTTACTTTTTCATCACTGTCATAACTGTGGAAGTTGATGTGTAAGGCAAACTATTTGTAATGTGTTTCCTGCTCTGCATTTCTGGTCACTTCTAGCTAGAGGGAAGAGCAAGAATGAGTTATGTTTCTTTTATTTCAATTTTTTTGGAAAGGGAACTTCAACAGAATTGGCATTTTTTTCCCCATTTGGTTTTGGACTTCTACTCTATGACATTACCAGTCATAGAAACTCAGATGTGTGAAAACAATGACAGTAGTTAAAGTCATCCCAACATATCTTCTCTTTTAAAAAGACCAGTAGACATACAGTGCATTCTTTGCAAAATGCAAGAAACTGGGAAAATAGAGATTTTTCTGTTTGCTTAGTAACAGTTAAGCCCATTATGGGCAGTACACAGCAGTGTGCAGTACAGCTAGGCACACAGTACATTACAAATAAGAAATGCCTTAGTGCATACTGTTATAAAATACAACACCTATGCTTATCATACCATGACTTCATCTCTGTCTCCTTATGGAGTTGTTTGATGCCTCTCTTGTAACTAATAATCTTGTAGTCCTTGTATTTGGTGTAGGAGGGGGACTTTCACTTTGGGAATATTGTAAATGTGTCCTCTGGGTGACAGACCAAGTTCTACAAACCCTTAAAAACAATTATTTGAAAACAGAATTGGCTTTTCAGTCCTGAATAAGTAGACAGTGAATCAAGCTCATCCACGTAATATAGTTAAGAAGGGAGGGGGAGGTTACAATTTTTTCTTCCAACCTAACATAAATGTGCCAATGAAATGGGACTAGCCTTGTTCTCCTATTTTTTGTTGTTGTTGTTGTTGGTTGGTTGGTTTTTCTTTCTTTTTCCTTGTGAATCCTGAGTAAATAATAACTACATTCACTGGTGTGTAACGGCATTATTTTATAAATGGCCCATAAAGGGCAGACACTAAAATAATACATAGCAGAAGCAGAATGAGGTACTGCTAATATTAGTTTACTATATTTGGTTGTGAATCAGTGCTACAGCATAAAATACCAATAATACTCTGAGTTCTTATTTTTTTATTATTATTATTCCTATCTTATTCATTGTCTCTAGAAGCTAAGTAGGTGTGAGAGTTTGGATGACTGCTTCAGTATAATTGTGTATAAATTCATGCTGCCATATAAATTTCTTTTATAGGTCCCTTTAGATGGAAATTTATGCAGCAGAAACCTTGTCAACAGAAGAATTAATGTCTGTGTTAGCATTTTGGCAATAAAAAAAGAAAAAAAATCCCAAAGCTGAGCGGTGAAGGTCCACAGACAGCCTCAAACCTGGATTCTTCAGCTCATCATTCAACATTGGAGTTTTTAAATCCTTGTGGTAGAGAAACCATTGCCAATGCTTACAAGGAACTACTTATCCCTGCTTCTCTGGGTCGTGTTCAATGGAGGTATCTTAATGTTACTTCATTCGCAACCACAACAGATTTCAAAAGCTGAGCCAAGGGGAAATGTTGTCACCAAATCTGAAAGGAGAATACCCACCTTACGGGTCAAGAGAGGTTGGGTCTGGAATCAGTTTTTTGTCCTGGAAGAATACATGGGCTCCGAACCCCAGTATGTGGGAAAGGTAAATGCTTAATTTTCTAAAATCAAAGTTCACTCAAAGGAAATTTTTTTCTTTAACTTTTAGTCACAAATTTGTTTTTTATTAAAAAGAGAACCCAGACATCTCTTTTTCACTCTTATCACGGTGTTACTATAATTTGTGATTATTTTTACATAGTTTTATGAAATCATACTTTTGGGAGACATATCCATTATATATAATCATTATCATGATTTTTAGTAGCTCAAGGAAGCATTCAACATGTAATTATATGGTAATAGTTAAAAATATTTGAAGGATGCTTTTCAAAAATGGGCAATCCTGAATGCTCAGCATAGAGAAACAAATTCTAATAATTCAGACTTATATCATTTGATACACCATGTATTTATTTATCTTGGAGTAGATCCCAGTTAACTTAATAAAGCTTTCTTTGGAATAGACTTGTCTAAAATTGTGCTTTATTCCAGTGAAAGTAATTAAATAAACATCAAATATTTGGTACCTCGTAGATCAAAGTTGTTAATAAAATGTTTAATGTTCAAAGTTGTTCTTGAACACTTCTATGTATATATCTGTGCATACCAATGTTACAGTAATGTTATCAGCTGTGTGATATGGCAATGCAATATAGCATATCAAATAATTTATGCAATTGAATAATTTGATGACATTGAAAGACACTTCCCTGTTTCTCCTTTCAGCAATGTGTGTATTTATACATGTGGATATACATGTAGATATATCATGCCCTTTGGAGACATTTTAGACATATATAATTTATTCAAGAAATCATGAAAAATGGATGAATATTTGACATTCATCAACTTGCATCATTGTTTTCAAATTCAACAATTAGATGTGATTGTGCTCTCTTTATACAGAAAACATATGTGTTTCTTGCTCCCTGTCCATATAGACTTTTATACCCCAAAGGAAAAAAGTTATACACAGACTAGGAATTGTATTCTAATAGAGAGAAAGGTGACAATGTCACAGTGTGCCATTTTGTTCAAAGCTATTCCTCACAATTTGAGGCTTTGCTTTGTTTCATTCCTATTAGATCTGTCACCAGGAAATGCCAAGTTGTCATAAGATTTTGAAAAATACTTGATTACAGTAAGGCCTAATTGTATATTATAAAACATCTTAAAATATACCTACAGGCATCAAGAATATTGCTGTTTTCCTAAAAGAACAATAAAGCCTTTTCTAAAGAAGGAGAATTCATTATCTCCATGTTTTATATGATTCTGTCAGCCCATATTTGAATGCCAATGGTCTGAAATGATGGGGCTTGCAGTGTAACAATAACAAAAACAGATGCCACTTTTTATGGCCTGAGGGAGATTTTTTTTTTAACCAGTAACCGAGTGTGGTAACCAGGTAACATAATTGGAGGGATGGAATTTTCAGCTGTTTTTAATCCTTTGGGGTCAAATTTTTGAAAGAAAAAAAAGGATAATAAAAACAACGGGATTAAAACTATCATGTATTTTGCAATTTTTCCCAAACAAGGGCAGAAAATCCTTTAATGTTGTTTTAAATTCACCAGTGTATTTTGGTGCTGTGTCCTGAAGAGTTCAGGACTAGAAAAAAAGAAACTAAGGTGAAATCAACTGATCTGAAGGAATATAGACTTTCCATTCCTCAGGGACCATTATCTTGACTTGGTAGCAACTAACTTGGGAGAGTGCAAAAGAAAAAGACATGGATTTCCCATTCCAAATAGCAGATTTTTGTTATGGCTGCCTACTTTTTTGTTTGCTTGTGTTTTTTTTGACATGAAGTTAGACTTTCAAAGGAAAAGCCTATTTCATTTATACATGTTCTTATCCCTTTTCTCCATTACTGGGTTCCATTCTGACTTGCCTGTTACAAATATAAGCATGGTGGAATGTTGTATTACAGGGAAAATTAAAGACATACTGAAAGAAAAGAAAGGGAAATGTGAATAGATTGTCTTTTACATTCAGCGGTAGCTCTTTATTTGCCATCATAAATAGTTTGATCGTAAGAAGCATTTCTGGCAGGATTTAGGGTGATAACACCTCATAGAATTCATTTATATATAAAACATTTAATGTCAGCATGAATTTTGGAGAATATCTCGCACTTAAAGTTATTGATTATTACATATCTATGCTTTGCCTGTGTGCTTTTTTAAATTTGAGGCTGAGGGCATATTTTTATTTCTGAGATTAGTATTCATTCAGATAACATTGTTCATTTTACTGTAATGCCTTAAAATATTTATGTTGCTGTTTTTTATCTTTTGATCAAGATTGTAGCTTCTAATGAGTTAAAATAAGCAGGAACAAAATGATGGGGATCTGTTATATTTGATCTCAGATTAACATGATCTAATTGTTACTTAGAAATTTTATTACAGGGAGGAGAAGCTACAATAATGAATAAAGGTTTGGTGTTTTTGTTTTGCTAGGCATACATCTTGGGTATAATTTCAGTTTAAGATGAGTAAATTGATGCATCCTTGAGTACTCAGTGTAGACTTTTAAGCAAATAAGTCCCTAGTGTGCTACTTCTATTTCGAAGATAAAAATAAAATATGGATGGATCTGGATGATAGAATACAAACTAATGAATGCATAACAAATACCTCATTAACAAGAAAGCAAAAGGCACAACTGTGAGCATGATAGGTTTTTTTTTCTGAACAGTTACTGAATTGATGCTTATGTCTGACTTTATGAAGGATTTATACCAGCAAATTACTTCTATCCAGTTTCAAAATTCTAATACAACATTCTCTGTTTTGATTATTATCTATCTTCTTGGTTATTTATTCACAGCTTTGTCAGTAGGTACACAAATGTAAAGCTTGATATTTTTGTCATTATGTTGGCACCAAGGCTGTTGATATATGCCAGTATGTTTTGCACACTGGTTAGAGATGATGCCCACTGTTATATAACAGAAGGTAACTAGAATCAAAACTAAACTGTTTTTAAATGGCTGGTTGTTAAATAAGGTAGTTTTGCAGAGATGGGTCTGGGAAGCTACAGATTTCTCTCCTGTGAGCTATGAGAGACAGATTGGAAGGGAGTGCTTAATACTTTATTCACTGGTTGTTTACCTCCCTTGACTTGGGAAGCTATTTTGGCAGCTATGCTGGAAGAAAAGTGGGAAAGTTGTAACTAGACTGGCCCTCAAATTTTGCAACTGTGGCTGTTGTTTCTCTGTTGCAAATTACTTCCACCCAGATACCCTTTGGGAAGTGGCAGATGGTGTTCTCAGAATAATTTTGCCCAATCTAAGTGAGGCTTTGTGGTAAAATATAAACAGAATGGGGTCCAGTATTGCAGTGGGAAAAGAAAGCTGACCTTTTGTCTGTTTTTCAATTCTTACACACCTAAGAAGCATTGGTTCAGCTAATCCATAGTTTCAATATGCTGACTTGTGAGAAGACGTCCTATTTTCTTAACTTCAAGATATTTTTGCCAACCCAGTAAAATTAGTACCATGCCATTTATAGTTCTCCCTCCTTATTTATTTCCCGGTTATCAATTTGTCAGTTCAAGCCCTGTATATATTTTTTATTTAATAAAAAATTGAATTGTTTTCATTTTAGCTTCTCCCTTAAGATATCCCAAAGTATTGTATATTTGTAAATTTTTATTTATTTTATTTATTTTAATTCCATTTATATCCCGCCCTTCTCCGAAGACTCAGGGCGGCTTTACAAATTTAGCAGTAGCCTTCATTCTATGTATATGCCTGCTTATTAGGGCTTTCACACACACCCCAAAATTAAAAGCCTTGGATATTTTACTACTAAATTCTATGAATAGATGACTTCACATTCACTGCCTGATGTCTATGTTGTATTCATTACCTTGTCTATAATGTGTATGTTTTAATACTCCAATTCCTCCAATTCATCCATGGAAAAAACCCAGACTTTTATGTTAATCTAAAAAATGATGGTTCCATTCCTTAATATAGATCTAGAGCACTAATAGTATTCAGTGTAATTTATAAATAGATCCTTAATGGGTCTATAAAATTAGCTGTCAGTTTTGTTAAACATTTTAGATAACTATTTAATTTTGGAAGCCATTTAAAATAGCTCTGAAGAGATTAATAGCAGCCATGTCAGATGTTAACAGCCCAGGTTCTCAAATAAATTTATGCTGTCTTCCACCACCACCAGCATGCCCTTTCAGGATGTTTTTGGAAAAAAATGTCAGGTTAGAGAACATGATGGAGATTAGCCAAATTCATGAATGGAAGTCTAAACAAGTTCTTGAGGTTAACCCTTTCAACTCAGGAAAGTGTGGTTCTGCTCTTATAACAATGTCCTATATCATATCAGAAGAGGCAGGCATAAGTATACACTTCTGTGTATTAACAATTCAACTGTGGAGGTGGTTGGTAATGTAAAGTTTTTGGTTGTACAGCTGATGAGCAGTTTAGTTTTGTTGTTCAATTATGAGACACTGATGAAGTGGGTACAGCATTGCCTGCACTTTCCACATCAAAGGACAAGAACATCTTCTTTCCATTGTCCTTGCCACCAGTGGTGGAATTCAAATATGTGAACAACGCGTTCTCTGTGTGGATGCCACTTCCAGAGGTCTGTTCTGGCCCTTGTCAACAAAAAAATAGATACTGGTTCTGCTAAACTGGTGCAAACTGGCTGAATCCCACCACTGCTTACCACTTCCTATGGAGGGATGATTTAAAGCATCATGTCTACTGTGTGATTTGGAAGTATTACTGTTTTAGATAGGAAGGTTCTGCAGAGAGTGGTGAGGACGGCAGAAAAGTTTATTCCAAGTTTACTTTCTTCTATCCAGGACATTACATATAAACACTGCTTGACCAGGTTCCATAGTATTGTCTGGGATGCTACACATCCTCTCTGTGACTAACTTTCTTTGTTACCACCTGGGAGGCTTTGCAGCATCTGAAGCAGAACAACTAGATTTTGTTTATACTATATATACTATCAACTTTGTTAACTCTCAAAACTCTTTACCACTATGTATTCTAAGTGGTCTGAGATTAATATGTGTGTGTGTATATATGTGTGTGTGAAAATATATGTGTAAATAATATGTGTGTGTGTGTGTGTGTGTGTGTGTGTGTGTTTGTGTATATAATCTTATATTATTCTATCTATCATCCTATCCTATGTACTCCTCAAAAGGAGGAAGGTATGTTGGCTATGTTTGCTGCCTTGAGTGATTCGTAAAAAATAATAAAGGTAGGATATAAACAAACAAACAAACAAAATATGGAATTTTGAATTAAACCTATACCATTTTATCCAGTTTGGACAAAAATGGATCTATGGGATTTTGCCCCACACTGAAAAAAATAGCAATCATTATTTTGTTTTTTTGTCCCCTCCCCTTGTCATGGTTAGCAGCAGTGGTGGGATTCAGCCAGTTTGCACCACTTCAGCAGAACCGGTAGCTATTTTTTTGTTGCCTAGGCCCAGAATGGACTTCCAGAAGTGGCATCCACACAGAGAACTGATTGTTCACATATTTGAATCTAACAGTGTTCCATGCACCTTTTGCGTCTAGTCATGCTGGCCACATGACCACGGAGACGTCCTCGGACAAGCACTGGCTCTTCGGCTTTGAAACGGGAGATGAGCACTGGCCTCTAAGAGTTGGAAACGACTAGCATGCATGTGCGGGGGAACCTTTACCTTTACCTTTTTACTGGTTAGCAGAGTATATAATATGAGTGTTATAACAGATGTCAGTAAACTACAATCTCTGAATCTTGATAAACTAGCATAATATACCTCACAGTCTGGAAAACAACCACTAGAGCAGCATTAAAACAAATTGGGAGAGGATCAACCTTTTAATGAAAGAAGTATTTTGATGTGAATTTAGGAAGATATTTTCTTACTATATTAGTATACTGTGTGTACATTTTAAGTGGTGAGATATGAGCAATGCTAGCTTCCAAAGTAGATTAGTGGTGGTAACTTGCATAGAATAGGATGAGAGTGCTTTGGCTAAAGCTAAGCTTTGGTTTTGCTTGTGGCATAATGAACAGTTATTTTTTTAAAAAAAACATGTCCTTAATTAGCAAGGAATGTCCAAGTGACGTGGTATAAGTAAGGATGGTAACCTAGCTTAAACTTTGGTTATCTTATAAAAAAATCATGGATGCTGTTGGTGGTCAATATGGGTGTATCTAGTGATTTTCACAGCATAAGGAAGATTGCACTTCGGAATATTTGAAAAGTAAATGAAAAAATGTGAATAGATGAACAAAATGAAAGATTTGTACATGTGTATTCATGTAAGTAAGATGTAGTAGATATGAATAAGAAAGCTAAGTTAAAATAAGTTTATGGAGAGGTATTAATTAGTATCAATTGTATTTAATAAATATATGCCTGAACATTGACATGCAGGTTTAGTTATAAATTAAAAAGCTAAAGCATTGTCATTTGCAGCAGAATGTTGTTAGAAATCATTTAACAGGTTGCAAGCTGTTATGGATTTGGTTAAGAAGTATTCAATGGTTGTTATCTGAGCTACCTTGACAACAGCACAATAGAAAGGAATACACACACACACACACACACACACACACACACACAAAGAGAGAGAGAGAGAGAGAGAGAGACTATAGACTAGAGAGAGAGAGAGAGATTGTTATTGCAGAAGATGGAGGTCATGGCTAGAGGAGTTTTTGCTCACTTCATCTAGTGTATTAGTTGGACTCCACCTGCTACACTATACAACTTGTATCTGTTGAAAGAGATCATCTTTTGCTTTTTGGATGGGGTTTGGATCTGACCTTGTATCTCTAAAAGCAAAGTCACTGCATCCCTTTGCCTTGACTCTGAGGACTCTTTAACCAGTTCCAGTAGTGGCAAGACAAAATTGCTTCTGTGCCTGAGTGTGTACATTGTGGTGCTTCTTTGATGCAAATTGACTCATGGAGACAAACTGTAATCTCACACACCTCTGTGATATAACTCCTTCCATGTGGGATCTCTGAGTTTCCTCTTCTGTGCTGTTCAGCTATAATGAACAGGAGATGCCTTTTTGAGGAAGAAAGTTGTAGAGCCTTCAACAGTGTGCATAAATGTTTTTTTTAAAAAAAGAATAATTGTCACAATTGTGCTTCCCTCCAAGCAAAATAAAAAGAGCAAATTAATAGAGATGAAAGAGTAGCTAATTCACCAGTGCATCAGTAACAAGGTACTATTATGGTTTGATCACTTTTGAAGGGCACTTTGAAAGAACAGAAGTTAAAAAATAGTGCTGACACATATTATGTTGCTCATGTTTCTTTTGTTATTGCCTAATAATTTTTAACATCAGATTTGTCTTTCAAATGTGCTACATACTGAATTGACATTTTCACTGACCATAGCTTCAATTATACTTACATAAACAGTCCTTTCCACTTCAGTACATGTGCAAGATTAGAAAGTTTTTCTTACAAAACTCTACAAATTTCTCAGCTTCTCTTTTGTCATTGCGAAGTTTTGGGAGAGAATGGGACTGCATGAATCTCGCTGTGTAATTTCCACATATTCATAATCAGAAAACAATTTGTGCTTTTATTCAAGAGAATAAATGACTGGAAAACCTTCAGTGAAAGGTTTGAGTAGAGAGTTCTTGAAAATACTTTTTAAAAAATGTTTGCTCTATCCAAATGAGCAAAACTGAGGATATGTAAACTAGTCCTAGATGATCAAAAGTTTCCCCCTTCCATTACCAACAAAGAGACTTATACATTTTAAAACAATATTTTGACCACCAAGAGCAATTGCCATCAAAACCTGAGGCTCTGAAATTTTCATCCTATTGTGATCTGTTGTGTTTGACATAAATAGAAAATAGATTTAATCAACCTAGCAGAAACTAAACACACCTATTTTCACATTTATTTCAATTAAAATTTGTAACTTTGCTCCATAGTTAAATAGGTTTTCACCACTGAATTTTAGCAACCTGATCTTAGAGCATTCTAGAGACCACAAAAATGGAGGCTTCTTGACAATTATAGATTTTTTTTCTTTGACTTCAAGAGACAAAATTGAGTGATGCAACAGTGCTGACTGAAAAATGATGGCATGGAGGAGGAAATTATTCTTTGGAGGACAGTAACAGATTTTAAAAAATACAGAGTGAGCTTTTTTCGATGACTTTTAAAAATCTAGAATATGTTCTGTTCCAAAAGAGTAGTCAACTATAATAAAAATGTAAAGGTTATTGTATTAACTGCAACATGAAGTTTAAATGGCATAAATCTATGTCAGTTGCATGAAGCTGACAGTGAAATAGTTGAATATTAAGTGGTAGTATGGATTTTTAAAAATTCTTCAGGCAAAGAAATTATGCATTGTCCTTTCCCAACCCAATGCCCTTCAAATATATTGGAATTACAACTCTCATAATTGCCAGGCAGAACTGGCCTAATATAATACTGAATATAAACAACCCAAATCCTTTAGAACTGCAACTTTTCACTATAAAATAATGAATATTGTCCTCAAAGTTGATTTCTCTTCGGAATTCAGGCTCATTAAACAAAAATATCTAGATAGATAGCCAGCCAGAGTTACTTTTAATTGGTGGTAGTAATTCGTGCAATAAACTCCCAAGCTGTTTTTCATGCCCATGTGAGCAGTATGAATGTAGGTACACACACAAGTTAGACTCTACATAATTTCTGAATATTCTTTGCATTCTCGAAGATCCTCCTTGGTAGGGGTTTTATGAACCATTCAATTGGAGGTTTCTTTGATCCACAAACAAGTGCAGAAGGTTTTAGAACATCCTTGGAAAAGCCATACTGGCTTCTACTGTAAGTAATTGCAGCTGCCTCATCATTTTGGGGTGTAGATCCAAAATAAAACCTCAAAGATTGAAACAGTGGTCCTATTATTGCTTGACTAGGAGTGGGTCCCAGTGAATTCTGTTCTGCTGTACTTTTGTTTAGAATTAAATGTTTGATGCTACTTAACAGAATAACAGAGTTGGAAGGGACCTTGGAAGTCTTCTAGTCCAACCCCCTGCTCAGGCAGGAAGCAAATCTCTTAGAAATTTCCAGTGTTGGCACATTCACAACTTCTGGAGGCATGTTGTTCCTCCACTGATTAATTGTTCTGTCAGGAAATTTCTCTTTAGTTCTAGGTTGCTTCTCTCCTTGATTAGTTTCCATCCATTGCTTCTTCTTTTGCCTTCAGGTGCTTTGGAGAATAGCTTGATCCCCTCTTCTTTGTGGCAACCCCTTAAATATTGGAACATGGCTACAGTATCATCTCACCCCTAGTCCTTCTTTTCATTAAACTAGACATACCCAATTCCAGCAACTGTTCATTTGCTTTACCTCCAGTCATCTAATAGTTTTTGTTGGTATTCTCTGCACTCTAGAAAGAGTCTCAACATTTTTTTTTACATTTTTGTGATCAAAACTGGATGCAGTATTCTAAGTGTGGTCTTATCAAGGCATTATAAAGTGGTATTAACACTTCACGTGATCTTGATTCTATCCTTCTGTTAATGCAGCCTAGGATTGCACTGGCTTTTTTTTTGGCAAATACAGCATACCGCTGGCTCATATTTATGTGAGGCCCACTAGGATTCCAACATCCCTCTCTCAATTACTACTATTGAGGGAGGTACAACCTATACTATATCTGTGCATTTGGTTTTTCTTGCCTAAATGCAGAACCTCACTTTTTTTCACCATTCAATTTCATTTTGTTAGATAGGACCCAATATTCAAGTCTGTCAAGATCCTTCTGTATCTTAAGCCTATCTTCTGGAGTATCTGCTATTCCTGCCAGTTTAGTGTCATTTGCAAATCTGATAAGTTCCCCATCTAGCCCCTCATCTAAATCATTGATAAGGATATTGAAGAGTACTGGACCTAAGATAGAGCCTTGGGGCACCCCACTGCATACTGCCCTCCATGTAGATGCAGTTCCATTGAGGACTACATACTGAGTGTGGTTGTTTGGCCAGTGATGCTATCTAACCACAATTTTCTATCTTATCAAGTAGTAGGTTGTGGTCTACTTTATTAAATGCCTTACTGAAGTCCAAGGAAATTATATCCACTGCATTTCTCTGGTCCACTGATTTTGTCACTTTGTCAAAGAATGCAATACAATTTGTCTGGCATGATCTGTTTTTGACAAACCCATGTTGGTTTTGGTTATGACTTTGTTTGCCTCTGGGTGTTCATAGATTCATTGCTTCATTATCTTTTCCAGAATCTTCCCAGGTATTGATGTAAGGATGATGGGTCTGTATTTTCCTGGATCCATTCCCCCCCCCTTTTTTTTTTTTTTGAAGATGGGAACTACATCAGCTCTTTTCTAGTCCTCTGGTAGTTCTCTTGTGCTCCAGGATCTTTGAAAGATATGGTTCAATGGTTTTGCTGTCTTTATACTGTTACACTTAAAAAGATGCAAAACTTCTAATTTTTTTAACAGAGTATTTATTGTGTTTAAATAATTATGAGAATAATTTCTCACATTAATAAGCTGCAGTGACCAAAACTATTTGATTGCCCTAATTTCACAACTCAGGCAAACCTCCTCTCCTGTGCATCCAAAAAAGTAACAGAATATGAACCAGAGTCTTGCCTGCTTAGATTCCCTGTGAAGAATTAAAATAGAATGTTCACTGCAATTTTTATGTTGTGATCTTCAGCTTCCTTCTTGTTATAGAACTTATAAATGATGTTAGGCAAACTCTGAACAGGAGAATATTAGGTAAGTTCTGATAAATGTAAATGCAAGTTCTAAGTAGTTAGAGGGAGCCTTGAATTTTAAAGGTTAGTGGTAAAACCTGTTAAGTATGGTAATAGCCTGATTTCACATTGGCCACCATGGTGCTTTTGTACTTGCATATCCTGTGCTGTCCCACTCAATCACACACACATGTAATACTGGTTTTGTGGGTTTATTAATATTCCCCAGCAATTCCCTTCACTAAAAACCCAGAACTGTCCCAATTAAGTCCAGACAAAAGTAAATCAATGCTAGTCCACAGACTAATGGCCAGTGAGTCCACAAGGCACTTCAAAGTTTCCCAGTCAAGATAAACCCACCAGGCAAACTTAAATCCACAATACAGGAGGGTTCACAAGGCAAGAAAAGTCCAGAGTTCACAAGGCATGATCCAAGTCAAGGCACAGCATCAATCCAAAGCAAGGCAGGAATCACAATAACCAGGAAACAAAGCTAGGTAATGAATACATTGTTCCCAGCATTGCCTCCATCAGCCTGCTGTGTTAAATAGCCAGCTTCTAATGCAACCCATTAAGATGGGTGTGGCTGACTTTTGCTGCTCTTGCTTTTTTTCTGCCCTGCATGTTCTTGCATCAGATGCAGAAGGCAGTTTTTCTTCTTGACTGGCTCAGCTGTGTGCTTTCTCCACCTGAAGTCTTAGGGCTTTCTTGCTGTGGCTGTGCTTCAGCCAAATCCCTCTCAGACAACTGCTTGACCAACTCCTCTCCAGATATGCCCAGAACTGGTTCATCCTCCTTCAAGCTGACATCTGGAGAGGTATTTGGGGAAGTGTCTGGGGCAGGGGTAGGCAACCTTGGCTTTTTTATGACTCATGGACTTTAACTCCCAGAATTCTTGGAATTGAAGTCCATGAGTCATAAAAGAGCCAAGGTTGCCTACCCCTGGTCTGGGGAGTAATCACATGTCCTTTGGCATAAGAGTTTAGGTTACTTTAGGTTACTTATTTCGCTAACATTGTAAACTTGAAAAGACTTTCTTTTTTAAGAAAGCTATTTCTTAGGTATTTCCAGCCCAGGAACGCTCGGAGTGAAATCCAGCAATAATTTCTTACTCCATTTGATAAAAAAGAAACACCTTTTGAAATTGTTTTCAAGAGAAAAGAATTATTGATGGAAATTGTGTTGGGCATGTTTAAGAATGTTAACTACCATAATTATAAGTTGATAGATGAAGGTTTTTCATTGTATGATCATTACTCCAGAAATGTACAGTCCTTTGGGCTTCTGAGATCTCACCCAAAAGACTTCATGAACATTCCCTCCCACACTTCATTTTATGAAGAATGGACAGCCAGGGAGGGTGCACATTGATGGGGGGTGGATTACCCATCCTATTATCTATTTTATGAGGGAAAGGGTTTCATTAAGCTGGATTTGCAAGTAATTTGATGACCTTTTTAGTTTTATCCATAGTATATTTTGATGCATATTTATTATCATAAATATCAAGTTATTTAAAACTGAAATTCTTCCTCCCTTTTTAGGCTCGATAGTGAAGAAAAAACATGAGAATTGATTACAAGACTGGGGAGACTAAAACTATTATAAAGCACCACTGGAAGGACATCATTGGTTTTTATATGAGCTCAGAAGCTCATAAAATAAGTTATTTTTAAACAGCAAAAATATGTAGGGAGAGAATAAAGTACCTGGCAGGTTTGTGCTGATTACTACAAAAAATTAGAGGAAAAACATTCAGTCAATAGCACATGATTTGCTGCAAGGGAAATGGCCTACTTCCAAAGTTGAAGCCTTGCAGTTTATTTTGTTTTAATCTTAGGTGCTTAATTATCTTAACACCTTATTTATGGTTCTTTTCTATTTTATAAAAGCTTCTATTAATTTGGATCTGTGATTCATATTTTTGCTATGCTTACATATTCCATTGGTAAAAGAATATTGGCCATTGCAATAAATATGAAAACTACCATGTTTAGCTAGAGATAGAGATGATAGAGACAGAGACACAGAAAATAGATCTCTCTCTCTCTCTCTCTCTCTCTCTCTCTCTCTCTCTCTCTCTGTGTGTGTGTGTGTGTGTGTGTGTGTGTTTGTGTGTGTGTTTGTGTGTGTGTGTGTGTGTGTGTGTGTGTGTTAGTTACATGGAATCATGGAGAAGTGGCAGGTTAAACTAAAGTTTAATGGTAGAAAATTGGCTTTTCATGCACAATATTCCAGGTCCCAAACCTGGAAGTTCTATTGAAAAACATCTGAAGTATCTTGGATGGGAATGACATCTTAACTTGAAACTTTCCAACAATTATTATTTAGAGTAGTCAATAGTTATTAGATAAACCTATGATCTGACTAAAGTTGCTACAGTCTGAATGAATCCAGTTCCAATTAATAAGGGATCTATTCAAACAAAAATGAGAGAAAACATCAGCATTTTTGTATTTATGGTTCATTAACACAAGGATTTTGTATACATACATTTATATGCAAATTTTCCTAATGTACACATTGTTTTATGCAGCTGTCCCAAATATGCACATTTCTCTACACAATTGTTCAGCAAAAAGACATTTTTAATGGACAGTAGCTGGCATTAACTACATATTTATTCATGCCACAGTGGATTCATAGCATTTTGCTTGAAAAGAAACCAGAGACTGATATCTGTTGTGTATCTTAGAACAGGCTCAGTATAAATTAGCATTATTCAGTAGCATTTAAGTGAACTTATTTATTTATTTGCTGCCTTCTTCTTTTGAACTATATTTAGATATTCCAGTACCATTCCTTGCAAGTTACGATATACACTGTGTTTGCATATCAGAAATAGACTTTGGGAAAAGAGATTCACAAAGTTGAACATTTCCAAAGGGCTCCCATAATAAATGAAGCAGTAATTGAGATTTACCTGATAGACACTTTTTCAATATGATTAGACGCTATTATTATTTATGTTGGGAAACATACCACCTTAAATATGTACATTACCTAAACATCTATTATTGTGATTAGAATAATAGTTGCAGAACTTTGATTCCCCCCACCAATAAATAAATAAATAAATAAATAAATAAATAAACAAACAAATGTCCTCTCTCATCTGCACCACCTGTTTCAATCCAGCAACAAGCAAGTTATTCTAGTCTAAGCTTAATACTAAATTAATGAATTAATCTAGCATCAAGGTAAAATTAATAAATAAGTGTAAGCCTCTATAGATTTGGCAGGAAATTCACACTAAATCCTACTGAAAATTGGCAGTCAAGATTTGTAACAACCATTGTGAAACAAGGACCAGACTCTTTCAAGAAATGTCTATTGCTCTCCTATTTTTCTGAGACCTCTTGGCACAAAATCATATTTTCCTAGGTCAACAAATAAAAAATGTTATTGAATTAAATGGCAGATCAGAGTGACTGCCAGTGCTACTAGCACTTTGCTCTCAAAAGCACAGAGTTGAGAGCAGTGCCACCCCATGCAACAATGCTTTCTTTTTCAATTTATTTCATAGCTTAAACTTACTAATGACCTTGATGTAATGTGGAATTTCAAACGTCATATCTTGGATATAATGACACTCTCTTTAGACATCCATGTATATTGCTGCTTATTTTCCCCATACTTCCATGCTTTTTGCATTGGCTACTGCTATTATAGGTGAGCAAATAAATAAAAAGTTTGCTCTCTGGATAAAAAGAGAAATATCCCAAGTATGTACTGCTTCACATTTCATTATAACTACAAGAATATCATAGAATTTACTTCTACCGAACTGATATTTAATGACTGGATTTGAATGCCTATTCATAATAATGAAATGAGCATCTACATTCAGGTACATCTTGTTGTGTGGAATGGGTTCTGTATTCAGTAGCATTGGCCCTTCTAAACTGCAACATTTCTGTAATTTCTGCAGTGGAAAGCCTGTTTGCCACTTCATAAGCTTTCCTCTATGGATCCTTAGATTTCCAACTCATCCTCAGTGAAACAATAACACTCAAAAGTCCAAATCTTATATGATGCTGATCCCAAGGCAAAACACAAAGGACTAATTGCTTGGATGGATATCCTGTGAACTTGTAATAATGTAGGAAGTAATTCAATTAAGAGTAGGAAAATTTCTCAGAAGGGTATCAAAATAGGAAGGAGTAAAAAAATTCCCTGTGTTCAGACAAGCAAATAAAAAGGAAGAAAAACATTTACAAAAATAAGTGTATTTGTAAAATATTTATAGTAGATATTGTTGGGTTTTTTTTCTGAAAAGAAGTATCAAGTTCATTATCTCATGGATGAATAGCACAGAATTTTTGACAGGGTAAAAACTAAGAGAAATTAGTTCCCTTCATTTTTAAGCCTATTTTATTTTGGGGGGAGTTGGTAGAAGTACTACAAAATGTCTGCACCAGTTCATCAGCTCATCTGTATTTTAATCTTTTTTTCTCTTGCATTCAATCATGTCCAATTCTTGGAGATTGCCCAGATAAGTCCTTGCATTTTCTTAACAAGGTTTTTCAGGAGTAGTGTGCCATTATCTCCTTCCTAGGTCTGAGAGAATGACTTGTCCAAGGTCACCCAGTTAATTTTGTGTTTGAGACGGGATTAGAATTCATGGTCTCCTGATTTCTAGCCTGATGCCTTAACCACTACACCAAAATAGCTCTCATAGTCTTAGTATTAGATTTTGTCATTTCTGAAAAATTTCAAAGATGTCCATATTTAGGATTAAAATGTCACGTTTGTTTTTGAGTTAATAACTAATTCAACTTACTTACTTACTTGCTTACTTTCTTGCTTACTTACTTACTTAAAAATTAACCTGCTATTTTGTTAAATTGTTTCATTTTTTAGTCCACCTCCACTGTTTTCCAGTAATGGTGCATTTCATAATGGTTAATGTTGTTTAAAAAGGAGGATTATTCTAACACATTTATGACCAGTTTGGTGTAGAGGTTAAGGCATCAGACTAGAAACTGGAAGGCTATGAGTTCCAGTTCCACCTTAGTCCCAAAGTCAGACCTTAAGCCAGTTCTCTCTCTCCAGTTTAGGAAGAAGGCAACAGCAAACCACTTCTGAAAATTTCACTAAAAAATCTACAAACATCAGTCCAGGTAGTCATCAGGAGTCAAAACTTATCAATACTAAAATTATAGTTGAATCTAATAAAGTAGAACAATATTCCACTTTAGCAAACTCTTATTATGTCCTTATTCTGAAGTTCTTGGAACTTTATTCATATACACAGTCCTCAGTTAATAACCAAAATTGGAACCATGACTCCATTACTAAATAACACAGTCATAAAGCAAAATAACTATACCAACCTATAAAGGCAATTCTAGCAGTTGTTTTCAGTAATTGAGTGAATGACACATAGTTCTTATGCATTATATCACATGACTGCTAGTTATGTTTTCCTGCTGGCTTCCCCATTGTTTGTCAGCAGCTAGCAGTGAGATCACAAATGGGTATCACATTTGAAACAAAAGAAATATTTAGGAATTGCCCACCCATCCTTGTCTCACCAGGATTCAATCCCATACAATTCAACATTGCATCTATGGATTAGTTCAAAACATATAAAACTAGAAGAAGATCCAGGCAATGTAAAAGAAAATATTTCATTATACTGTACTCTCAGAAAATATTTATGAAAGCCTCTAGAAAGAGGATTAAGTCCCATAATGTGGCAGATCCAGTCTAAAGAAGCAAATGTATCATTTTCTCTTCCAGCTAAGATGTGGTGTTTTCATTTAATGGGTCCATAAGATTTGCTGTGTACTGTTATTTTTTTCCCCTGGATAACCATTTAATTTTACCCCAGAGCTTTTCATACCTTCTTGTATAAGTTTTCATTTATGCATTTTATCTCCTATATTCCCTTTGGTGTTTTTACTTAAATAGTGCATAACTCGAAATCCTAATTTTCTTCACTTCAAGTCTTTTCTCCTTCTCATGTATATATTGCCTATGAAACATAATGGGCAAAAGTTTAGTGAAACCATAGGAGAAAATTATGGATTCATAAAGTTGAAATGATTACAGAATGGTCTTCAATAATCCCTTCCTGACCAGGGTCATTAAGGATGCATTTGCTCATCAGATACAGAACTCTTAGATGAAACAGTTTTTCTACCTCCATAATAGGGGTATATTTAATAGTGCCTGGACATGGAAAATGTTTAGTGGTAGCCCTGTCCAACATTGAAATATCCAGCATTTAGATACTTCTGGCACCATCATTAATATATTTTCACCACATTAAAGAAGTATTTTAATGCTGCATTACTGCCATTTTTACTATTTATTATATTCTTTATTTAAAGTTTTAATATACTTTAAAAATATGTTAACCTACTGTTTTGATTGTTTGAATTTTATTGCAAACAGATTTAAGATTTTTTTTTGTAAGAAGTTGGCACAAATATTTTAAACAAAATATATGCCAGAATTCTAGCTAGCTCACAACAATAACAAAGAAAAAAAAGAGAGTAAAATTAGAATCTTACATCCCAATCAACAGTCTTTAATACATCAACAAATATAATCTCTGGGCTGCAACCTCACCTTATCCTATTTATGGACATTTTTCATGACCTTCTGGAAAACTAAAATGATGGGGACTTTCCAGATCCCAGAGCAGAAGTTGTTGCAGAAAAGACATGTTTTATGGGTCTCAGTAGATGGTGTCATTTGTAGGAAGGAACCTAGAGTGTATTTATCATGTCTTAAAAAGGCAAAATATATTTCCCCAAAGGAATAATGGAGAAGATCTCTGAAAAAGGCAGAAACCAGTCCCCAGAAATCAGCCCAGCCCCTAGGCAGAACCCAGCTTTTAGAAATGCAAATTCAATAATCCTGGAGCCTTCCAGCTAGAAACTGAAGAAATTAGGAGGACAAAGACCCTTAAAATCTACATACTCCACCCAAATGCTAAGACAGGACATAATAGGATTAACCCACCAATACCTAAAGGGCACACTCAGACTCAGATCAAAGTACATGGCACAGGAAATACAAAGCCTCAAACAGGAACAGGAAATACCTTCAAGAGCCCCAGAAGGTATAAAAGCCCACCATTCTGCTCCATGTGGTCAGTTGTTTTTCCCAGAGCCATCTTTCTGTCTGGCTCTCCTCTTCAATAAACTAAAACCTTCTTTCTAAAGCAGTCTCCATTTTGATTATTCCTGGCTTGGACTGGACCCTGATGAAGATGCTTTTTCCCCTTCAACAGTAGTATACAGCATACAGTAACAAATAAGACCAATACATTGGATTAAAAATACACCACCCTCTCATTTTTTACTTGTTAAAACCAAATATGTTTATTACAACATTATGCGTATATTGCTATAAGCCCATGTTTGTTCTTTCAGTTGCCGCTCTATTGTCCTCACCATGCAGATATGAAACATTAGCAGCTTTCTGCTGAGTTTTCTAAAGTAAAAGTGTGAGAGAAATGAGGAAGAGCAGCTCTCTCATTGATAAGGTCTTGCTTCCCCTAATAATTGCCTCTCTTATTTGACAATGTGCTTTTCTTTTTAAGCCAGGTCAATTGACATTAACAGTTTGAAATGCATTGCTACAAGGTGAATAAAGCTGTAGGGGATGCAGAGAAAGCAGACAGAAGCATAAGGGAAAGTTGTCATCTCTTACAAGTTTACAGGCATGGGTCATCATTCTGAGCCACTCTCGTTAAGCCACAAGGGAGAAACCAGCAGCAGAAGAAAGCCATGCATGCTATTAAAATTCATAAGGCCGATTGCTCCTTCCCTGCAATTTAACGCTGGCATTTTGTAAATCATCCTGCTGCTTTTTCCCATGGAAAGTAACCTTTCACTTACCTGTATCACAAAGATTGCTGACCCTAAGCAAATGATACTGCAACATTTTAAAGCAAGTGCTCTGTTTCCCTTGAAGTATGCGAAATAACTCTAGTAACAAAATACCTTTTTTTTAAAGAAAGGGGGGGGAGAAGAAAAATAGCTATAGATAATAAAAAAGGGCAAACACTTTAAAGACTCCTAAGACGTTATTTGCCACACAGACAGGCCTTCTCTGCTACCTTTTCTAGTTAAGTCACAGTAGAGCATATAAGTTACCTGACCTTGGCTAATCTCAAAAAAAGCTGAGCAAGCTAGACCTGGCTACTATGAGAACTGAGGCACTAGATTAAAAAGTGGGAGGTGGGGAGAGAGAACATTCCTGAAGAAGCCTGCATCAAAATATTTTCATATCATTGCCAAGAAAACTACATGGAACTGAGCTGTACTTGAGGAAAGCTATTATTGGCCAGAGAAGCCCAGGCCAGTGAAAATTCTCCTAAGCAAATGCTGCTTTGAGAGAAAAAAGGCTTTGGAATGTGACACATGTGAATGCTTATGCCTGCTTGCCTAGTCCTTTCTGCTAGTTTTAATTTATTAAAAATAGTTTACTTGCCTTTTCCAATGCTGAACCTCCAGTTACCATGCAGTCCAATTAAATTGTGCAGTTGTATTTGAAAAGGCTATTTTAAAAAAAAAAAAATCATATCATATACAAACACTAAAATAGCTAAATAATCATATATACAGCCAGCATACCAAACCCATTTTCCTATTTCCAGTTGTGTTTCTCCTAAGAGAACTCCAGCCATTCTTCCACCCTCTTTACCCTTAAATGTACATTCTTGGACCCACCAGATGAAAGTGGTTGGGAATAAGTAAAATGCAAGAAGTGGGTTATTCTGTTTACTCCCCACTGCTGCTCTATTACAATTTACTTCTTCCTGAAGCTGTTTTTTTTTTTTGTTCTGGGTTTTTTTTTTGGAAATGGTGATACTGGGAAGCCATTGGGAACTCAGGACACATACCTGCCTCTAAGCTATTTGTCAGTTTTTAAATGACTTTCTTTTTTCCCCTTATATGAACACAACACTAGATGTATACTAAATAGAAAGCAGTGGAAATTGGATGGATTGGTTCTTGGTGTATATGGGAAAGGCAATGATTACAAATAAGCAGCACATAATCTCTGTGCAGGCTTCCACTTCATCACATCAGTTTCCATTTTTATCAGTTAGAAACTGTATGTTACAACGAAGCCACATGAACATTCACAAATTATTTGCTTCTATAGTCACTCTCCAAGATAAACACGTGGAAATGCAACTGAAAGATCAGGAATATATTTGAAGAGGAAGGGAAAGGGAGTATTATGAAAATGTCCTGATCCTGTGTTAGAACACTATATATCCCATACCTAGTTATGGGATGCAAAAAGAACATGTTGAATTGAAATTTCTGTGTACTTTCTAGATTAAATAGAATTTATGTAGGATAGCATGAGTCTGTAAAACTGTGTGTTGGTTGCACTTCTGCCATACTATACCCAAACTGATTAACATCGTTTTCACTGTTAGCAGGGAATGCTATATGAGGCTTGGGTCATATCTGTATGTTTCCTAGCTTATTTTAAAGTATTATATAAAAGTCTCAAATGATGAAAGACATGTTGGTTAGCAGTGGTCATTCTCTGTATTGATAATTATTGAATGTGGAAAATTGTGATTTAGAAAAAAGAATTAATGGAAAAAAATACATGTTTGTAAAGAAACATAGTAGGTAAAGGTAAAGCTTTGATTAGGAATAAATAGGTTAAAATGCAGGTCAGAAAGTATGAACCTGTGTCATCTAGATTATTGTAATTGATATTCCCAGATTAGTGAAAATTGTTGTCAGGACCCACCTCAATCCACATCTTAGGAAATAAGAACTCTTGGATGCAAGTTTAGTCCAAAAGGAAAATGTTTACTAGGAAGGAATCGATTGTTGGAATACAAGACGGAATCTGAGAAAAGTTACATTTCAATCCTATATAAACCATTCCCATTCCAGTCCCTCCCCTCATCCATTTGGTCAGGCTGTCGTCAGTTGCTAGGTGTCAGGTCCTTCCATGGGAAAGGGAACTCTCCTTGGTTTTATGGTTATTGCTTCCCTTTTCAGTTGTAAATGAAGATACAAACCAGATCTGTCTGTCCCCCTCCCTTCCCCCGTTAAAACATCCCCTGTTGTTTGAAAATCGCTTTAGTAACCATCCTCTCCCCCCCCTCGGAGAGATGGCAGAATCCCCAGTAATAGCACGTTGTTCTACCTATACAATTATGAAATGAGATATAAATGGATTCTGACATTCGGCTCTCCTTTCAGAAAAAAGATGAGTCCATCTGTGGGGAAAGAAAACATATAAATGTTAGCCTGGTTTGTTTGGATATTCTGTATGAAACCTCTTAAGCAACTTAGGTGCTTTAACATGGAGTTTGTTAACCCACTCGTTTTCTGAGGAGGGGAGGTGTTTCCATGCCACTAAATATTGTATCGTTCCATGGTGTTTTCTGGAATCTAAGATTTCTTTCACTTCAAAATGTTGTTCTCCTTCCACCATGATGGGGGGTGGTGGTGGTGGGATTTTTTCTCGTAGTGGAGATTGTTGTTCTCTCTTTAATAGACTGCAGTGGAAGGTTGGGTGTATTCGTCTAAGATTTTTGGGTAGTTCTAATTCAACTGTTACTGGGTTTATAATTCTTTTAATTGGAAAGGGTCCAATATATTTTGGTCCTAGTTTTTTACAGGGTTGGAGTGATTTCAGGTATTTTGTGGATAAATATACCATCTCTCCTACCCTAAATGGTGTGGGATCTGTTCTTTTTTTGTCTGCCTGTGTCTTGTATGCTTTTCTGGCATCTTCCAACGCTTTTCTAACGATTGGCCATGTATTTTGTAATTGAGCAATCCATTCCTTCAGATCAGGGATAACCGGTTCTTTTGGGGTTAGTTCTTTATTGGGTTGAAACTCTGGCCTGTAGCTACTTGAAAAGGAGTGTAACCTGTGCTTGAGTGGACTGCATTATTATATGCTACTTCTGCAAAAGGCAGTAGGTCCGTCCAGTCGGACTGCTGAAAATTAATATAGCATCTCAGATATTGTTCAAGTATATTATTAAGTCTTTCAGAAGCTCCGTCTGTCTGAGGATGGTGACTAGATGACAGTCCTTGGGTGGTTCCTAAGAGGGATAAAAATTCTTTCCAAAATGCCGACGTAAATTGCACCCCTCTGTCAGATATGATGCGTTGTGGTACCCCGTGCAATCTGTAAATATGCTGTACAAAAAGTTTTGCTAATGCTTTTGCAGTTGGGATTTTTTGGCAAGGTATGAAGTGTACTTGCTTAGAGAACAGATCTGTGACAGTCCAGACTACGGTGTTTCCATTACTTTCTGGCAGTTCTACGATAAAATCCATGGCTATTTCTTTCCATGGGGCTGAGGGGTTTGCCACCGGTTGTAACAGACCTGGCGGTTTCCCTTGCAGTCTTTTGGCCATCGCGCAAATTTGACAGCTACCCACATAGCTTTCTATGTCCTTTTTCATAGATGGCCACCAAAATTGCCTTTTAGTTAAGTGTAAGGTTTTTACAAAGCCAAAGTGTCCTGCTGATTTTGTATCATGGCACAGTTGCATGAAATTGATTCTCTGTGTGGCAGGTATATATAGCTTCTCCCCCACCCATGGCAGTCCATCTTTAATTGTGCACACATGTTTATTTTTCTGGAACCATTCATCACTTTCCAAAGATTTCCTGAATTCTATTCCAGTTTGGCTATCTACCTTCGGCTTCATTTTTTCTTGTGCCCTGGTGGTGACTGGTGCTGCCAGTTGTTGTTCCGGTACAAGTGGTTTAAAGTCAGTAACTCTTGTGCTGTTATATTGGGGCATGCGGGATAATGCATCTGCAAGGAAGTTCTTTCCCCCCGGTAAGTGTTTGAGAGTGAAATTGAATCGGTGAAAATGTTGGGACCAGCGGGCTTGCTTAGGAGTGAGCTTCCTGGGCGTTTTTAGTGCTTCCAAATTTTTGTGGTCTGTCCAGACCTTGAAAGGTATTTTATTTCCTTCTAAAAATTGGCGCCATGTTAGTAATGCCCACCTCAACGAGAATGCCTCTTTTTCCCATATTGGCCAGCGTTGTTCTGTTTCTGTGAGTTTTCTGGATGTGTATGCGCATGTTTGCAATGTCCCCCCATCATTTTCTTGTAATAGTACGGCTCCTACCGCTACATCACTCGCATCTGCCTGTATTACAAAAGGTTTGTCGGGATCTGGGTGTTTTAGGACAGGTTCAGCAGAAAAAAGTCTCTTTAGCCTCTCAAATGCTGCTTGACATTCCATTGACCATTTCAGAGGCTGGCTGGGTTTCACGGGTGACCCCCCCTTTGTTTTCAACAAATTTGTGAGGGGCATGGCTATTTGGCCAAATGCGGGGATGAATTGGCGGTAGAAGTTTGCAAACCCCAGGAAACTTTGCAATTGCTTCTGTGTGCGGGGGGGGTGCCCACTCTAGTACTGCCCTGACCTTCTCAGGGTCCATTTCGATGCCCTCTGGAGATATGCGATATCCCAGGTAGTCAATTTTTTCCTGATGGAATTCACACTTCGATAATTTAGCATATAAGTGGGCAGCTTGCAACTTCTTCAGGACTACTCTGACTAGTTTGATATGTTCCTCTTTGGTTTCTGTGAAGATAAGGATGTCATCGAGGTAAACCAGGACCCCCTTATATAGGTGCTCTCTCAGCACGTCATTAATTAATTGCATAAAGACTGTGGGGGCCCCTTGCAGTCCGAATGGCAATACTTTGAATTGATAGCACCCCATTGGGCAGTTGAATGCAGTCTTCCATTCGTCTCCTTCCTTAATCCTAATACGGTAGTATGCTTCCCTCAGGTCTAGTTTGGTAAAAATCTTTCCTTTCGATAGGTGGGATAACATATCCTTCATTAGGGGAAGGTGGTACGGATTTCATTCACTAATTGTGTTCAAATTTCTATAGTCCACAACCAAACGAAAGGACCCATCCTTCTTCTCCCTGAACAGAACCGGGGCGGCCACTTTGGGTTTGGCAGGCTCAATAAATCCTCTTTCTAAGTTTTTCTTTATGAATCTCTCCATTTCTGCCATTTCCCTTGGGCTCATGGCATACATCCTGGGTTTTGGGAGTTTTGCCCCAGGTTTGAATTCTATGGTGCAGTCTGTGGGGTGGTGGTGGAGAAGCTCATCTGCTCTTTCCTCACTGAAAACCTCAGCCAGGTCCCTGTATTCCTCCGGTATCTCTGGTAATCCCTTCTCTTTCCCCACTGCTGCTGTCTCCTCCCTCTGTGTTGGGGGGGTGCTTTTATAGTCTACGTTCTTCTGCCCCCCCTTTGGGAAGTTGAGTTCTGCTGTCCTCCAGTTTATCCCGGGGTTCCATTTCTTCAGCCATTCCAGTCCTAGGATCATTGGGCATTCCATGCCTGGGGCCACTATAAACGTTATGTCCTCCTCATGGGGCCCCAGTGATAGGTGGATTGGTAAAGTGGCTAGGGTGGCTGGTCCTCCCCCTGCTATTGTCCCATCTAATTGACTAAAAGAGATTGGATGTTTTAGCTTCCTCACTGGGATGCTCAATCTCTCCACCAGCGTTGGGCTGATAAGGCAGCGGATGCACCCAGAGTCTATCAGAGCTTTTATTTTGGCTGCTTCAGGCATAGGGGAAGCTAATATAGTCACTGTCTTAAGTATGGGTGGAAGGGGTCCACTTACCAATGGTTCTCCCTCTGAGCTGTCTTCCGAGTTGTCCACCGTCCCTGCGGTGCAGGCCGGAGTCCAATCCCAGTTCCTGTCAGGAATTGTGGACTCTACAGCCTCTGTCCCCTTCATGGAAGATTATTTTGTGTTGCCTTGGGGCTTCCCCGGCTTCTTGGAGGATGATGCCTCTGGTTTTCATGGGGGGGCTTTTGAACGACATTCTGCAGCACGGTGGCCCTCTCTCCCGCAGTTGAAGCAACTTGTTGATTTTTTGGCTGTGGCTGGTGGTTTTTCCCCCTCGCGTGTTTGCTCGGGTGGCAGGCGGCCCCATGGTTTTCCTCTGCGGTGTCTCTTCAGTAGGTCTATTTCCACTTCCTCCGCCAGGATGTACCAGTCGTCGAGGTGGGGTGGGTCTCCTCGAGGCAGGCAAGCATCATACAGGTCGTAGTTCAGACCGTCTTTGAAATGGCTAAGGAGGATGTCTTCTGGCCAGTTCAGCTTGCTGGCAATGGCTCGGAATTCTTGGGTATAATCAGCCACTGCTCACCTGCCCTGCCTCACCATTTTGATTCTCTCCCGGGCCTTACGGTCAGCCAAAGGATCCTCGAACCGTCGCCTCAAAGATGACATGAATCGGTTGAAGTCGTTGAGTCATGCAAGTTCACCACCCAGTCTGCAGCCATCCCGTCCAGGGCAGATTGCACAATTCAGATGCGTGTTTTGTCACTGGGGATGTCCCGTCCATACTCTTCCATGTAGCTGAGGACTTGGGTTAGGAAAAATCCCAGTCGTGATGGCTCCCCCTTGAATTTGACTTCCAGGGGCGGGAGTCTTTGGCTGGAGCATTGTCTGCACCGTGGCCGGTATCGCTCCTCATCCTAGTCCCCATCTGTGGTTCTGGGGGGGAGTACTGCTGAGGCAGCAATTCCTGTTCCATTGGATGGCCCCGGGGTTTCAGGTGTTGGATCCCCTCCGTTACCTTTCCAGTTGCGTCCCCAGGCGCTGCCTCGGTTGCGATTTTCAGCTCTCTCCTCCCTCAGTGAACTCAGGGTTGCTTTCATCAGATCAATGGCCTTTTCCAGGATCCGCTCTTCCTCGCTGGCGTGCAGGGAACTCTCCATCTCTTGCCTCCATTCCGGTTGGTGGTTACTACGCCTCAGGGTCTTTTCTCCCGAAGCCTTTTCCCACTCACTTTTCCTTCCAACGCCCATCGACCACCGGGGTTTTCGGTCGTACTGCTCCACCGCTTCTTCCCCGGGGGAATATGCTGCTTCAGTTTCCCATTGTCTCTGGGATTCCATTTGGGGGGAAGACTCCCCCTCCATGGGGCTTCCCTCCTCTCTTGCTTCGTCGCCAGACATTTGTATTTGTTGCAAAGTCCCCCGGTAAGGTTTTCCCTTCCAGGTTGACTCTTAAAGCAGATTCCGTCTACTGTCAGGACCCACCTCAATCCACATCTTAGGAAATAAGAACTCTTGGATGCAAGTTTAGTCCAAAAGGAAAATGTTTACTAGGAAGGAATCGATTGTGGGAATACAAGACGGAATCTGAGAAAAGTTACATTTCAATCCTATATAAACCATTCCCATTCCAGTCCCTCCCCTCATCCATTTGGTCAGGCTGTCGTCAGTTGCTAGGTGTCAGGTCCTTCCATGGGAAAGGGAACTCTCCTTGGTTTTATGGTTATTGCTTCCCTTTTCAGTTGTAAATGAAGATACAAACCAGATCTGTCTGTCCCCCTCCCTTCCCCCGTTAAAACATCCCCTGTTGTTTGAAAATCGCTTTAGTAACCATCCTCTCCCCCCTACTTGGAGAGATGGCAGAATCCCCAATAATAGCATGTTGTTCTACCTATACAATTATGAAATGTGATATAAATGGATTCTGACAATTGTTATATAATATTTATTTAGCTACCTTCCAAGGTCATCAAAAAAATCAGCTTTGTACTATTAATTTGAAAAAGTAGGAAGAAAACTGTGGAGCATATACATATGTAAAGAGTCTGAAGTATGTTCACTACAAAGATCTAGTGTTGTTTTTAAGGCTTCATTCTAGTCCATGATAAAGCTTTTAACATAATCAGGCCTTAGTGTCTCCTGTCAAGTTAATCCTATTGTTAAATAAGGGACAAAATGACTGGTTAACTAAGAGTTACTGCCAAGCACTAGTGTGAAATTTGTCAGTGTGGAACAAGGAATTCATAGGTTTGTGATAGTTGCATATTAAACTCTAGTGAATAATTAGAACAACAAAGAACAAAAGATGAATTCTGAGAAAAACTGAGCAACATCCCAAATTAATGTGATCCAGAGGAAAATGTTATTTGATTAGGTTGGAACAAGAAAAGAGAAAACAGTAGTCAAAAAGTAATTAGTCAATATGGTGAACCAAGAATGAATGAGAATGGTGACTGGTATTGGGTTAGGAAAAGATCTGCTTTGAATATTTGATTATACCTGATATATTCATTTGCTAATGAATATACATCAGAAAGGAAGGAATATGCAGAGGATTTGGGGGAAAAATGGACATAGATTTTAAAAAGGGAGAAAGTGAATAAAGCTGGAATGAAAGTTGAGCAATTGCAGTAAGAAAGGTTTAAGTCTTATATGATATATTTGTCTTCCAAAAGAATGAATGGAAAGTGGAAGAAGTTGTTTAGAACAGAATGAAAACAATCACATTATGGGGTACCAGGAAGGTGTTTGAAGATAAGCTAAAGGGAAGCATGAAGAAAGTTGCTTGTTGAAATGAAATAGACTGTGGGTGAGGAAGAATATATATAATTTTAGCTATTGTCTAACCACTGCAGGATGAAGGACTCTTTCACATGTTTCCAACCAAAATGGTCCTGAGCTTTCTTTTGTATCTATCTATCTATCTATCTATCTATCTATCTATCTATCTATCTATCTATCTATCTATCTATCTATCTATCTCTGTATCCATATCATGTTTGCATCCATAGTAAGCTTTACATGCTTATAGCAATGTGAATGTACATGTATTTTTGCACATGGATGATCATGCTGCTGAATCTAAATGATTTGTACTCAGTTTTGTATAGATTGAATAACTAACAGCAAGGAGTATGGACCTGCACTTATCTTTAACAGGAGAATTAAGTGATGATTGCAAAAAAAAATGGAGTAGGCAGATGGATGGAAGAATGTTTACTAAGTATGAAATAGTGGATGGAGAAATTATAAAGTAGACAGGTGTGGCATAGTACATGGCTTGTTGTGAGGTATAGTTGTTTACAGACATAATAACAAAAGCTTTTGCATAAGAACATATTTTCCTCATTTTGCTATCGGGAGAGCTGAGCATAAATATAGTAGGATAAATAAAACAGTAAATTGAACGCAGTGGGAATTTGGGCATGTAAGAAATGCGTGTGTGGTAAAAACAAGAAAAGGTAATGTCAAGAATCAATGTGTGCTAAATTAATGGGGACTGAATGCAAATGTGATTGCCCAGTATGAAAGAAGTACATTGAGGTTGGTTTGCTGAAGTAGAAGGAATGAATGAGGTTCATTAGATTCGCTTGATGGAAGCAGCATAAAAGCACTTGTAATAAATAAATAAAAACATATATAAAGGAAGAATAAGTGGGTTGAAAGGAAGGGTGAAATAAAGAATGTTGTGGTTGGATGGAGCTGATGAGATACTCAAGAAGAAAGAGGTGAGGGTTTTAAATAACAAAGGTAATGTATGAAGCAGGGTATGGACGTGATGAAAGCAAGGATGCTTTGTAAAGGAAGAAAGGTATGGGGCAGCATAATGGAGGAGGTTGATTTAAACTGTTTTCAGCTATGAAAGCTTTCCTTATTTCCCTAATATCTTTAATTTCTTTGATTTATATCTTACTGCTTTTCGGAGCTCTGCATAGCTCTGCACACACCTTAGTATAATACTGCAGAAGAATACTGCAGCCTTGGTCAAATTGTGTCTTTTAACGATTGGTAAGTGAACTGAAGCTGACACAGTCTCTATATGGTATAAAATCTCAATATGGTATAAAGCTATACATGGCATCTTACCACAGGTTTGAAGGCAAACTTAACTATTTATATATATACATATATATATATACTATATATACTAACTGATGAGAACATAAAGAGTTCCAAATGATCATCTTAGCCTCCCAAATTCTTTATTAGCAATTTGAATAATTTGCACAAATAATGAGCTGTCATAAGTTGACTATATCCTGTGGATAAGCCCTGAGTCGGGCCAAAACAGGAATGAAAGAGTTAATTAGCAAGGTCCACTCAAAAAGCCTTGACAAATACTTAAACATACGTTTGCCTTGCCTTCCAGCTAATAAAAAAGAGAGAAGGAACCCGTGGCTCAGGAAGTTAAAACACTGCCTGATATATAATCAGCCCAGGTTCGAATCTCAGATAAAGGGTATGACTAACTGATGAGAACATAAAGAGTTCGAAATGATCATCTTAGCCTCCCAAATTCTTTATTAGCAATTTGAATAATTTGTATATATATATATATATATATATATATATATATATATATATATATATGAATTAAATAAGATTACTTTCCCATACTTTACATCTTTAGCTACATGTTATATTACATAGCTATATTCTCAATATAAATCAGTCTTTCCCACCCATATGCAAATCCAGAAATATCTTCCAACATCACCAAAGACATTAAAGACAGTACAAACAGGAGAAAACAGGATAAACTATAAGATAGGATGAACTAAAACTGTGAAAATATTTTATATATAAGGTTATGTAAGATGACAGAATTTATCTAAATACTTCCAAGATTGTACTTATTTGATATTTTTGTAAATACATGTTGGAAAACCAGAATTTGGATAGACAAATTAAAAGCCTATTTATCCATCAGTTTCCTATTGTTCTGTCCTCATCCTTCCAATTTATTTGTTTCCTAACAATAACTGAATTACTTTTTAAATAAATATTTATTTTAAAATCCCATATTATTTTTGCCTAAACTAACAAGTAGAAATAAGTTTAGAGTAAGGGGGAGAAAAAACAATCACAGACAAATTCATTTTCCTAGAAGGAGACACATAATATTATTTGCCAGTTAAATAAAATCAACAAGGAATTAATTCAATCAATTAATTGCAAGTGCTAGTCAAGCACTGAGAGGTGTGGATTTTGTCACTTTCAACCTAAACATTCATTGAATCCCTTATCTCCTGGGTGTCAAACTCGCTGTGTCGCGTGATGTGTCGTGACATATCACAACTTTTTTGCATTGCTGGAGCTAGAGTGGGTGGCAGCCTCCATATGATGCAACTGGCCCGTGGGCCAGCAGTTTGACACCCATGCCTTCTCTCTCTTCCTTTATTAAATGGTCACTTCGCTCACTGAACAGTGGAATTCTAGAGATTCATGAATTACAAAGGTATCATCTGCTCAAGAAACAGAAATGAGGATGAGTTCCCAAGACAGCACACAGTTTTCTGAAACATTTGATTTAGGTGGCAAATAGATTTCTTGTACAGACATTGAAGAGGCTGGAAGAAACAGGATCATTGTTTCTATAACTCTATAGCAAATAACTAGGTACTGTCCCATTATTTTAGTTAATAGAACACTCAACTCTGAGTGGTTTCACAAAGAACAAAAGCAACATCCATAAAAAAGATAACTACCTAAGAAAATAGAACTATCCTTCCATATTCCCTTGTAGTTTTAAGAGGTCTGCCGATTGTCTTAACCCAAGGCCTGAGGAAAGGGCCAAATTTTTAAAGACTGTTTGAAAGCAGGCAAAGTAACAGTCACACAAGTATCTGTGAGATATCACCTGTTTCTTGCAAAGAGAAGCTATATTGCCAGAGAAGACCTACTTCCTGGGTCCCACCACATTGAAGGGACTTGAAGCAAGCTAATTTTGTCAGAACACAAAGGATGAGCAGACATTAGGGGAAACTGGTGATCCCTAAAATAACTAGGCTTTGTGTCATTTACCTCTCTGTGATATAATCAGCATTTGAATTGCATCACAAAGCCAGCTGGTAATGACTGCAACTCATGTAGCAGAGTGTTATATACAGGTAACAAGACTAGCCCATGATTACCCAGGTAGCCATCTTCTGGACCAGCTGTAACTTCTAATTATGTCCAAGAGCAGCCCCATACAGAATAAATTACAATAGTCTACCTGCAAGTTGATCAAGGTATGAGTGACCACGAGGAGAATCTTTCAATCCAGAAATAGCTGCAGCCTCTACCCAAGTAATTAGAAAGAAGATGCCTCAGTCTTTTCTTATTTGTTGCCAACCAGATTTGATGGATTGGAAATTGATGTCTGGAGAACAGCAGATCAGAAAGACATTGATACTCAGTCCTGATATTATGGTTAGATGACCAAATTAGATAAAAAAGCATAAACAGAACTGCCACTCTGATACAGAAAACAAATTGTGAACAGTTTATATTTTATTCGTAAGTAAGATATATGAGATGCATTATCATTATCATGATTATTTTTAATGAAAATAATCTTAGTGTGTTTTGTTAAAGTAATTTAGAAGCTGTTTAGTCCATTTTTGTCACTGAACCACAAAAGAACAGGAGAGAGGCCATAATCATAGGGAACATCTCTTACCTGGGTCAGAATCCCCTACAATGAAACTAGAAGTTTAAAAAGACAGATTCAACCTGTTTAACCATAGGGTTTAATTAAGGCAACTATTTCCTATTTTGATTTACAGGAGGAATGTCATTTGGAGTAACAAATGGCACTAAGGGGCCTTCATTAGGTTGGGCTGGTAAGAAGGGAAGCTACTAAGATGCCTTTCATAGGACCATTCTGTGTGCTTGTGAAGACTCAGAAAGATAGCCCACAAATTCTGGGATTGGACATGGGAGCCTCTTTTTTTGTTGGCAAAGGCTTTCCCATCCACCCATAAACCTATAGTTCTTCATTTCATTGTTTTTAGGGCCAGATCACCAACGATGGTGATGGATAACTTGTATCTGTTATGGAGAATTCTAGCAAAGGGTCAAGATGAGGGATGTCCAACTTTGAGAATGAAGGAAGAACCTTCCATTGGTTTGAAAAGTGCCTTGTGCTGGGGCAGTACACTCAATCTACTGTTCATCAAGGATTTTTTTTCACCCTTCTAGCTCACAAATAATCAGGTAGTCAACAGGATGGCTCTCCATGCATGGAATTTGGATGTGGCTTAGGTTACATCAAAGCCTTATGTTACATAATCAATAAAATATAAGATAAAGAATTCTCACTTTCTGAAGCAGTTTATCATGTGACTTATTTATATTAAGCATCTTTTATTTGAAGTAAACCTCTTTTGTCTAGGTACTTTTATCTAGTATGCTGAATTTAACACTGTTGAGCAAATGTGTTTGTTTCAGCTATAAGTAGTAGACAATTATTTAATCATAACATCAACTATAAAAGAAAATTCACTATGTCTTCATAAATATTTGCCATCATAAAATCAATGTTTTACAGCACTGACTAGTGTTTGAGGTTTTTTTAACCATGATAATATAAATATATTTCCCATTTTCAGTTAATGAACAACAAAATACATTATGTGCAATATTCTCAGCTTTCTCTTCACTATAAATGGAATGCCTTGCTTAGACTGTTACATTATTTTGCAAAGGGGCAGATGAAATATAACCTAAAAGTGCTTTTCTTTCAGAAATCTGAAGTGAAATAGATAGAAAATTTCACCATATTGAAAAGTAACAAAGTTTAATTTCACTGCAACCTATGTTTCTCTGCAAAAAATCCACATTTGGAGGATTTTTTTAAAAAAATGCTGAGTAATTAATTTTTAAATGAAATGTATTATTTAAATGAATTTGTTTGATCAAACCATATTCCATAAAATACAATTTTGGAAGTCTTTCAAGACACTAACAATAATTTGCTCCAATAGTGAAGACAATACAAACATACCTTTATTTTCATTAACAATATTCCATTTTAAATTCATGACATACCTTGGATTCCTTTGTTTTTGTTCTTATATTTCATTTTTAAGAAACTTTGAAACAGATACTTATAAAATTCCTAGTACAAAGTACTGTTGATATATTATTGGAGATACTATTCTTTTGAAGCTTACTTGAAGTGTTTGTGTGTTTATGTATGTGTGTGTGTGTGTTACTTTGACTTAAACTCACTTCTGGTAATGCATACTATGAGAAAAGGACATGATCTGTATAATTTTCCACAGGCAAGATATTGGAGTAAAAATAAGTTCCTCATTAAAGTAATAATGGCAAGTATGCAATATTAAGGTTTGTTGCAAGTTAAGTATTTTTTTAAGATAGAGATCTTAGAAAACAAAATTCTTGTTGAGCCAAAGGCATATATCCCATTGCACATTCCCATCATTAAGACAGTGACATAAACTGGGACAGATTGTCCCCTGTTAATATATTTGCCTTAGGAAAATTACAGTGTGATACAGAGTATTAGAACTGCACTAAATCTAAATGTAAAGTGTGGGATCCTTAAAACACAGTTACTTTTAAATGTTAATACTTTTCTCTGAAAATGAAATGATCTTCCCCACAAAGTTACTCATTCTAATGTTGGTAGAATTTACCTTCTTACATTTTTGTACAGAGATAAATGAAACAAATAAGAAGAACATGTATTATTCACAAACCTTGATAGAAACATCTTGTATTTTTAACTTGAGTTCATAGTCTGTGCTTCCTTTTTCAGAATTACTGAAATCTGTTCCATTTCCCAAATGCACAATATATTTGCATTTTTATTCATGATTATGAACATAAATAAACAATAAAAAAGACAATGAAACTTTGGGAAGGGTGGATTTATTGTAGCAACGCTTCACACTTTGGGAAACCCTGCCGTAGGTAGTTCTTCTCCTATTTAAAGGTAAAGGTAAAGGTTCCCCCGCACATGCGTGCTAGTCGTTTCCGACTCTAGGGGGCGGTGCTCATCTCCGTTTCAAGCCGAAGAGCCAGCGCTTGTCCGAGGACGTCTCCGTGGTCATGTGGCCGGCATGACTAGCACGGAACGCTGTTACCTTCCCACCATAGTGGTCCCTATATTTTTCTACTTGCATTTTTACGCGCTTTCGAACTGCTAGGTGGGCAGAAGCTGGGACGAGTAACAGGCGCTCACTCTGTTACGCGGCACTCGGGATTTGATCCACCAAACTGCCGACCTTCTGATCGACAAGTTCAGTGTCCTAACCCACTGAGCCACCGCGTCCCTTCCTTCTCCTATTTAATGCTCTCCAAATTACTAAAATAAAAGTTCCCTAAATTCCCATCTAGGAAAGTACAATACATTGGATTGGACAGGATGCTGTGTGTGTGTTGGTCTCTCTCTCTGTGTGTGTGTGTGTGTGTGTGTGTGTGTGTGTGTGTGAGAGAGAGAGAGAGAGAGAGAGAGAGAGAGAGAGAGAGAGAGAGAGAGAGAGAACACATAAAATGCCTATCAAATTTACAATTATTTGACTATATTTAGTGATAAGGAGTAGAATTCTTGTTTTTGAGACTTCCTGGGAATAATGATGGACTAAGAGGGTTTTGTGTCTTCAGAGCTGATTATTGCAGTAGAAAGTAGACTCTGAAAGAACCAGTTCCTGGATTTCATCTCCAGAGAAGGAGAGGACTTGGAATCAGAGGACTCCTTACAAATGTTCTTCCTCTCCCCACCCCACCCCCCATGACATGATGTAAAGTAGCCATCTCCAGCAGGTTTTAGAGCTGTGGGAGTTAGGAGAAATAGTTGTGATTGGAGCCTTTGAGAAGGACACTGGGTTCACCCACCTCCACTCTTAATATTTTTTTTTAATTGGAAATGGCTTATAAATTGCTTTTTGGCCATTAAGAACTTTCAGAAGGACAAGTTTTATTACACTGAGTGATTTTCCTCCAACTGACAGCAAAAAAGATTTATGTAAATTTAAAATTTAAAGATTTTTTGTGTTTCAAAATAAGCATCAAAGGAGCTATTAGAATGTTGATTTGGAGAAGATTTTAAATGGAATAAAGGGTCAGATTGCCTGGAAACAAGGCTTTAAAAATATAAGAATATTTCTTGCTGTTATTTAAAATCCTATTAAAAATATATGAAGATCTGAGTTTAAGTGTAAGAAAGCTCTTCCTGGGAAATGTTCTGGATGAGAGAAAAACATAATAACAGAAGACCTTGGAAGCTGGTTACTAGAGGCAACCAGAAAGAATTAAAAAAATATAATTAAAAGAATATTCCCACTAATGCATAGCAGAGAAAATATTTTAACTCTGGAAGAATTTAAAGTTACTTAAGAACTTACTGTTTAATAAAAATGGGCTTAAAAGAAAAGATAGAATGTAGCAGAAAATCAGGCTGTTTTGGACATGGATTTGAAAGTGACAGGATATAAGGCTGGCATTGACAAAGGTTTTATACAGAATCAACAAATGGAATGAGATTTTTAAGTTAAAAGGGACGCACAAATAATAAACTAGAAGAATAACTTGGATATGTGGAACTTAACTCAGAAAAGTGACTTTTCTATTATACCTACGAAGGAATTCCTGAGAAAGCAAAAGAAAAGGAATCGGCTTTTGAGACACTACCTAAAAGAAATAATCAAGACCCTTAAAACTAAAACTAAGATTTACAAAGTGGGCCAATTTGATCAAGATTAAAGGATATGTGATCTTTTCTTTACTGACAACTCTAGCAGTTTCTATCAAGATGAATTTAACCCAACCTATCTGAAAAAATATGGACTGCAAGTGGTTTGCTTGCAGGAGGAAAGTGTTACAGTGGTACCTTGGAACTTGTTGGTAATTGATACCAGGAGGTGTGATGAATACCAAAAATGAGTACCAAGCAATCCCCCCCCCGTAAGTAATAATATAGTGAGTGACAAGGCAACCAACACCAACAAATTCTAGCTTCTGTATTATCAAACAAATGATGGGTACTGGGACAAAATTTTCACCTCAGAATACATTGAGTACCAAGTTTGATAAGTTTCAAAGCAATTGAACACCAAGGTACTACTGTATCTCTATTTTGATAACCCCTATTGCTTCTGAACAACTTTCTTTTTTTAGGCAATCTTAGTAGAAATCTTTCAAGTTGGTTGGGCTAAATCTGGCCTGCTAGAAACTTGACTGGAATCACATGGGGGGGTGCGACTTAGTAGTGAAAGAAGAATTTAATGGAGAATAACAGAAGCTCTTAAAATGTCATTATTTCATCATTCTTTTTATCTGGAATAAGATATTAATTTATCATCAGGAAAAGTGAGTACTGCTTGAACCAGAAGCTCCATTGAATGTGATTATATAATTCACCCAATTGTACATTAAGATGAAGAGCAATCTTAACCTCTCACTTTTGGCATTGTCCTTTGATCTTAGCCTTCCTTTTTTATCCATTTGAAGGCTTCCAGGTTATCACTGCAAGGTGAGCAGCAAGAAATTTTAATGAATTATGGTTGCTGTTTTATAAGGTATGAAGCCTAACATTTTTTAAAAAGACATTGTACAGCTCAAAAGTGTGGGTCTTTGACATTTCTGACTCTTCATAAATAATTTTGATGAAAGAGAGAGATACTACACAGTTACATAGAGATATTCCATTGGTTAATAGTGGCATAAGAAAGATAAATTTTGTTTAACTTTGGTTTCCCCCTTTTTAGAGAATGTCAACTTCCTAGTGGCAAATTTGTCTGTACTCTAAAGTACTATTTCATCATAATGAAAGATGCATTTTAGCACAATTTCAGATACCTTTATAACATTCCAGCTTTAGCAGCAATAATTTAAATCTTACATTTATCAAAGGAAAAGACAGAAAATGGCTTATGTTGACCTGCAAGATAATTAATGGATTATTAAATAATGGATTATTAATTAAATCATTGCTCTGTTGGCCACTTTTTGCTTTCTAATCATTTATTTGTAAAAAAGCATAAAGCATATCAGGATGATTATAAGGAAACCTTAATCATTATTTCACAGCACCAAATCTCATTCCCTGAACATAGCTGATATTTGATATCCCAGAAGACTAATACATCATTCTTAGAGATTTGACATTAAAATGAAATAAAATTGTCGTACTAAGAGATATTTTCTTACATGTTTTTCAAGACTCCTTTCACCATCTATATTTTCAACTACTGTAAATAAGACAGCTACAGGTCAAATGAAATACGACTCCTCACTCAAAAAATGTATAACAAAACTAATTAATTAAAATTAATAGTTTCAACTATTGATTTCTTATACTAAAAAGATGTAATTTTGTAGTCATCTTATCCTATCAAATTTAGAATATTTCCAAATATTGAATAATGAGTATTCTTCTACCACACTGAGAAGATTTTAAAGTGTAAGAGTTTGTTATGGAACTGGAGTTGGTTCAAAGTAATGCTCAAGCTTGTTCCAACATTGTAAAATTGGAAAGTATTATTTCTAACATGTTAAGAAAATAGATATATCATTTACTATTAAACTATATATTTATTACCTCTGTAAAAAACTTATGAAACAGAAATTTACATAGACATATATCATTTAACAACCAAAAATATAGCTAGAATAGAATAGAATAGAATAGAATAGAATAGAATAGAATAGAATAGAATAGAATAGAATAGAATAGAATAGAATAGAATAACAGAGTTGGAAGGGACCTTGGAGGTCTTCTAGTCCAACCCCATGCTCAGGCAGGAAACCCTCTACCATTTCAGACAAATGGTTGTCCAATCTCTTCTTAAAAACTTCCAGTGTTGGAGCATTCACCACTTCTGGAAGTTGTTCCACTGGGTAATTGTTCTGTCAGAAAGTTTCTCTTTAATTCTAGGTTGCTTCTCTCTTTGATTAGTTTCCATCCATTGCTTTTTTGGAGAATAGCTTGACTCCCTCTTCTTTGTGGCAACCCCTGAGATATTGGAACACTGCTACCATGTCACCCCTCATCCTTCTTTTCATTAAACTAGACATAACCACTTCCAGCAACCATTTTTTTAGCCTTCCGGCCCAGTTAAATGCAATTGTATATTTAAAATTATGTTACAAAATAATTCCCTTTTTAAAATCTAGGTTGCTAGTGATTTGAAAATATTTATACTTCCTTTGAAAATTTAGGATATTTCACACTAGGAAGGAGCTTCAAATCATTTCCTGTTGTTTAAAGTTTTGAGCATCAATATTTTGTTGACAAATAACATTGTCCACTCACTATTTATATGTTAATCAAATCTGTGTAACCTCCCTTCTCACAAAACTCAACTCTGGGTGGCATATAACAGTTGAATAACAATAAACATAAAATCAAGAAATATAAAAAATATAAAATCCAGATTAAAAAAAATAAAAATAAAAACAAATATACAAACTCTAGACAAAGGGATGATAAATAAGGGCATATAGGAATGGAGCCATCTGAGTATACCTCTGGTTTCTTGGGAGCCCCAGGATCACATAACCAGGTCTTAAGGAAATTCTGGAATGTCAAAAGTAATGAAGATACCCTATTTTTTTTGGGGGGGGGAAGGGAATGTTGTATAAAGTGGGCACCACAGCAGACAAGGCACATCTCCTGGGACCCAACTATAGGTCCCTAGCTGATGGTATCCACAGCATGCTTCTCTGCCAGATCTAATGGGCAGACTAATGTAATTAAGGAGACATGGTCCCTCAAGTAGCCCTGTCCTATTCCATGAAGTGATTTAAGGTTAAAATTATTATCTTGAATTGGACCTAAAAGCAAACTGGCAACCAATGCAGCTTGCAGAGCAGAACTATAATATGCAATATTTTGGGAGCTTGTGCCACTTCATTATGTACTGGCTGAAGCTTCTTAATACTCTTTAAGAACATCCCAATATACAACATATGTCAATAATCCAATCTGGAGGTGACTAGGGAATGAGTGACTGTAAGTAAGACATGCCAATCCAGGAATGGCTGCAAATGCATACAAGACAAAGCTGTGCAAAGGCCCTTCACTTTCACCTCCTTATTAAGCAGGAGTCACAGCTCTAGGAGATTCCCCCATATTGCAGATGGAGGATCTGTCTAGGACAATGTAACCTCAATCAGCAACAAAGATGCCATAGTCCTGGAAACAATGGGTGCCCAAATCCCAAGCCACAGTTGAAGTTTATTGTTCCCTATGTGGAGCATAAAACCTCCAGACAATGGGATCACTTAATATGTCAGAAGTAGAGATGTGTGGTTAATGGATGAGCTCACTCAGTAGTCTCATGTGATGTTAAAGAGGTGAGGAGAAATCACCAAACACTTTGGCACCTCATATAGTGCCATCCCCCATCCCACCAATGCCAAAGATCATCCCAAAGTTTGACCAATGTTGTTTCTGTCCCATACCAAGGTAACTGAATCCTGACTGAAAAGGATCCAGATAAATCATTTCTTCCAGTGTCCTCTGAAGCATAACTCACCTTCTTCACTATTTTTCCCACTTTATGAAGGCATCAGGAAGTTCCAAAAAATTCAAAGGTTTTCAGAACCTAAATATATATTTCTATAAGGTAAAGGTAAAGGTTCCCCCGCACATGCGTGCTAGTCATTTCCGACTCTAGGGGCCGGTGCTCATCTCCGTTTCAAAGCCGAAGAGCCAGCGCTTGTCCGAGGACGTCTCCATGGTCATGTGGCCGGCATGACTAGACGCCAAAGGCGCACGGAACGCTGTTACCTTCCCACCGTGGTGGTCCCTATTTTTCTACTTGCATTTTTATGTGCTTTCGAACTGCTAGGTTGGCAGAAGCTGGGACGAGTAACAGGCACTCACTCTGTTACGCAGCACTCGGGATTCGACCCGCCAAACTGCCGACCTTCTGATCGACAAGCTCAGCGTCCTAACCCACTGAGCCACCGCGTCCCTATTATATATATATTTCTATAGGACTGTGTATGTTCAGCGGTAACAGAATGTTAATTAGTGGGGAAAAGTGACTAGGAAGTGAAATGAAACTGAATATTGTGGAAAATGATAATTCACTGGATTGTTCGATACAATGGATAGTTAAGAGTATTTTTTTACATAACTGCCATTAATTTAAATAAGAATATTGCCTATTAACACTGAAGGAATTGCAAGTTCACTCTTGCAGGTCCTTCAGAAAAATGTAATTGGAGTTGAAAACAAGAGGAATTCCTTTCCAGGAACTGAGGAGAGCAACCAATCAACAAAGCTAGATCTTCTTAGTAAATACATGAATCAGTTCACAGGGATAAATCTGACATTAATCTTTACCTGCTATTTAATGAAACTGAGAAAGAATGAGAATCAATTTTTCATTAGTTATTGTATTCAAGGATAAATATTATCTTGTATCTACAGGTAAAGTGGAAATCTATATGCTTGATTGTATATACTGTAAGGGAGGTAAGTGATTTAAAGAGTGAACTATATTTTATTAATGGAATATAAAATATATTTTTATACCTGATGAACGATGTGTGAATTCAGTATGAAATAAAAGGTTTCTCAAGTTGTTGAAATATTCCAGTGATAACTTGGCAGTAGGAGTCAACAGAAACCTGATTACAGTGCACCCCTGTTAAAATGTAACTTAGCATTTATCATCTTATTTCTTTTTATGGTGTGGGGAAAAATGTGTATGTAAATAAAACCAAGTTGAGATTAAGTTGTAACCTCAATCAATAAGTTTGTCACCAGCAACTTAAATGACCAAAATAATCTGCTTCATCACAACTTTGTAAAGTCTATTTACTGAATAGCAGTGTTGTTTTTCTTATTAAAAAGTTTTACAAAAACAAAATTTTACAATATATCCCCAAATCCCTCCCACCCCAAACCCACCCACTTCCCCCCCCCACTTCCCAGAGCTAAATACAGGATTATAGTTACAATAATCATATTCTAAATAAAAATTATGCATAATATACAATTAACCAAATTCATAATGTGCTTTAACTCCCCTTTAACATAACTACAAACAAAGTACCAATAACAATATCCCACTAAAATCTACTCATAAGCTAAGTGGAACAATAGCAGTGTTTTAATTGCCATTAAAACAAGTGATTGTCCAATGGTTAAAGCACCAAACTTGAAAGCAGGACACTCTGAGTTCAAGGCTCGCCTTAACCATGAAAGACAGCTGGGCTCTGTCACTTTCACAACTCACCTCACAGGATGGTTGTTGTGGGGAAAACAGGAGAAATAAGGTTTGTTGGATATGTTTGTCGTCTTGAGTTATTTGTAAAAATAATAAAGATGGGATGCAAATAAATAATTGATTCCAAGTTTGCTTTAGGCAGAGTTTGATGGTACCTCCAATAAAAAAAATATCTGGTGCATATAGTAAGAAATAATTCTGACAGAAATAATCATTATTTTGTTACATGTATGACAAAGTGTCAGATGAGGAAAAAAATAGAATAAATAATTACTTGTGGGAATGATTATTGAATAATCTTTTTTATTATTTATTTATAAACATGTGTATCCAGAACTCAGTGGAGATTATTTCTCAGTAAATAATATCAAACTGAATATATCCGAAATATGCGGCACACTTCTGTTGCAAAATTAATGTATTTAGGCAATAGTAGTACTTGTTTTTTTTTTAAAAAAAAATACTAAAATAAAATTGAATGCAGTCAGCATTTTACACGCAGCAATGGAACTGGTTATTCTTGTTCAGAAAGCAAATTAATCGAGGCACCCCAGTAGAGATGTGCTTGCAGAATTGTCCAACCTTTTCCAGCATATTTTAGAAAATAAAAATGTAAAGTAGGCAAAGTGGACTGCTTAATATAGTTTTATCATGTCATAGATTTATTCTGTGTATACCTTTAGCTAACTTCTGCACTGTGATGGTGTTCTTGGCAATAGAAATATTTCTCACCATAAATATTGCTCAGTAAGGAGGAATAATGGAAAAGGCCAGCGTATAGCAGAATTTAATATGTGGCTAAAGGAGTGGTGTAAAGGAGAAGGCTTTGGTTATATTAGTCACGATGTCTGTAGCTGGTCCAAAAAAAAATGTATAAAACAGATGGTCTGCATCCATCCAAGAAAGGGACTGAGTTACTTGGCAATAAAATCACAGCTTTTCTGGAGGAACATTTAAACTAAACAATGGGGACAGTGAGTTAATTGATACAGAACATCACTGTCCCCGTCAATCTAAGAAAATAGGGGAAGCCAAGCACCACACAAGTTATGCAGCAAGTAAACACAGGGTCAGTCATAAAGAACTCAAATGTCTATACACTAATGCACAGAGTATGAACAGTAAACAGGGTGAACTAGAAATTCAGGTACATGAGGGCAGATATGATATTGTTGCCATTACAGAAACATGGTGGGATGAAACCTACCAATGGAACACACAGCTAGAGGGATTTAAACTATTTAAAAGAAACAGACTAAACAAAAGAGGAGGTGGAGTTGCTCTCTATATATAAGAAATAACTTTATCTCTACAGAAATAGACCACAACAATGATGAAAACTGTAAATTTGAATGCATTTGGGTCAATATAAATGGAGGAAAAATGACATTGCCATAGGTGTATACTATAGGCCGCCCAACCAAGCAGAGGAAATATATGAATTTTTGCTAGTCACCTAACTAAGGTATCTAAGAAGCACATCACAATAGTAATGGGGGACTTTAATTACCCTAATATCAACTGGGAGACAAACTCTGCACCAAGTGGAAGATCAAACAGATTCCTGACAAACCTAGCAGACAACTTTCTCTCCCAAAAAGTAGAGAAGGGAACTAGGGGATTATAGCCATATTGGATTTAATTCTCACAAACAGAGATGAAATGATAGAAAATGTTGAAGCCACAGGCACCCTGGGGGGAAGTGATCATGCAATATTGGAATTCAACACTCTGGAAGCACAAGCAATAGAACACAGCCAAACTAGACTCTTGGACTTTAAAAGAGCTAATTTCAATACACTTAGAGTGACCATGGGAAGAATTCCATGGATGAGAATCCTAATGGGGAAAACAACTCAAGAAGCTTGGGGAATTTTGAAAAGTGAGATAATAAAGACCCAATCTAGTACAATACCAACAAAGAAGAAAAATAACAGCTCTCAAAAGAAACCAGCATGGCTGCTTAAAGAACTCTCTGATAAATTGAAAGATAAAAAGGACAAGTATAAGAATTGGAAAGAGGGGCACATAACTAAGTCAGAATATCAGCAAATAGCCCGTGCCTGCAAAGATGAAGTGAGGAAAGCTAAGGCTCAAAATGAACTAAGGCTTGCAACCAAAGTCAAAAATAACAAAAAATGCTTCTTTCAACATATAAAAAACAAGAAAAAAGTTAAGGAAATGATTGGTCTATTAGTGGGGGAAAGTGGCAAGAAGGTGACAAGCAATAGGGAGGAAGCAGAAGTTTTTAACTCGTTTTTTGCATCTGTCTTTATACAAAGGGGAAAAAAAACAGTCCAACCTACCAAAACCAGTGCCATAAAAAACAGAACAGAAATGCAAGTTAAGATAGGCAAAAAAAAAATGGTAAGTAAACACCTGTCCAGCCTAGACAAGTTCAAATCACCAGGACCAGATGGATTATACCCCAAAGTTCTCAAGGAACTGGCAGACGTGATCTCAGAACCACTGAACTATATTTTTCAAAGATCCTGGAGCACTGGGGAACTACCAGAGGACTGGAAGAGAGCTGATGTAATTCCCATCTTCAAAAAAGGGGAAAAAAAGATCCAGGAAACTACAGACCTATCAGCCAGACCTCAATACCTGGGAAGATTCTGGAAAAGATAATCAAACAACAAATCAGCAAACACCTTGATGCAAACAAAGTCATCACTAAAAGTCAACATGGGTTTGTCAAAAACAGATCATGCCAGACCAATCTTATTACATTCTTTGACCAAGTGACAAAATTAGTGGACCAGAGGAATGCTGTAGATATAATTTACTTGGACTTCAGTAAGGCATTTGATAAAGTAGATCACAACCTAAGATAGAAAAATGTGGGTTAGATAGCATCACCACCAGATGGATTTGTAGCTGGCTGACGGGCCATACTCAGCGTGTGGTCCTCAATGGAACTGCATCTACATGGAAGGAAGTGTGTAGTGGGGTGCCCCAGGGCTCTGTTCTGGGCCCAGTGCTCTTCAACATCTTCATTAACAATTTGGATGAGGGGATAGATAGGAAACTCATAAAATTTGCAGACGACACCAAGCTGGCAGGAATAGCCAATACTCCAGAAGATAGGCTTAAAATACAGGAGGATCTGGACAGACTCGAAAACTGGGCGCTATCTAACAAAATGAAATTCAATGATGAAAAAAGTAAGGTTCTACATTTAGGCAGGAAAAATCAAATGCACAGGTATAGTATAGGTGGTACCTTGCTCAATAGAGGGATGAGAGGGATCATGGAGTCCTAGTAGACAATCACTTCAATATGAGCCAGCAGTGTGCTGCAGCTGCCAAAAAAGCCAACACAGTGCTAGGCTGCATTAACAGAGGGATAGAATCAAGATCAAGTGAAGTACTAATACCACTTTACAATGCTTTGGTAAGGCCACACCTGGAATACTGCATCCAGTTTTGGTCACCACAATGTAAAAAAGATGTCGAGATTCTAGAAAGGGTACAGAGAAGAGCAACAAAGATGATTGGGGGACTGGAGGCTAAAACATATAGGGAATGGTTGCTGGAATTGGGTATGTGTAGTTTAACGAAGAGAAGAGTGAGGGGTGACATGATAGCAGTGATCCAATATCTCAGGGGCTGCCACAGAGAAGAGGGAGTCAAGCTATTCTCCGAAGTACCTGAAAGCAGGACAAGAAGCAATGGATGGAAACTAGTCAAGGAGAGAAGCAACCTAGAACTAAGGAGAAACTTCCTGACAGTTAGAACAATTAACCAGTGGAACAACCTGCCTCCAGAAGTGGTGAATGCTCCAACACTGGAAGTTTTTAAGAAGAGACTGGACAGCCATTTGCCTGAAATGGTATAGGGTTTCCTGCCTGAGCAGGGGGTTGGACTAGATGATCTTCTTCTTCTTCTTCTTCTTCTTCTTCTTCTTCTTCTTCTTCTTCTTCTTCTTCTTCTTCTTCTTCTTCTTCTTCTTCTTCTTCTTCTTCTTCTTCTTCTTCTTCTGAATGTGGATATGTGGGTATGGATGTGTATCTGTAACTTATCTTGTGAACGTAAAACTAATACTAACTTGGAATAAAAACTTCTCCCTGTTTTCTGTAAAAAATATTCTATGCCTTTATTATGTTCCTACCTTTCTTAAAGTAGTCTAAATTAAGTAATATCTGTTTTTACTCATATGGATATTCAAATCTCCTGATTGTGCCGAGGCTCCTGTGGTTTAAAGCTGCTGTAGCAAAAAATGAGGTAAAAAATAATTTTATTTTCTAAAAATCTGAAGGATTTTTGGATGCATTGCTTTTTACCGAGATGTTTTATTTTCTTTTTATCCTCTTTCCCTTCTTCTGGTCAAGATAAATTAAGATTACTTTTCAGGTCCTTTCTGTTCAATATAAATGATGTTGACTAGTTACCATGGAACGGCTCAGACATGGAAGAAGTATGTTTGATAAGCAGCTTGGATTGTGCTAATGAGACTCTAATTCAGAATGGAAATTAGTCTGCTTAAACATATGTTGCTGCTCTTTCAAAAAGAATGCTGTCTTGATTACTGAAGTAAAGACCTGGATTGAAAAGTTAATTTTGATTTTGGTTGTGGACAAGCTAAAGCATAATTGAGAAGCAAATGCAATCAGGGTTGCCACAGTTTTAAAACTGCTGTGCTGAGAAACAGAGGGGAATTACACGTAGACTTGAACAAAACCTGAAGTTCGATTCTGAAAGTTTTTTTATTTTATTTTATTTATTCAATTTCCATAGCTGCCCAATTCAATCAAGTGACTTTCAAGTGACCTCCAGAATAGCTTTTTTTCTGTCCCTTCAAATGATACTTGCCACAAAAAGAGGTAGAGGAAGTTGTTCATAAATATTTGAAGTCACTCTACTTTCTGGCACAAAAATGACAAAATTATATACTGTAGTCTCACTAAGATACAAAGCTAATGTCACTTTATAATTAGATATCCTTCCTGGCCTATTTAGTTTTATTAATGATGTAGTACACAAAGGAAACATTAATATTTGGATGGGTAATATGTTAGTATGTATTAATAAATATATAGCAATATGCATTAAGAAATATCTATATCTGTCTATCTATCTATCTATCTATCTATCTATCTATCTATCTATCTATCTATCTATCTATCTATCTATCTATATCTATCTATCTATATCTATTTATCTCTATATATCTCTATCTCTACATCTATCTCTATCTATCTCTCTATCTCTATCTATCATCTCTCTCTCTCTCTCTCTCTCTCTCTCTCTCTCTCTCTCTCTTAAACAATGGAAGTCAGAGGTAATGACTAAAATTGGAAAAAAAATCACCTTAAGAGATTAGCATATTCACAGCTGAGACACTTTTCAACAATTTTTTTGTTAATGAGATTATGAATAATGCATGCAGTTTGCCAAATTTAATAGTGGATAAATTTCACCTCAGATATTACGAAACTCTATTAATGTATTTTTATATTTTTCCCTCTAACAGCAACAAGGATATATGATATTCATATATGTTCCAGTAAAGCTTTCATTAAAAAGTGAACTATTTAATTAAGTTAAAAATTATCTATTTGCTTGTTAACCACAACATACTGCTTCTCCATTGCCAGAGATTAGAGCATGAACATTATGACCTTATAGTTACAGCTAGCAAAAGCATGTAGTCTTTGCTTATTATAGAACTGTATTACTTTAGAATCTAAATAAAGATGCATTTATTTGTATTTATGTCTCATATTACTTTCCTGTCAAAATCCAGAATCCTGTGGTTTATAAATTATGATTATAGACCTAGAAGCTTCTTTTTTCCTAAACAACAAGAAAAGTACACTGTATAGCTATGTCCTGATTGAACTTAGATTTTCAAATAAAAAGTATTTGTTCCATTGATGCCTCTTATGGGTAATAAAATCTGTGTACCTGCCACACATACCTGTTACTTAATGCTGCCCCTCCTTATAAATATAATGAAGCATTTTGTCTGGCTTGACAGTCATCTTGTGTTAAACAAAATAAATCTTTTTGACTAAGATTAACTATAGTAATGGGCTTTTTTCAATTATCACAATAGAAATACATGATCAGTATTATTTTTACAGTCTACAGGATTATCTCTCCCCATTTTTTATTCCGTATGATTTTTTTTAAAAAAATATTCCATTGAGAAGTTAGGGGAACTAGATTATTTTCCCCTTTAATTGCTGTTGTGATTGTCACTATCACTTGTGTTTCTTTGTCATTTTTGAGTGACAACTGGCAGCCAAGATAATTTGCAATCTCTTTATGTATCTCTTATTTATTTGGGGAATTTATACCCCACCTTTTTTTGCCAACAGCAAAACACAATAACAGTGAACACAAATACCTAAGAGTACAGTTTAAACCTACTTAGAACTCCATGAAAATGCCTTTATACAAACAGGACAAAATATAAACATCTTTTCTTCCCATAGCTTATGATTATAATTATGAAGCTGAAAACTGGTTGTATATTAGGAGTCACCTGTGGATTTTACTCTGCTAGTCATTGCCAACAATAGGGGCCAGTGCTCAACTCTTTTTCAAGGCCATTAAGCCAGCACTGTTTAAAGACATTTCCATGGTTATGAGTAGATAAATCGGTACCATTATGTTGGGAAGGTAACAACGCTCTGTGTCATGATAACACAGAGTGCTGTTACCCTCCCATCATAGCAGTGCTGCTTGGGTTTCAAACCTGGGCTGCTGGCATATGTCTCCCTCATTTAATGGGGGAGCAGTATCTGGGAGATTGGAAGCAAAAGCATTGATTACAGTTCCTATTCTCTCCATCTACCCTTTGCATTCTCCAAACTTCGAAGCATTCCTAATTTTCAACCTCCTGGGAGAAATTTAGGCATTAACGCCCCCCCCTATCTTTCTTTCCATTTAGTTTTACAAAATGTTTGGCATTCTGTCCACTCATATATAAGATCTAAACATGTCTAGTGCAATATAGTCATCAATGTTAAAGTGGCTTCTGTTCTGAAATAGACCTGGCGGCCAGATTGTTTAGGATACAAGATGCTGTCAAGCACAGACTGGCAGATTGAAGCAGAAGCTTCTTAATCTATTGTTTTCTGCAATAGGTAATTTTTGGTCTAAATTGTAGCAGTGTGAAGGGCAATGTTTTAAAGACAGAAATGATTACCATATGTTGATTTTCATGGCACTGACAGCATAAGTAAAAAGAAAATGCTTAATTGCTGTGGGTGGAAATGTTAATAAGTAAACAGTATGCATATGTAGAAGTGATATTCACTCTCTCTCTCTCCCTCTCTCCCTCTCTCTCTCTCTCTCACTCTCTCTCTCTCTTTCACACACACACACACACACACACACACACACACACACCCTCCATAGAGATCCATTTCCAAGTTTTAGTTTGGACTTTTAGCATGGATCAAATAGAAGGAAATATATATGCTTCATATCTGCATCTATGCCAATGTTCATTTTCTGAGAAATCAAATTATTGCCTTTAAAAATAAAAGTAAATGTTGGCATGTGCTGTGAAGGGAAGGAAATAAGAGATGGGATGGTAAAGCAGAGGAGTGGAAAACTGAAGAAACAAATTAGCCAAAGTAGGATCAGCAGTACTTAAATATATGTAACTGAAAAAAGAAAAAAAACCCACAGCCATTATTCATTTAGGGGTGAGAACTGCCATCAATCATACGTAGACCAGGTGGTAGCAAGATATGGTAGCAGTGACAACAGACATAAAGAAATTTACTTCAAAGTTGCCCTCCACATGATTTTTTCACCCATCCAAAAAGTATGTTTGAAGCAATTAATAGGAAGGACCACCCGGTACTGATTATGATCCTTTTAATCTGTAAAACCAGGGCTTTTTTGTCATAGAATGCATCGGAACAGCACCAGAGTTCTGGATTTTCCAGAGTTGCATTCTTTTCCTATTGTTTTCTTTCCTATCGTTTGCTTTTGAAAATGCCCCGCTGGCAGTATGGTGTGAACGGGGTCCCCTCCGGTGTTGTCTGTCTCCTCTAGGAGGAGCCATGAGGTGCCGGAGCACCACAGCCAGAGGGGGGCTTGATTGGCTGGGTCAGACCATGTGTTGTGGAAGCCGATGGTGGCAGTGGGAGACACATAAACATGGAAGCCCTCTTTCACGAGAGTGAGCTTTTTGCCTTTCCTTACAGAAGGTGGGGAGTGAGGTTAAAAAGGGGCAAAGCAAGAGGAAAGAAAGGTGACTGGTGTGGAAGCTTGCCCAACAGCAAAACTTTGCTGTTTCGGTTCCTTGGGTAGTTCAAAGGCTGGGATGTCTACAGAAATCTCTTTTTAGTCTTTTATACTTTATATTCAAACTGCAGGGAGGAAGAATATGAATAAAGCCAATCTCTTGTGATTTGGAGGTGGTAATAATAATAATAATAATAATAATAATAATAATAATAATAATAATAATAATAATAATAATAATAATAATAATAATATATTAATTATGTATTGGTCATATGTAAAGGTAGACCTACAGAATGAGGTTTAATCAGATCTATTTATTAAATTGGGTTTAGCTTAAAGGTACATTAAAATAATCTGTTCACTGAGAAAGTTTCAACTTTAATTTGTTTCAAGTCAATATCCATATTAAACTCCAAATGTAAATTTTCCACCTTGTTTGACAACTTCTTAAAAATAATTCAATCTTTTACAAGCAACAAAATTTTGATTTATTGGGCCAATTTCATTCCACATAGAAAGCTGACATTTCCACTCATTAAATTAAATGGGTATGCCAGTGGTAAATGTCCCAAAAGATTAATCAAATGCCTTCTTGTAATTTAAAGCCACACAGTGCATAGTAACATTAATAGTATTAACTTACCTTGAACAAAATCCTAGTCTTTTAGGATTTAAAAATTGAAGTTGATTTTTTTTTTCAACTACAAAGGCAAACCTTGTAGGGTAGGCAACGCGGGTTGTATGACGTGTGTGAGTTCTGGCACTTTCTTTTTACAAAAAAAAGCACTGCCTAAAACTATATTCTTTATTCCTTTATCCTGTCTTCTCTCTCACCAAAGCTACAAAAGAATACAAAAAGAATCTTTTTGGTGAACAGTATGATACTCTCTTTATTGCTAAATGCCCAAACTAAATATCCTAACTAAATCTTAAAGGTGGATCTTTATGAAGGATTTTGATTTTATATGTAAAGTTAGAGATATACTTTCAACCACAAGGGACTTAAAACTACCAGATGGCTTCACTGTGCCTAGGGTTTAGGTGTTGTGATTCAGCATCAGCCTATGGTTTCAGCAGCTGAGTCGGATAATTCTGAAGAGGAGGAGGGGTTTGGAGAGCCTTTGGTTGCAGAGGAAAGTTCTGATGCACCGCAGAGCTCTCAGCCAGGCCCCTCCCATCTTGTTCCTCCTCAGACCCAGCTGTGTGAGCCTGAAAGATTGGAAGAAGATGATCCACAGCTGGCTCTGTTCAGGGATGCTCGAAGCAGGAGGAAGACTAGCAGAAGTGAACAAAGAAAAGCAATGAGGCACCTCGGGAGAAGGCAAAGAGAAGCCACGCCTTGAGACTGCTGTTTAAAAGGGGAATGTGTGGGAGGTGCTGGTTGCTGAAGGCAACCGTTTGAAGAGCTTCTGATATAGTCTCAGTCTGTATTTGTTTAACTCTGTTTTGAACTGTTTCGTTTAGTTTTTGCAAATAAATTTGGTTGGCTTAATTCCAGCCTATTGGATATAAAAAAGGGGTTGTCCCTGACATTCCAACAGGGCTGGTCGTAGTCTGGAACAGAACATTAGGTTTTGCTCCAAGTAAGAGTACAGTCCTATTATACAAAGAAGGCCTACCTTGGCCTTACTCCAGGTATATCACAACAAGTATAGTGTAGATCACAGGTGTCAAACTCGCCATGTCATGTGACATGTTGCAACGTATCGTGACTCTTTTTGCATTGCCAGCAATGGGGTGGGCATGGCTTCGGTATGATGAAACCAGCCTGTGGGGCAGCAGTTTGACACCCCTGGTGTAGATTGTGAAAAGGCTATGAATAGGTAGAATAATCCTGAGTCTGTATGGGGGGAAAAAAAACACCTTTCCTGATTCTTTTCTAAGGGTAGAATACAAAATCTGAATTGCATACCTGCCAACTACATAAGAGTGATGGATTAAAAGAAGTAGCCATGATAAATAAATGTTCTTTTCTAAGTCTGTCAAAAAAACACTGAATGGTAGAGATTGAGGATTGATGAAGGACTGGAGCAGAGAAAACAGTGTAGTAAAAAAGCAGCTTGGAAGTATATGTTCAGCCTGCGTCTGTTTTGTATTTGTAACCTCCTTCCTTCCTTCCTTCCTCCCTCCCTCCCTCCCTCTCTCCCTTCCTTCCTTGGATTTGTACTGCTGAAAATGCTTGGTCTTTGAGGAAATTTGACTAGCTAATCTCATGCCAGAGGTAATTTTGTGTTATCTTTCCTTTTACATTTTTTTGCCTACTTTCTCAAAGAATTCCTCATGGTGATTGCTTCAACAGTCCTTAATGTGTACTTTCTTGACCTCTTTTTTTTTAATTGAAACACAAAATGAAGCTTCAGAGAGCATTTTAGGATTCATGGTACAATGATCAGTTTTCATAGCATGAGCTGGCTTTTATGTGGTTGGGTGAAAAGTCTACAATGTGTTAACATTCTGCCTCAATTTGATATTTATCTAATGTTTGCTATCTCTTACAGGAATAGATGCCTTTTTCTTAGAAAGAGGAAATTGATAGGCCAATAACATTTATGCTGCCTGCTGACATGTAAACAAATTGTTTATCTATTTCTAACAAGGAGAGATAGATTTTTTCCCCTACCTAATTTGTATAAAAAAAGAACCATCCCTTAAGTTTAGCCCTATCAAAATCCTCATATAAAAAATATAATAATTAATCCCCATGGCAACAGTTTAATAATTTAGTACTTTAATGGTTGTTTAAAAGCAACAACCATTATCATTATAGGAACGTGAAGTCTGGAGTTTTCCTTTATGTTTTTCTTTCCTTAAGGTAGCCAAAGAGAGGGAGCATATGTGTGTGTGTTTGTATGGGGGTGTGTTTAAACTTTTATCATGCCTTACAAACTTTCCAGCTTCTTGCACTTTGTCAAAACTCAGGGGATTCTGTCATGAGACAAAGCTTCTCATATGGGAAGCTTTGCTTGTTTCAGATCACAAAATTCAAGCACAGGGGAGACTGCAGGCTATGGAATAATGGACGGGTAAAAACAGAAACACTCACTTCTGAAAGATTGTATAGGTTTTAAAGCAAAATTACTAAATTGAGTTTCCAAAGGAATTCCTACTCAAGAAATTTGGAAATTAGACTAAATAAACAAGTAAGATGTCTATATCATTTGAACAGGATAATTTTCTGAATCTAGAAGAAATGTTTTGGCATAACAGTAAAAGACTAAAGCTGCTTTCTCAGATTATTAGTGAAATAACACAGACTTGCACTAAGCTTGATGTTAATTTTGTTTAGTGATTTGTGTGTGTGTGGAGTGGGGTTGAAGTTGGTGAATCTGGTTGTCAGTTACTAGTTCAATACTTCAAGGAAGCCCAGGAAATTAGTTAACTTGGGAATCATGTTAAGTATAACCACTGTAATGTTTTCAGGGCATACTATAAGTTGAACTAGATGCTACAAACCAGAAGTGGGGAATTCAATATAGATCAGATAGCTCTTTCTAACACTCAATTCTTGCCTTAGCATTTGCAATTTGTTGAAATTCTTGGTGTGTGTTTGTGTGTGTGTGTGTGTGTGTGTGTGTGTGTGTGGAGTATTCAGATAGCTTCCCTAAATATAAATTTGCATTCTTTGTAATGCTAATATCTGATATGATGAAGATTGCTACTTTTTTCGTATAGGGACTCTTTATCAGATATTTATTAGGAGCAGCCTTTATCCTCTAGAATTAAATATGTATGCTTTTAATTTCTTCCACATACACTACCCTGGGGAGTATAGTCCATTGCCTTGAAACCTACAGGAGAAGGATCTTCATATGGTATTTAACAGCCAAGCTTCTGGAAGTGGAGGATTTTCGGAAGGGTTTCTGAAGCCTTGTGAATCTGCCCAATTAATGTGAGAAGCTGTCTCACATATAAATCAGCCCTCAAAGAATAGCTTTAGCACCTTAAATTGTGCCAGTGTACAATTGATGGCCCATGAAGATTGTTCAGCACAGAAATTATATACAGTACCTAGCACCTGTCAGTAACCTGCAATCTCACAACATTTTGCAAAAGTAGACCCACATAGTACACTGCAGTAGTTAGGACAAGTTGTAATCAAGGCGTGAATATTTGTTTTCAAGGCGTGAATATTTGTTTTTAACTGGCTCAGTTAGTGCAATAACCACAGTTGTACAATGTGTCCCTTGCCACCTGTCAATCCAGTCACAGCTGGAATATAAAGAACACTCCAAAATGTGGGCTTCTCTTTCCAGGGGAATTATCCTGAACAAGATGCACCTCAGTCTCAGAGTTCAGCTTTTTTTTCTTTCCAACAGCACTGCCATCTTGTCTTGAATTTAATTTCAGCTTCTTCTTCCTCATCCAGCCAATTGTCAAGGCTAGGCAATGTACAAAGGAGACAATTATCTCTTTGGAGTCAAAAAGTACAGAACAATAGAAAGGGTATTATTAGAATACTGAAAGCATCCTATTGTTACAGGAGACAAGAGAGAATCCTATGGACGTAAGTTAAACAGTTCCCCAGCACCACTTTCCTATGCCAGGAAAAACTAGAAGCACTTGTAAAATAATTTTACGCTACCTTTTGAAGTACAATTCCCAGTGTGCCACTCTAAGGCCAAATTCACATTGCACATACAGGCATAAGTTACACATACTTTTCTCAAATACGTATGGGTAAATTTGTCCATTATGTCTTCTCTTTTTTTCTTTTCACCTTTCTGCTTCTCTTAACTAGGGCAGGCATAACCAGTGTTTTTTTTTAAATACCTCATCTTCTCATATGGCATCTCACATTTGCTGTTTGCCAATTATTGCCTCAAAGGAGCAGTCTGCCTTTATTTGTTCCAGACTGCTTGATTGATTTTTCTTGCAGCCAATCAAATGCTTATCAACTAACTCCAAATACACAATTTGAAGAAGTCAAGCTTTGTTTTCTCACTTTTTTCAGCTCCTTCTCTCATTGTTATTTGCTGATATTGGTTTTAAAACTTTGGTCTTTATTCTCACTGAAATGTGGTTATCCTCAATGATAAATTTGTCAGTCTTCTTTCTATACCAGGGGTGTTCAAACTTGGCCCTTTTATGACTTGTGGACTTCAACTCCCAGAATTCCTCAGCCAGGCATGCTGGCTGAGGAATTCTGGGATTTGAATTCCACAAGTCATAAAAGGGCCAAGTTTGAAGACCCCCTGTTCTACACAAACATTCTCTCTCTCTCTCTCTCTCTCTCTCTCTCTCTCTCTCTCTTCCTCACAACATGAGGAACAATTCTGCCTGATCTTGAGTTGGCAGGAAAGTATAATGGCATAAATAGAGCTGCCATCTGTGGCTGTGCTGGCCTTTTCACATGTTTTTGTGGGGCAATCTGAGGGTAACAAATGGTAGATTTCCTAGGTTTCTTTTGCATCCCACCCATCATCACCTACTGGTGAAAAAAAACATTAATCAACACTAGCATCATCACTGAGTTATCTTGGATTGTCCATATAGTAATATTTGTTTTGGGAGAAGAAAGAAGTCACCTCTTGCATATTGGAAAGCAATTCTGCAGTAGAATAAGATAAGACCAGGGCTTTTTTTCTCATAGAACGCTCAGAACGGAGTTCCGGCACCTTTTTTGGATGGAACCTTGTAGGGTAGGCAAGGCAGGTTGTATAACGTGTGAGTTCCGGCACCTTTTTCTTTGACAAAAAAAGCTCTGGATAAGACAGAGATGACATCAGAAAAGTCCATCAAAAATATTTAAGGTTTTTTTCTGCTTCAGCTTTTAGGACTCAAGGATGAAATTTTTGAGCTCACCTTCATGTCTTTGCCTCCAATTGTAAGTTCTCTAAGTGTGCAGATATTGCTAGTATGGTAGTGATTGGACTGGAACTCAGGATATCCAGATTTCAGATCCACTAATCACTATAGAAGACCACTGGGTAAATTTGGTCAGTCTTTCCCTCTGAATTCTCACAATAGCTTCTATTTCATTATAAAGATTTCTCAGAAGATTAATCATTGATACACCCATAAACCTTAATGTGCTATTATTATAAGTTGTGTTTTTCCTCTGTAATATATTTTATATCTATGAAATACTTATGAAACATATTGTTCTAAATGTCTTTTCTTACATATAACTATCCAAAAGTGTCTTACTGCATTCAGAGAAATGTAAATGCTGGTAATTACCAACTATATTATCCTCATTTGGCAATAACAGGAAATTGCAAAGGTCAAATTTCTCACTTGTATAAGCCCACCTAAACTGAAACATTATCACTGGTAGCATCATATATTTTTTATTAGCATACACGATAATTGCCCAATTCAGTGTTCTGTATACAGCGTTCTAAAAGTCTATACTTCATTCATTCTTTTTTCCATCATTCACAAACTGCCCTTGGTACATTTAGAATCTTTAAAATGCAGATTTGAGACTAATTAGAAATCACAAATCAATTGAAATAAATTACTGGATTTCTCTGTTTTGTTACATTAATTATAGTATGACCAATCTGCTTTAGATAACTCATCCCCCACACACTGGGTTAAAAACATGCAAATATTCTCTGATGTTTGGCATAGAATCAGTAACTGGAACATGTATACATTGATTAATAAAAAAATAGTTTACATGAAATCCAATTACTAGCTGATGTGACATGCTGACTGAGGAATTCTGGTAGTCAAAGTCCACAAGTCATAAAAGGGACAAGTTTGAAGACCCCTGATCTAGGTTCAGCCATAGCTGAAGGTTCTTAATAGATGAAAAGCAGCTAACAAGCTATTTCCAATAGTGATTAGAAAAGGAAGTACATGTGAATCCAGTGTCCTTTTAAAAGCACTGAGCAAGATGGCTATTCACTCATCCCCCAGAGCTCTAAACTCTCCAGAGGCTACTGTCTCAAAGAAAGAGCTGTCCCCATAAGAGGTCATATTTGCATTGTAACTTCTTGAGCACCACTTCTGTTGAGAATGAAATGCACTGTATGAAAAGATAACACATCTGTACTAGAAAGTGTTTGTGTTTCATTGTTAAAAGCTACATGAAATGGTAATGTACCTTTGGCCAATATACTCTACTTTTAGAGGCTAAGTGAACAGCGTAATAAATTAATGACAGTGTCAAGCTCCATTAGTTATTAAGGTTAATTATCTGATTAATCAAACACACACTTTATTTTGACTCCACTTTCTTTACCAAAAATGAGCAAAGTGCATCAGCATCGAGGTTAATTAATGAAACAAGCATTCTATACCAATTTATGAAGTAGGTTACAGAATTCATATGCCACATTTGCTAAATAGGGCAAGTATTGCATCAGATTACTATAGGTATTATGCAGTAAAATAAAAATCAATTTATAAATCTTTCCAGAAGTTTCCAGTACTTATATAAATAGGAAAAAGAAAGAGATAGATAAATTCATTATTCATTGTCTACAAAATAACACTGCTTTGCTTACTTCGTATCGAACTTTGTTTTATTTGACATTCTAGAGACAGTGTCAACTATTCTTATTTTTCTCCATGGGGAAGAAAGCAATCAACAGTGATGTGCAGAATATTTTCCATTATTGTCAACTATATTCTCCACACTTGCGTAGATGATTCTTCTGTGGCAGGGAAGCTTGGTAACTACTGTCATTTGACAAAGCTTTTCAATTTATCTATGCCATGACAACTATAAAGAATTCATAAGTTGGTATAAATTGTTCCTTCCCCCTTTAAAATATACACAACAGCATACAGAAAACAACAACAAAGAAACATTGGCTTTGAATTCAATGGAAATTCATTTTTTGATTTTTTTTAAGGACAGGGCAACATAAACATCTGCAAAGATCAGGGGAAGTAACTACACACACACACACACACACACACAGAGAGAGAGAGAGAGAGAGAGAGAGAGAGTAAGAGTATTATTATTTCATGATACAAGCCCTGTTTCGCCATGCCCAGAAACAAAGATGAAAAAGCCATTTTGCCTCATGACATTGTAATATGTTTCCTTATTTGGGCATGGCAAGGTGTTGAAAGTTATGAACATCTCTGACAGAGATCCTTGGCAGTTTTAATTATGCAAGACACTAATTGATATGATTTCTGCCCAGAACTACTCTTGTGTAATCTCTGAGTTGATTTTACTTTAATACAAGATATGTCACACATACAGAGCAAATAGTTTCAGGATAATATTATTCAGTTTTAACAGACTTTCTAACGAAGATTACATCTCTTTATTGACTTTAATGCAGCACCATGGCTAATAAAATGGCAAGCCAAAACCATTTCTAAGTCAGTTCAAAGTGCTTAATAAACATTTATTTGGAATTTTATCACAACAAACCTCTATTAGTTTATAGCACTGGAGTGCTCATATAGTGTGTGACAATTAAATGAGAAATGTAAATTTGTATTGGTTATTATGGTGTTTTATTTGCTATCACAAACCAAAACAAAGTGAAAGAGTGAATAAAGAATCTACCATTTTCATTTCAAATTACACATTTCTTGATAGAAGATACTGTTCAATGAGCAGTACTCAAAGCACATGGAAAATCAATTCTGGAGATAGTGTCATGCATTTTTCAATCCCTTTATGCTGTTTTCCCAGTGTATTGACTTTCTGAAATAGGTTAACAGCACACACCTTGTCAGTGGGACAAACATTCAAGATTCTAGTAGAAGTATGTAATGATATTCTAAGCAAAGCTTAAGGATTTACTTGTTTGTTTGTTTTTTCACTCCCCATGGACATTCTGCTGGTTTTCCTCACCTCTGTCTCCTACTGTTTACCAAACTCTCAACTGTGTATAATTGTATAGCACTGTTATTCTTTTAGTACTTGACTCCTATGTAAGCAAAACCAATCTCAAAATCCTCAGAGTACCAAAGCTGTTATTTTTATTTTTTTCCCCTCCAAATTATCTAAAACGTTTGACTCATCTTACTCTGGCCCATTGATTAAGTGTCATTAAGTTGGTATTAAATCTTGCTGACCGTATAGATAGTCCATGATCTCCTGGCTCTTCAGGTCTTCCAGCAAAGCACCTATCACTGCTATAATCAAGTCCATCTACTTTGCAGCTAGTGGTCTTGTTTTCCTTTCTTCCACTTTTGCCAGCGTTATAGGATCCTTGAGAGAGATCCAACCTAAAATTAAGGAGACATTTCCTGAAAGTGGGAGAAATTAATCAGTGGAAAGGGCTCCCTCCAAAAGCTGTGGGTGCTCCATCACTGGAGGTTTTTAAGAAGAGATTGGACAGCCATTTATCAGGAATGGTATAAGCTCTTCTGCTTGAGTCGGGGATTGGATTAGAAGACCTCCCAGGTCCCTTCCAATTCTGTTATACTGTCTTGGTATAATGTCTTATTATAATTCCTCCAAATTATGATAATCTGAATGTGGTCATTTACACTTTCCGTGAGAAATCTGAATGGATTTGTTTCATAATGCATTTGTTTTGTCTTCTTGACTATCTGGTAATCCCAGGAATCTTCTTAAAAGCCAAAATTCAAATCTGTCAATACTTAAAAAAAAACACCTGCTTCTTCGAATCCAACCCAACTTTCTTCTTCATGGAGTATAACAGGGAAAAAATTGCCTGCACAATTCTCATCTTTGTATATCCTAACATCTGAATATCTTTTCCCAAGGCTTTCATTATTATTCTAGCAAATGCTAGTCTATGGCATATTTCTTGATTGCTGGTTCCTTTACTGTTTAGCTGATCCTAAAAGGCAAAAGCTATCTCTCACTTCTGTATCTTCATTGTCAGTTCTAAGGTTGGCTTGCTCCATATGCTGTCATTAGTTTGGTTTTATTTACATTTAATTTTAGTACCATTTTTTCTTTGTCTTGCTTGACCTTCATTAGAGCTGTCATACATTTGCATTTTCAGCTATCAGAGTAGTGTTATCAGCATAGCACAGGTTATTTATGTTTTTCATTCAATTTTAATGCTTATCCTCTTCTAACACAGCTTCCCTCAATATATTTCTGGATGCAGGTTGAATAAATAAAAAAAATAAAAAGAGAGTATATGGTCTGTCTTGTATACTGATATTTTTTCACTGATAATACTAATCAATCAGTGAAAAACTTATTTTTTAAGAGTAATTTAAGAGTCCAACCCCCTGCTCAAGCAGGTGACCCTATACCCATGATGGCGAACCTATGGCACGGGTGCCACAGGTGGCACGCAGACCCCTCTCTGTGGGCACCCGCGCCGTTGCCCCAGTCCTAGGCCTTCAGCTGGGTTTTATAAAACCTTTTCCCTTTAGGCCTCTGCCGCCATGTATCCCCCAAAAAAGGTTCAATTAATCAACTTCTCATGGGGAAAAAAAGTTCTTGCAAAGTTGGAATTGATTGATTGAACTTTTTAGTCCCACCCAGTCTGCAGCTACCACTGTAGCCGTGCTCACCCAATTGGTCACACCCACCCAAAGGGCCGTGCCCACCCAGCACTCGATAATACATAAGTGGGTTTTGGGTTGCAGTTTGGGCACTCGGTCTCTAAAAGTTTCATCATCACTCCCCTATACTATTTCAGACTTTTCTTAAAAACCTCCAGTGATGAAGCACCCCCAAACTGAGTAGATTAGATAAAGCACTAACATAATAAAATATAAATAATCAAAAATGAAGGAAAGAAATAAAATATTATGTCTCTAATATGTAAAATTCTTTAAGAGGCCAACAGGATTCCTATATTTCTTAGTTTTACGGTCATTGATTCCTTGAGGTGGGTTGGAGGAACTGTGCACAGTATCATAGAAAGGTAGAGATAGTTTTTCCCATCCATAGAATTTCATTTCCAAGTTATTTTTGGAAAAAGATTGAGACCTAACTTTGAAGCTGGAAGTGTAATACATGCTTTGCTGCATGTTAAAGAGGCAATAGATTTTCAACACATGTAAAAAAATAGTATTTGAATTGCAATAAAATGTTAGAAATAATAAAAGTTCAAAAGCAAACTGAGTAAACCATAGCAGAATGTTTTAAGGGTTTCTTGGATTTTTTAAAATTTTGTTTTATTGGTTTGTATTTCAATTTTAATTTTCCTAAATTTGATTCATTTCACAAACCCATATCTCATGTTTTTAAACTCATGTTGTAGTTTTCAGATCATTTCCAAATAAATAAAAGCACAGAAAAATGCCTGTGTGTGATTGTTAAATTATTTTCTACACATGGGCAAATCTTTTAATAAAATATTGATATCAGGAAAAACATTTCCAAAATTGCATACATACATTTAATTCTGTAATCTTTTTTTTTAAATCTTCATAGTGATGTTAGAATGGGGGGAATTTAAAGACTGAATAACTGAAATTAACATACTCTATATGTCTCTATACGATTCAAGTGAATATGACATAAATAAATAACCTTTAAAATATATGCTTCTATTTCTTTAATACTTCATTTCCTGTATTTCTTGTATTCATTTTTTTACATTTTTTTTATTTTTTATTTCTTATTTCAATAGTTAGGTTGTCTCACCCCCTTCTAACAGCTTATGTGCAAGATTTTTTAAAAAAATGGAACAACTGGCATCGCTTGTACTATATGAAATCAATTAAAAATAAATAGTACAGCAAGTGTGAATAATAATAATAATAATAATAATAATAATAATAATAATAATAATAATAATAATAAAGTTGGAAAGGACCTTGAAGGTTTTCTACAGTAGTCCAACCTCTTACTTAGGCAGGGAACCCTATACCGTTTCACACAAGTGGATGTCCAGTCTCTTCTTAAAATCTTCCAGAGTAGGAGCATTCACAACTTCTGGAGGCAGGTTGTTTCACTGATTAATTGTTCTAGCTATTAGGAAATTTCACCTTGGTTCTAGGTTGCTTCTCTCTTTGATTAGTTTCCATCCATTCTTATCTTTCCCTCAGATGCTTTGGAGAATAACTTGAGTCCGTCTTCTTTGTGGCAGCCCCTCTGCTATCAGAGGGAACACTGCTATCATGTCCCCTCTTCTCTTCATTAAACTAGGTAAATGTAAAGGTTCCCCCGCACATGTGTGCTAGTCATTTCTGACTCTAGGGGCCGGTGCTCATCTCTGTTTCAAAGCCAAAGAGCCAGCATCTCTGTGGTCATGTGGCCGGCATGACTAGATGCCAAAGGCGCATGGGACACTGTTACCTTCCCACCGTAGTGGTCCCTATTTTTCTACTTGCATTTTTACGTGCTTTTGAACTGCTAGGTTGGCAGAAGCTGGGACGAGTAACAGGCACTCACTCTGTTACGCGGCACTCGGGATTTAACCCGCCAAACTAGACATTAAACTAGGCATACCCAATTCCAGCAACCATTCCTTATATGTTTGTTGCTATTCTTCTGTACTCTTTCTAGAGTCTGAAAATCTTTTTTACATTGCGGTGACCAAAACTGGATGCAGTATTCCAAGTGTGGCCTTACCAAGGCATTGTAAAGTGGCATTAATACTTTGCATGATCATGATTCTATCTCTCTGTTAATGCAGCCTAACACTGTGTTGGCTTTTTTGGCAGCTGCAGCACACTGTTGGCTCATATTTAAGTGATTGTTCACTAGGACTCTGAGATCCCTCTCACAGTTACTACTATTGAGCAAGGTATCACCTATGCTATACCTGTGCATTTGTTTTTTCTTGCCTAAATGTAGAATCTTACTTTTTTCACCATTGAATTTCATTTTGTTAGATAGCGCCCAATGTTCAAGTCAGGGACACGGTGGCTCAGTGGGTTAGGACGCTGAACTTGTCGATCGGAAGGTCGACAGTTTGGCGGGTCAAATCCCGAGTGCCGCGTAGCAGAGTGAGCGCCTGTTACTCATCTCAGCTTCTGCCCACCTAGCAGTTTGAAAGCACGTAAAAATGCAAGTAGAAAAATAGGGACCACTACGGTGGGAAGGTAACAGCGTTCCGTGTGCCTTTGGCGTCTAGTCATGCTGGCCACATGACCACGGAGACGTCCTCGGACAAGCGCTGGCTCTTCTGCTATGAAACGGAGATGAGCACTGGCCCCTAGAGTCGGAAACGACTAGCACGCATGTGCGGGGGAACCTTTACCTTTACCTTTAATGTTCAAGTCTGTCAAGATCCTTCTGTATCTTAAGTCTATCTTCTGGAGTTTGGGCTATTCCTGCCAGCTTGGTGTCATCTGCAAATTTGATGAGTTCCCATGTATCCCTTCATCCAAATCATTGATGAAGGTGTTGAAGAGCACAGAGTCCAGAACAGAGCCCTGGGGCACCCCACTGCACACTTTGGTCCATGTAGCTGCAGTTCCATTGAGGACCACATGCTGAGTATGGCCAGTCAGCCAGCTACAAATCCATCTGGTGGTGATGCTGTCTAACCCATATTTTTTTCTATCTTATCAAGTAGTAGGTTGTGCCCTATTTTATCAAATGCCTTACTGGAGTCCAAGTAAATTATATCCACAGCATTCCTCTGGTCCAGTAATTTTGTCACTTGGTCAAAGAATGCAATAAGATTTGTCTGGCATGATCTGATTTTGACAAACCCATGTTGGCTTTTACAGTAGTAATAACTTTGCTTGCCTGTAGGTGTTCACTGATTCATTTCTTGATTATGTTTTCCAGAATTTTCCCAGGTATTAAGGTCAGGCTGATAGGTCTGTAGTTTCCTGGTTCCATTTTTTTTCTTTTTTTGAAGATGGGAACTACATCGGATCTTTTCCAGTCCTCTGGTAGTTCCCCAGTGCTCCAGGGTCTTTGAAAGATATAGTTCAGTGGTTCTGAAATCACATCTTCCAGTTCCTTCAGAACCTTGGGGTGTAATCCAACTGGTCATAGTGATTTGAACTCATCTAGGGTGAACAGGTGTTCACTTACCATTTTCTTGCCTATCTTAATTTGTGTTTCTAATATGTTTTTTCTGGTACTGGTTTTGACTGTTGGACTATATTTTCCCCTTGTGTAAAGACGGATGAAAAAAATGAGGTGAGTAGTTCTGCTTTCTCCCTGTTGCTTGTCACCTTCTTGCCACTTTCTCCTACTAATGGACCAATCATTTCCTTAATTATTTTCTTGTTTTTTACATGTTGAAAAAAGCTTTTTTTGTCATTTTTTATTTTTGTCGCAAGCCTTAGTTCAGTTTGAGCCTTAGCTTTCCTCACTTCATCTTTGCAGGCTCAGGCTATTTTCTGATATTCTGCCTTAGTTATGTGCCCCTTTTTCACTTTTCATACTTGTCCTTTTTGTTTTTCAATTTATCAGAGAGCTGGTTTCTTTTGAGAGCTGTTATTTTTCTTGTTCTTTGGTATTGTGCTAGACTGGGCTTTTATATTTTTTCCAAAATTTCCCAAGCTTCTTCAGTTGTTTTCCCCTTGAGGATTCTCGTTCATGGAATCCTTCCCAAGCTCTCTCTAGGTTTATTTAAATTAGCTCTCTTAAAGTCCAAGAGTCTAGTTTGATTATGTTCTATTGCTTGTGCTTGCATAATGTTGAATTCCAATATTTCATGATCACTGTCCCCCAAGTTTCATGTGGCTTCAACACCTTCTATCATTTCATCTCTGTTAGTGAGAATTAAGTCCAATATAGCTGATCCCATAGATCCCTTCTCTACTGTTTGGTAGACAAAGTTGTCTGCTAGGCTTGTCAGGATTCTATTTGATCTTCCACTTGGTGCAGAGTTCGTCTCCCAGCTGATGTCAAGGTAATTAAATTCCCCCATTACTATTGGGATGTGCTTCCTACATACCTTAGTTAACTGACTAGCAAAAAGTCATCTATTTCCTCTGTTTGGTTGGGTGGCTTATAGTATACACCTCTGGCAATGTCATTTTTTCCCCTTTTATATTGACCCAAATACATCATTGGGTCAATATAAGTTTTTATCATTGTTGTGCTCTATTTCTGTAGAGATGTAGTTGTTTCTTATACAGAGAGCAATTCTACATCCTCTTTCATTTGGTCTGTTTCTTTTAAATAATTTAAATCCCTCTAGCTGTGTCTTCCATTTGTGGGTTTCATCCTGCCAAGTTTCTGTAATGATCAGAGTGTTTGAGTTCTGAGTTCAAATTTCCTCTCAGTCAAGAAGCTCATGCAGTAATTTAAATTCTTAGGATTATGTTGACAATCAGAATGGATGTGACATTTTCACACTTGAGCCCTTCAGTGGAAATGTAAAATTTAAAGCTTATTCAGCTGCCAATCTTTAAATCTATTCTAGAGCAATCAAGTAATGTAGAATCTGCTACTATTTTGCAGCTGAGTAAAGAGTGCTGTGTGTTGTGCATCGGTGTGTGTGGGTGTGAAGATATTTCCCCTCCTACCTTCTGTTACTTCTGTCTGCATATTATTCATCACCTGATATGCAGGGTTGTTTTTCTTTTTCGTACCATTTGGCTTTTGTATATTGCAGCAGTTTTTCATACTAGCTACTAAGTGATCTAGACCAGTTAGGATTATATATTATTATGATTTGATAAAACATGAACATGGTAAGCACAAAGCTACAAAACCAGGATATTGCCACAAAGCACTTTTGGAACCAGGACAGTGATTTAAATCTTCTTGACCTCTGATTTTGTTTTCCCTTTGCTTGTCTGGTGGTCATCCAGAATTTCAGTATAGCATTTCCAATCATTGCTAGTCTTTGAAATGAAAATGCCAGGTTTCCTTACTTGAATATGTGAAAGTGCATGCACATATGTTCTGCTTGCATATGTGTATACACACATATATGCACGTATACACATAGTTTCTATTCCAGTATTTTAATTTTTGAGGAAGATGCAAAAAGCCATACCATTCTATTTAATTTAATTTAATTTAATTTAATAAATGCATATGCTAAACATAATGTTAAAATATTATCAGTGGATCATTTTTATCTATTTATAAATAATAAGGTTCTGAGGGGCAAATGGCTCTTTAAATAGTTCAGGACCATCCAAATCACTGCCTCTTTACTTGACCTTCAAGGTTTTGTCACATCAGTGTTGATAATAGAATTATTGAATCTGTCTTGGTTATTTTCATAGGCCTAGTTCCATACAGATCTTGCTCTAAGAAATTTCAAGGAGAGGATAAATACAATGGAAGAAAAAAAATCAATTTAAATCAAGAAATAACTTAAACTCTATATTTCATTATAGATTCCATGTATAAAACACTTTTAATGAAAAAAGATTTATTTCAACACAACACAACATATTTTTAAAATACTTTTGGACATTTTTAAATTTAATATAGCTTTAAAAACATTCCTCAAAAGTGTAAGTCAGAGGTATCTTTGAATTAATTAAATTATATCCAGAAAACATTACACAAAAGTAGTTTCTATGAAATGTTATCTTTTCATTAGCCCCTTCCACCCCTATACCAAATACATTTTTATATAACAGGAGGTAGATTTTTTTTCTAATTGCAATAAAATTAACCCTTTATAAAGTACTTTATTAGTTCCTATAAATGATTGTTCTTTACTACATAGAGTGAAACCACTGTAGAATTCATCTATAAATAGTAACAATAATTACCATAAAGATGAAAAATAAGTAAAGCCTGACTCAGTACTATGTATAGGTTTTCAATCATTTATTACTGATCAAATGGTTCAGGCAGTATCTGATAACACCAATTACCGGTTTGAAAGTAAGAGTCAACTGTATTTAACCTTCCTTTCAAGGCAATTTGATAAAGGTTGCTTTTGCAGGAAACCACATTCCATGCAGAAAATTCAAAGCAGTTATATCTTCTTCATTTCATATCCACAAAATGTGACTCTTAGCCAGCATGCTTTATTTTTATGCATTGTTTTTTTATTACTGTAAACCATCCATAAAATTGTTGGTTGAAAAGACAGTGTATATCTTTAAAAAATCAAATATGAAATATTTATGTTGAAGCCTGCTTCTAACTATGCATCATAACAAGGCTTTATGGCTTAAGTGCTTCTAAAGGGTTCATGTCTAGCACTACAAGTCAAAAGCCATTCTGAACCTTCTTCATCTTCTCCTGATTAGATTTTCTATTATTTTCTATCTTTTTTTTTTCACAATGAGAAGGCTACTAGGAAGATTATATGGAAAGAGATGTTATTGGAGCATTGCTGCAGGTTTTAATATTTAGGGGTCACTTTGGATAGGGCCCTAACATTTAAGCAGTACTGTGCCAAGAATAAACTGAAGGTCAGTGAAAGAATAACATCCTTGGGAAATTAATGAGCTCTACCTAGGGTGCCAAACCAAGGGTCCTTAAGACAACAGCTTTAGCTCTTTGCTACTTGGCAGGCGAATATGCCTGCTGTCTGGTGTAAATCAGCACACACTGAGAAAGTAGATGTTGCTCTGAATGAAACTAGCAGAATTATTACTGGATGCCTTAAAAACCTACACCTCTAGATAAGCTCTACCAGCTAGCTGGCATTGCCCTGCCTTCTCTTTGCAGAGAAGCAACAGCATACAGAGGGAGGCTCAAATCATCAATATCTAGACAACACCATCTCTATGGCCCACAACCTTAAATCTCATCAAAGATTTAAATCCAAGAAAAGCTTCTTTAGGTCAACGGAAGATTTTGAAGAATTTGAAAGCAGAGTGGACCTGTGGAAAGCTACTGTATAAAGAATCAATACTTGATGGAACCAATGGAGGAGTGGGCACCCAGGTCTGGAGAAAGCTGTAAAGTACGCAAATCATTGAACAGACTGTGCATGGGTACAAGAAGATCCAGAGACATTCTGAATGAATGGGGCTACCTGGCCTTTGTGATTGACATGCAGACATCCACACATACTGTATGTATACCTGCCCTTTGTCTCCTGATCGGTATACACTTGAAGGCCTCATGGCAGTGCGACAGAACACAATTAATATTTAGCAATTTAATTTCTGGGCAAGATTTGTTTAACTTGTACATATTTTAAACTTTTATTTTATGAACAGAACAGAACAGAACAGAACAGAACAGAACAGAGTAGAGTAGAGTAGAGTAGAGTAGAGTAGAGTAGAGTAGAGTAGAGTAGAGTAGAGTAGAAACTTTATTTGGTCATGTGTGATTAGTCACACAAGAATTTTGTCTTTGGTGCAGAAGCTCTAATGCTGTAAGGTATGTCTTATTTTAATTGTGAGGCTCCTGATATGAATAAATAAATAAACATAATAAAAAAGTTTTAAGTGTAAGAAAATATAGGAGGGTTGCAAATGAAAGATAATTATGATTTCACTTGTGCACACTAAAATTCTGTGAATGAAATATGGTGATCTCACAAAAAATCCCCTGAACTGAAAAAACCCTGAGCTGGAAGCAATCTCTGTTACCTAGTATGTAGCACTTTATCTTCATTGCCACTTACATACAAGGGAAAACAGATGAACAGAAATCCTGTGTGATGGATTTGACAGTCTCAATCCATATTTCTACAATCTTTGACAGATACTGAAACCTGGAAATATATTGGGCCATAATCCAGGGCTGCTGAAAAGCATTTAAACTGATATATCAAAAACTGAAAAAAGCGCTGAGACGACATTTACAGTTTAAATGATAAGGTTGATCAACTGCAAATCTACAGCAGAACATCAGTGTAAAACTCAGTAGCTTCCTGAGATAACACTGAAGTCACTGCCATTATCAACCAACCATTTTTACAACCAAAAGCCTTGCATCAGAGCAGGAATGACAACAAATATACATAAGTTAAAGGTCACTATTTTATCATTACCAGAATATTGAAATTATGAAAGGAAGCCCAGATTTAAATACCTTCTTTGGTATAAAATTAAGAGCAGTCTCGAGTGTTAAGAATGCTTATAAATAAATGCAGGAAGTACAGTTGTGCTTATGCATATTAGAAGTGTGCTCCTGACACCTCATGAATTTCCTATTCAAGGAAATGTATGAGACTGAAATCAAATAATGGAAATGTTACTAATTTGAATGTCTTGTACGTGCATATACAATGTCATTAACTCGAAACTGAATCCATGTATTTCTTCCTCTTCATGAAATACGAACAAAAGAAATATATTCTCATTGATGTTTCCAAAATTACTGCATTTTTGCCTTGCAAAGTCATGTTAATAAATATATAAATTATACACATTTAAATACTAGTATTCTGATGTTTTGCAAACTGTGAGCCAACAATACACTTGTCATCCAAATACCCATGTCTTTAAAAGCAATGTAAAGAGAGAGAGAGAAAGAGAGAGAGAGAGAGAGAGAGAGAGAGAGAGAGATCTTTGTGATTTAATAATTTAGTTAAAAATTGCTATTCTTCCATCCAGGAATTGTTCTATTAATTATTTTGCCCTTTTCTTTTTCTGCTGTTAAGCTTCATTCTGACTTGGACAAGGGAGTGGGAAGTGTTAAGTATACATTATCAGGAGATGGAGCTGGTACAGTATTTACCATTGATGAAACTACAGGGGACATTCATGCCATAAAGAGCCTTGATCGTGAAGAGAAGCCTTTCTATACCCTACGTGCTCAAGCAGTAGACATTGAAACGAGGAAGCCATTGGAGCCTGAATCAGAGTTCATCATCAAGGTGCAGGACATTAATGATAATGAACCAAAATTCCTTGATGGGCCTTACATTGCCAGTGTCCCTGAAATGTCACCAGTAGGTGAGTAATATTTAAAACAATTCTCATCCTCAGACATGAACTTTGAAAGTTCATTCCACCTCTCTTCATTTTTTTTCTTTTTCTTTTCTTTTTTTTAAAAAAACATGATACAAATTAAAATGCTGATGCTTGGACAATGGTAGGTGCTATTGAGGTACCTGCTTAATCACTTGCTTCTAGAATAAGGAAGAGTACTACTGATTTTACTTTGCATAGATACTCTGTTTTTCTGACCTGTCATTTCCATATAAATGATTACTGAGTTCATTATGGTGGTGGTAGCTAGCTTTTTATGTATAGTTGCATGCAAAAATGTAGGTACCTAGCTAAATTGTATATTCCCATGAATGAAGAGAAGTTGAAGAATGAAGAGAAGCAGGGCTTTTTTCTCATAGAATGCTCAGAAGGGCATTCCGGCACCTTTTTTTTTTTTTGCAAAAAAGAAAAAAAAAGCTTCCTCTATTGGCTTTCCTAAGCCTATTGCAGGGCTAGGCAATCTTGGCTCTTTTTTATGACTCGTGGACTTCAACTCCCAGAAATCCTGAGCCAGCCATGCTGAGGGGAAAGAGAGAGGTTTCCAAGCTGAGCCATGCTGGCTCAGGAATTCTGGGAGTTGAAGTCCTTGAGTCATAAAAGAGCCAAGGTTGCCTACCCTGCACTAGAGGAGGACATTAAAATTATTTACGAGGTTACTTCTTTAGGAACTAAACTTTTAGAATTTAAAACAGCTAATTCAAAAGAGCCAACAGGAAAGAACCTCATATTTTTCATCTGTTTCTGTCTTTTGCAAGATAAAATTAGATAACAAAATAACCTATTTCCTATGTTAACATTTCTGCAATGAAATCAATAAAGGTAACAGGAAAGAAATGAGAAACATTTTTCTCAATGTAATATGTCTAATTTAGCTGATGCTAGAAAAAAATAGTATCTTTTGTAAATACTCTTGAAAACTATTTTGAATCTATAACCATCTATTGCAACTAAACCACTTTAAATTAAACAATTCTTAATTTGGACTTTACTTTTACTGTTTGGACTGTTGTGTGTTTTGAAAAATAGATTATTTAGAATCTAGTTATGTTGCACTTCAGTCTTTAAATAATTAACCTAGTATATACATAAAGATTTATGATGTTTTCCATGGTGAGCTTAACATCAATAACAACATTTATTAAAAAGGCTAAAATAATTTCTGGTGGTATTATCTGTACACTAAAATTTTGTTTAGTCACAATCTTTCACTTTTCACATTCTGGACAAGCAGTGGTCATTAATCCTAGCAAAAGATGTTACATATGTGCATAAGCGTAGTCAGTAGCGTATGTCTTTTTAAAAATATCAAACATTCAAAGAAACAAAAATAAGTCCAAAATATCTGTATTACATCCAGAAATGCCACCTTTGCAACCAATATTTCTCATCCATAACTATGGCACCCTAAGGATACCTGCATACATGCAAATGCTTCTCTGGGATCAGTAACACAGGAGGGATTGCTTTTTCCTTCCAGTAACAGATCTCTGGGAAATACTAAACAAGGCCTTGAGAATTCCAATGTTTGTTACAAATTTTTCTGGATGTGGTTGGAAAGAGGCCTAGAAATGCCAGCACAAATACATCACACTTGCTGAACATGCCCACACAACTAATTACAATCTTCAATTACATGTGATACATCTAAAATGAGATGGGCTGTCTCAACTACAACTTGCAAACCATTCCGTTTTGCAGCAAAACAATCCAGAACAAGCTGATCAGCAGAGCTTAGAGAGGACTTATTAACACAATTTTTGGGAAGGAAAGAAACATAAGGACAGTTTAACATCTTCCAGTTGATGTTATGTTATGTAACATCTTCTGGGAGTTGAAGTCCACGAGTCATAAAAGAGCCAAGGTTGCTTACGCCTGGCCTATTGGCTTTCAAAGCCAATAGGAATTGCTGCTGAGTGCGCCAAAAGACCTGGCCAGCAAATGTTGCACAGGCAAGTTGTCTGCAGCAAAGGCAGGAACTTTGCACCCCTCCCTGCTGCCAAACTACACCATCTCAACTAGGTAAGATATTATTTGCAAATAGGATGGCAATAAACAATTTAGGCTTTTCAATCTTTTCAGAAATTGTACCACTTTTAGAACATGACAATATTCAAGTACCACCAGTGCTTAACAAGGTGTCAAAAACTTGATGACTAAAAAAGGGGGGGTATTTTGGGTTTTATTGGTTAGATTCATTTATTGTGATAGAAATGGCTATTTTATAATATTATAGAAAAGCAAAAAGTTGAAGCTCAATGTTAATGCTTCCTTCTACTCCTATAATAGAGGAAGTCTGAAGTCAGTGCCTTTTCTTTTTTCTTTCTCCCCCTCACTTTTTCCTTTTTCTCTCACCCTTCACTCGTAAAAGCCCCCCGCCACTCAATCACACTTTACTCACAAAAGCCTCCAGTCACTCTCACTCCTCCGTCTCTTTCAAAGGCACCTCGTTCAGTCTCTCCCCCACTCACTCCGTCTCTTTCAAAGGCCTCTTGCTCACTCACTCATTTACTCCCCCATCGCTTCCAAATGCCATTTGCTCATTTGCTCACTCACTTACTGCCCCGTCACTTCCAAATGCCATTTGCTTGTTCACTCACTCACTTACTGCCCCATCGCTTCCAAACGCTTCCAAATGCCACTTGCTTGCTCACTCACTTACTGCATTTGGAAGTGACGGGGCAGTAAGTGAATGAGTGCTGGTGCCAGAGGCCATCAGCTGTTTGGCGCCAGAGACCACTGCCACGAGGAACACATCTCTGGATCAGGGTTTTGAGCAGCTCTGGATGGGGACTCAGCACGGGCCACGGAGTGGCAACTGCGGGGAGGGGAATCCTCACTGCATGTGGCTCCAAGCTGCAGGGGTGGTGGTGCAAAGGATGGGCAGTGATGCCATAGCAAGACGCCAGCATCATTCCCAGTGACAGTACATCTGAGTTCCGGCATCTTTTTTTTTTTTTTTAGAAAAAAAGCACTGAAGAGAAGTATGTGTGATTAAACAGATATTCAAAATAAGAAGATAGAGCAGAAGCAGCACTTGGAGACCTCTCTGGGAGCATGTGCACTGTCACCCCATTTCTGCCTCCCCTCATGCTCCCTCCCCACCAAGAGCCCCCCCCAGAGGAGACTCGCCCCTAGGCATGGCCTGCACAGAGTAGTGCAGCCATGGACGTGGCAACTGGGCAGCAGGGACAAGACTACACCCTTGTGCCCCGTCGTCTGCAAATCATGCTGTGGGGCATGGGCAGAAGGCATGGCTGCCATTGTGTTGTAGGGCCACTTGGGCAATTTGCTGTGGAGGGCCATGGAGAAGGTGGGTGGCCCTGCGGGGTGGGTGGGGCAGGGACAGAGCGGGGGGGCAGGGGTGGAGTGGGGAGGGTGGAGCAGGGGTGGGGCAGGTTTTGGGCACTCAGTCTCTAAAAGGTTTCTGTAGCCAGCTAATAATCTTTCTGATTTTTTTTTTTAAAAACCCCTCAGTTTTCCTTACACAGTTCTAGCTTCAAACCGTTCTTATGCCTTCCTGCATTCACTGCATGTTTGATATTTCCCTTCAGATCTTTAATAGTATTCTTCTCTGAGGATTGTGAATCCTGTTCCAAAACCTTTATCTTTCTAACTTATCTAACTTCATGGTTGATTTGTAATTAGGTCTTGGTTCATTGTCTTGCTGAAATATTCAACTCTTGAACTGCAACTTTTTCACTGACTGTGGAACATTACTGCCATGCTGACATTTAGTTGAATCTATTTCTCCTTCCATTTACACAATATTTCTCCTATCGCTGACTGCCACATTTAAAAAAAATCACACCCACCTTGTTCTCCTCCTAAAATGCTTCATCCCTTTTCCTCTGAATGTTCAGTGTTCCTTTATCAGTCAAAAAGAACTTTGTTCCAAAATGTTTCAGGTTTATCAAAGTTTTCTTTCCACATACTTCAAATTGATGGCTTTTCCAGTAAAGTTGGATGAACATTTCATTTCTGAAAATTCCCATGCAGACCAAGAAGGCCCTTTGAACAACTTATCTGCTGTCAGCTAAACTGTTTATCAACTCATTGGCAGTTAATTGGCCGTTCTGTTTTGCAGATTTGACTGGTTTTTGGGCTGTTGTAGCAGTTTTTTCATGGTTATCTGGTGGCTTCAAAAATCCCATATAACTTCTATTTCTTAGCAATGTTCTTCATAACTGAAATTACTAGCTGAAAATGTTTGGAAAAGTTTTTTGTGGCATTTCTGTCTTTGTAAGGATGAATTCTATTTATTTTCAAATATTCGGATGGTTGCTAAAAGTCTATTGTTTTGAAGTTAGCCAGAATAACAATTCTAATCTGAGAGATCAGAAGTTTTTACCCCTGTGAAATTGTCTTCATTGAGCTATTTATTCACCCAATGAATCAGTTATCTTATTAATAAATTTAAAGAAGAAAAAAGTAATACTGCAGCAATTTGTCTTCTAAACATATTTAGTCCTGTCTTCTGAATTTATATACAACTGTGCAAAATTAGTAAATATGCATCACATTTGGAGGAAAAAAATGTGTTTCACTTTGTACCATACCAAGGTTATATCAAATTCTGTTTGTAGGAAAATATTGAACGTACAATTTCATGAGGATTTTACCTATTTTTTTTATTAAAGAGTTTTACAAAAACAAAGTTTTACAATATATCCCCAAATCCCCCCACCCCAAACCCACCCACTTCCCCCCCACTTCCCAGAGCTAAATACAGGATTATAGTTACAATAATCATATTCTAAATAAAAAATTATGCATAATATACAATTAACCAAATTCATAATGCACTTTAACTCTCTTTTAACATAACTACAAACAAAGTACCAATAACAATATCCCACTAAAATCTACTCATAAGCTAAATGGAAATTTTTAGTCCCATATTTGTTCTGAATATAATCTATCCATCTCCTCCAAACTGAAATATATCTTTCCTGTGAATGATCTTTCAAATAAGCAGCAATCTTAGACATTTCTGCAAGATTCAAAACTTTAAACACCCATTCTTCTATAGTAGGCAAACTATCCTTCTTCCAATATTGTCCCACCAGTAACCGTGCTGCTGTTATCATATTCAACATCAAGTTAGTTTCTTTAACATCACAATCTACAAAACCCAATAAAAACAATTGCAGAGAAAACTTTATCTTTCTCTTAAAAATCTTTTGAATGTTCCACCAAATTTTGATCCAAAAAGCTTTTATATTTCTACAACTCCACCACATGTGAAAATAGGTAGCTTCTAAACTACTACATCTCCAACATTTAGACTGTAAATTAGGATACATGTTAGACAACTTCTTGGGATCCTGATGCCATCTATAAAACATTTTATAAAAATGTTTTCTTAAGTTTTGAGCCTGAGTAAATTTAACATTTCTGACCCAAATTATCTCCCAGGTGTCCAACGAAATTGGTTCCTGAATATTTTGTGCCCACTTTATCATACAGTCTTTAACCAATTCCGTTTCCGAATCCAATTCAATTAAAGCATTATATATCCTCTTTATATGTGCACTATTTAAATCTCTAATTTGTTTTACTAAATTTTGATCTGTAATTGTGATGCCAACCTTTTGATCTGACTTCCACCTAGCTTTCAATTGGGTATATTGAAACCAAGAGTAACTTATCTTTTCTTGTCTTAACTCATCTAATGATTTAAGTTACCAATCATTCCCTTGCAATCTAAGTAATTCCTTATAAGAAACCATGTCCATACTCACTCCCATAGATACACCCTGTATCACATGTCCAGGAATTCCCCAAATCGGTATTTTATAATTTAACTTGTAATAATACTTTTTCCAGACATGCAATAGAGCACTTCTAAGAATGTGGGATTTAAAAGCCCTGTCTACCTTCTTATCGTAAAGCAAATATGCATGCCATCCATATACCAAATCCCATCCCTCAAGATGAAGTATTCTCTTGTTAGTTAGATTAAGCCAATCACTAACCCAGGTCAAGGCAACCAAGGATTTTACCTAAATTTTATAAGCAGCTGTATATCTAATATTATTGTAGAAATGTGAGCGTGCACATTTAGCACAAACAAATCGTACTGAACGCAGAAGCTGCAAGATAAATAGGGAGGCATTTAGGTAGCTACATTCCAAAGGTGTCCTAACTTTGGATAAACTTTAATTTAATGATAGCATTTTAAATGTACACCAACTTTATTTTGATTAACATTTGGCCATCAAAGATATCATAGAATAATGGCCTGGCCTAAATAAAAATAAAGGGTTAGATACAAAAAGTGTTAAAAGTTGCCAATATTCACAGTCCACTGCTACTGTCCCAGTTTGTAGTAAACAGCATTAAGGTCGCATGGCCCATCTAGCATGAGACTTTACCACAAGTCTTCTTTTATTCATAGACACAAATATCTCAGCATGGAATCTTAATTTTTTCACTTCCCAAACTTCTGGATTAGTTTTCTTTTTAACCATCAAATGCAGTGTCTAATTAGACTTGACAGCAGGTGATCTGTAATCAAATATATCGCCATGTTTTAAAAACTAATGAAAGCTGGGAGGGGAATGACTGAAATTGGAACAACAGGGAGGGGGTGTGCCATTTTCCTTGGTGTTTGATAACAATTTTAGCCTGTTGTTCATTAAAAGTAATTGTGATTTCATCTGCATTGCTTATGTTTGTCAAAGGGTCCTCTGGGTTTATGTTATTTTTGATGGGCAAATTATTAAGATGAAAACCTAAATCATTACATTAGGTCTATTGATTATACTTAGATAAAATGACATACCAATTTATTGTAGTTTCCCTTTCTCTTCTGAAGAATATTACTACAACTAATACAGTTACTACTAATAAAAATAGAATTTGGCAAGTACAAGCCAAATTCATTGCATTCCAGTCTTAGCTTAACATTTTAAGTTAATCACCAAGATTTTCTGACCCACAGACACATTTATTTTCCCAGTGTAAGATTTTGCTCTTTAGCATTTAGATTGTTTAAGGTTTCAAAAATAATTGCATCCTTTGTAGTGTACTAGAAGCAGAAATAAATACTTTTGTCAACTATCTATTACTATTTGACACAGTCAAGAAAGAAGAGTGCCTTTATTAGAAATCTCAGACCAGGAGAAGGCAAACTGGTGCTTTCCAGATTTGTTAGAATAGTCTGGGGTGTCAAACTGCCAGCCCATGGGCTGGACGCATCATCCAGAAGCTGCGCCCACCCCATTGCCGGCAAACTCTCCTGATACGTTGCGTGACGTCATGTGACGTCACGAGTTTGACATGTCTGGAACAGAATGTCCATATAGTATTTCCTTTAATTTAGTAATGCTGACAGAGACTGATGGGAATTGAAATATAAAGTATCAGCAGGGTACAAGGTACAAGATTAACTCCTTCTGGTCTTTTACATTTCCTGCTTGGCACTGTATCATAACTACATTTAAAGAGATTTCATAAAGGTGTGAAGTTCTATCTCAGCCTTAAACAAACAAACAAACAAAAAACTTTAGTCTGTCAGTACTGCCAAAAATTACAATTATATCAATGGGATGTGCAAGTAATTATAAATGCAAGCATTTTGAGGAAACGACACAAACTTTGCACATGTATTTGCCTCTTTTCAGTCAGTAGTTTCTCAACATTCTTTTCAATCAGTATTTTCATGGAAGATGGTTTATCCTCTGTGGCTTCTATGGAGAGTTTTAGGGTCCTTTCCTATATTTTTAGAAAGTGTGTAAGAGATTTTTAAGATCATTCACTATTTATTTATGGAAAATATGTAAACTCAATATCTTGTTTTAGATATTGTACTCAAGGAAATTTGTTCTCTTAATCAATGTACCCAGTCTTGCTGAGTTCAACCACAATGCTTGTGAGATGATTTTAGGTTAGTGGGTCATATGGCTTTCCCACCTCTTCTCTCTCTCTCTCTCTCTCTCTCTCTCTCTCTCTCTCTCTCTCTCTCTCTCTCTCTCTCTCTCTCTCTCTCTCTCTCAAAATAAATAATTTAATCTATAACTTATTTATGATGGTCCTGCCAAACAATCCATCAGGAAACAAGGGTCTAACAACAGTCCAGGGTTCAGTCAGAGACACATTAGACCTATTGGCAGATCTGGATCTGATAAGTCTTTGGGTGAAAGCATTACCTGAGAGGCCATAAGTGATGTTTTGAGTTCTAAGGGAAGAAAAATCTACTAAAAATGTTATAATTATCTCACGGTGGAGGTGTTGTTAAATTTGAATTTGATGAACTTTCCTTAATCCTGCTTGAACCACATGGAACTTGAATGAAAATATTTCTCATCAATGAGGGTGAATATACATGTGTGAGGATAATGTTGCAGGATCCAATCTGGGTCAGTCCCTGGGACAAGAGGTTTAGTCTTCTGAACCTTCAGATTCATGCTGGAGTCCAACTTCAGGGATGGGCTGAGGATGGGCTCCAGCATAAGCCAAAAGCTCACAAGACTCAACTTCTGGATCTGCTGAATGGTCCAGATTGGATCCTGAAAGCATTCCTGTTTTATGTACCATGTTCATTTAGGTATCATTTCCTTTTGCATCCTGAACGTTTCCACATGCTTCTTATTTGTAGTGTACACAGATTATTTTCTCCCTTGATGTTACTGAAATGTTATAAGATCTAATAGACTATATAGCTTGGAGAAAGACAGTATATGTATAACAGCTTCAGCACAAAGTGTTGTGCTGCAGAGTGAAGGCATTAAAACTTAATCAGCACAACTATAGCTACTCTTCTCTCAGATGATCCATCACAGGCTTAGAGTCCATCGCAAAACGTTTTTCACAAATGATGACAATTAAGAACCCACATATAAGGCCATTTCTTTTTTTTACCGATCTATACATGCATAAAGATTTTTAACTCCTACTCTCAGGTAGGTTTAATCACATGCAAATATGGTCAACATTGCAGTTCTTTCAGACAAAAGTTTCCAAGCTCAATTACTCTGAGATACCTTCCATGGAAGACCGATAAACTATCAGTTGATTCTGCATCGCTGAATTAAACTACCTTTCTAAACAAAAAGGGTAGTCCTCAGCTTATAGCCACAACTGAGCCCAAACTTTTCACTGCTGAGACACTTGTTAAATGAGTTGTCTCTTATTTTACAGGTTGTTTTTTTTTTGGCCATAGTTGGTTTAGCAATGGTTTGGATGCTCCTGAACCATTTAAAGAGACATTTGCCCTTCCGTATCTTATTTTTTATAAATACTGTAGCTAAAAATGATCTACTGAGCAAATGTTAAGGTTATGTTTAGCATTTGTATATATTACAGTAGTGGCTAAAATTGTGGAAACCTTCTGGGAAAAGTGTACAGTAGAAATGCCACCTTTGGTTAAGTTTCCACCAATTTTTCTTCTAATTTCTTTTTAACTGTAGCTTTGTTCACTTAATAATACTATTTTGCATCGCTTTCTGGGCAACCAGTCAACACTTTGCACCATTACTTTAACTTTATTATGTTTTACAAGCTCACTAAATGAAAGAACACACACAAAAAAGCCAACCAACCTGATTGCGATCACATAATACACTAACAAATGTCCTCCTCTCAGCTTCAATAACTGAATCCTACTGTGATCCTATTGGCTCATTGCCATAACAAGCTGACACCTGATTGGCTTCCTAAAAACTCATGCTCATTGGCTACAATCAGATGAAGGAAAGCTACCTGATATCAACCTAAGCAAGTTGTACTTCCGTTTTCTGGTTATTTGGCTATAACTTTTCATAGAATACAGTGCAGATAATTGAACAAACTTTGTTGCATTACATTCTTGATTAAATTATCTTTCCATTGATATATAATGTTATGGTAAAGGTAAAGGTTCCCCCGCACATGTGTGCTAGTCATTTCCGACTCTAGGGGCTGGTGCTCATCTCCGTTTCAAAGCCGAAGAGCCAGCGTTTGTCTGAGGACGTCTCCGTGATCATATGGCTGGCATGACTAGATGCCAAAGGCACATGGAACGCTGTTACCTCCCCACCGTAGTGGTCCCTATTTTTCTACTTGCATTTTTACGTGCTTTTGAACTGCTAGGTTGGCAGAAGCTGGGACGAGTAACAGGCACTCACTCTGTTATGCGGCACTCGGGATTAGACCCGCCAAACTGCCGACCTTCTGATCGACAAGCTCAGCTCCTAACCCACTGAGCCACCGTGTCCCTAATTTTATGGTACTACTCCCCCCCCCAAAAAAGTGGTGTTATTAACCATCAAACCTCAAAAATACACTTTTCCTAAAAATTTTGCACAATTTTGGCCACTACTGCAAGTTATATTACATGGGGATGCTGCAATGGTCCTAAGTGTGAATAACTGCCATAAGTCATTTTTTTCAGTGCTGTCAAAGTCTACCTATACTTATAATAAAATAAGTCTAACGGCATTAATTTTAAAGCAATTTAAGCAACCCATGTTGAGAATTATTAACATCTAAGTATCTACTCAGATTTTAAAATCCTTGGCTCTTCTTAGCCACCCAATTACTTGTAAACATTAACTATATTTTATTTAAAAAGTGCTTCTGCTTACTGGCTGAGTGGTTATAAGCATCGTTTTCCCCTTCCAGCTGCTGAGCTATTTTCCTCCTCTTTCACAAGGATCTATTTATATTTCTCACATCAAAAAATAGGCAAAGGATGCTGCCTTCATCCAGGCGGTCTTGTTTTATGACTAGCAATAATAACCCAGTCATTCAACTGTCATAAAGACATTTGAGGTAATGAGACCAAGCTGAGATTTAAATAGATTATAATGGATATTTGGCACATTTCCTGGCTGTTTTGTTTTTAAAATGCTTTGTTTTCCTGTATTCCTTCCCTGTGAATAGAGTATATTACTTGTATAGTAAATGAGAAGAATGCAGTGTCCTGGCTGTGCAACAGGGCTGGTTGATTTCTAAGACCAAATGCAGAAGGATTGCAGGAATCCATCTAGAAATCATTAGCTTTGGAGAAAAAAAGAAAGAAAGAATGAGTGGGAGAAACAGCTATTAGAAGAAAATCAAGGATGCTAAGCAAACATGAATTAGTAAACCAAACTTGATTAATGATTTTAATTCCAGATATAGAAATATTGGTGAAGGAGATAATACAAAATCTGATAAAGGGTCTCTAATTTGCTCATTATGGAACTGATGATTGAACAGAAATAAAGAGACTTGGAAAACGACAAATATGTCTGAGGTCAAGATCAGATTTTTATAGATTGTACAACAACAACAACAACAACAACAACAACAACAACAACAACAATAGTAATAATGCAGTTTGATTCACAGTCTGGGACTGGTAAAAACTTAACATTTCAAGTCCTGACCAAGGACCTATGATACTATGATAGATAGTATCTTATTATTATTATTGTTATTGTTATTGTTGTTATTGATCATCACACAGTCAGCCAGATGTTCAGACTGGATTTGGAATTTTTGTCCAGCTATTGAGTCCTTACCAAGGACCTGGGATAGGCAGATGTGGATGTTTGATGGTATTATAGATATTGTCGCAGGATGGAAGCAGTTCCTAGTAAGGCCGCCTTTTGCAATTGACTAATGGCGAATTTGTCAATGCCAATGGTGTTCAAGTGGTGCTCCAGTTGCTTTGGGATTGCACCCAAGGCCCCTATTACTATTGGTACTACCCTTGCTTGCCTTTGCCACAGTCTTTCTATTTCTATTTGTAGGTCTTTGTATTTTGTTATCTTCTCCAGTTCTTTTTCGTCTATTCTGCTGTCTCCAGGCACTGCCATGTCCACTATCCAAACTTTTTTGTCTTTCTTATCAACAATTGTTAAGTCCAGGGTATTATGTTGCAGGTGCTTGTGTGTTTGAATTCTGAAGTCCCAGAGCAGTTTAACTGTATCATTTTCTATGACTTTCTCTGTTTTATGATCCCACCAGTTTTTGCTTACAGGCAAATGATATTTCTTGCAGATCTTTCAATGTACCATTGTTGCTACTTTGTCACACCGCTGCTTATATTCAGTCTGTGTGATCTACTTGCAGCAGCTTACCAGGTGGTCCACTGTTTCTTCAGCTTCTTTGCATAGGCAGCACTTATTGTCTGTTGCTGTTTTCTCAATTCTGGCTTTTTATGCATTTGTCCCTAAGACTTGGTCTTGTGCAGCCAGAATTAGTCCATTAGTTGGTTTGTTTATTACAGTGAGTTGATGCTTATATTTGATATTGCAGTATTTGTATTTTTTAACACTTGTGCTAGCTGTTTCTTTGGTACAAGCTTCAAGGCAGGCAGCTTATTCTGATGTTTTTGTTCTGTTCTAGAAACTAAGCTATTCTTTGTTTCAATTATTTTACTTCTTTAGAGGACATTGTTTTTCCTGAGGCAGAGGGGAGGGTGCCTGGTTTCCAAGTGAAAACAGTTGCATATCTCTGTTGGATTCCTCTACTGTCAACTCTCCCTGGTTTTCCCTAACATGTCGTCCATGCAGTTATTGGAATTAAGTTGTTATTGGAAAAGAAGGAGTAAGAAATAACTACATTGTTCAAGAAGTAATTAAACTGACTAATGACTAAGTTCAAACTTTCAGGCTCAAAAAATGTAATGCTTGCTAGGCATTAAAAACTGTTTTGATCACGACTATATATTTTAAAGTTCTTATAAATAGGCTATACATTTCAGCAGAAAATACAAACCTAAACAAGGAAATTCATGCATATCCAGAGATAATAGGGTTTTTATTTCCTCTTTTGAAATCTGTTCTTTATAATACCAGTGGAACCTGAAAAGCATCCTTGAGCTCTTGCAAAATGACTGCTGGATTTGTCTTATTGGAGATGCTAGCTTCATATAATTCTTGTGCTTTTGAAGAAGCCTATTGCCCAGTGTCAAGCCTTCTCTTCAAAAGAAATAGCAAAAAGATACCTGGTAAATGTGTTTTCCAATATATGATCCGATGAAAGATAGTGAGGAAAGTGTAGCTTGAATTAACCAACTTTCTTGTTTCTGCTTTGGTTCAGTAGCTTCAGAATCAACCTTTTTCCCTGGTGATTTCTACACCGCAGTCCCTCATGGCTACAAGCCAACCAGACAGTTGTCAGCAGATGCTCTGTCATAACTCTCACATGTAGTGATCAAAAAAATCCTCTGTTCACAAGTTCTTAGTCCTCAACCAATAATAATCACTGAGCATATTCCAGTGAGACAAAACGCCTTGCTGCTCAAATAATAAATGATCTTGCTGCTCATCCAGCTGCTGCTGCTTAGACAGCAGAAGGAACATTCTCTTCTACATGTTTTTTTTTTAAAAAAAACATCCTTACCCAGTCAAGTTGAAAAAATATGTTTATGATGATAAGATGGTAAATCTTGGCCATCTGGTGCTATAAAAATATTGTAATAAGAGATCTGGAGAGAAGGTGATTTGTTTATTGCAAGGAACCTCTAATTATCAGGATCACATGATGCTAGTATCAGGAAAATGCATGCTAAAATATCTTTTATTAGAGGAAAATCTGTAATAATGAAATTTGGGTAAATAATTTAAGAATTTGTGCTTTGAAGTGCAATAAATTTAAGATTACTAAGTAACAAGATCCAAGTTTGTTCCCTAACTTATTTATTTTTTTTGCAGAAACTGTATTTAGGCTCGCTGTGAATTGTCTGTTATATATTTTGTAGTGAGGAATTTTATTTCATTTATTAATTTACTTGAGTCTTGCTTTTATTATTATTTTTTTATAAATAACTTGGGGCACCAATAAAAGAGAATACTTATAGCTCAGGATTGAAGTAATGGGTCCCTGGTGTGCCGTCTCTCTGTCTCTCTGTCTCTCTGTCTCTCTCTGTCTCTCTCTGTCTCTCTCTCTCTCTCTCTCTCTCTCTCTGGCAGAAGTCTCATTATCTAAACTAGATAACTTCATCACTGCTAGTAGAATCATCTAGCACTGATGATGTTACCCCCCCAATTGGGTAATGAAATGTCTCCAAAAAAACAACCAAGCTCAAAGAGCCCCAAGGACCCCAAACTCAGGACAGTTAGCATATCCAATACACTTTCATCCTCCTATTGTCCTCACAACAGCAACAACCCTATGAGGTGGGTTGGGCTGAGAGAGACAGTGACAGCTAAGGTCATACAGTTGGTTTTTATGGCTAAGGAATAAGAATTAGATGGGCAGTTTGAAAAGTGGCCTATTTATTTGTACATTGACTTAGAGAAAATGGGGATGAAATGGTTTATTTTATGGTGAGTTCAACTAATACAACTGGCAATAAAGTAGATGGCGTGATTCAGTCCTCTATTTCAAAAACAACACTTAGCCATTTAGTTGCTCAAGCATTATATTTAATCTGAACATTATTAAATCAAAGATGGTCAGGGTAAATCAGATGTGGGCCTAATGAGTTGAGAGTGAAAAAGTTCTACGTAGCATAGTCAAAATGGTAGGGTGGAAAAGTTTGTAAGACAACTACCACTTCGTCAAGTCTAATTTCCTTAATTTTCACACTTCTGTCAAAATAAATCCTTACAATAGAATGTAGTCAAATTACCATTTACAATATATTTCCAGAGTTTAGAGAATATCAGTTATTGGCCTCTAAATTTATCTATATAAAATATTACGTTACTGACTAACCACATCCCATAAACCATGAATTGTAGACTGCTAAGTGCTCAACAATGTAGCTGTTAATGAAGATACAAACTGGCACCAAAAGCAGAAGGTGCATGAAATTTGTGATAGATAGTTATAGGTGAGATAAATGTATTCAGTTTATTGGTTCATGAGTTGTTCAAGTTTAAGTATACTGTAATTCATAAACTCGATATGATGGTGGACTTTATGTTTTATGCTGTACTTCCCCTGTAATCAAGAGGAGCATTACTGATTCATAATATCTGAGACTCTGTCAAGTATCCTGTTACAGTGTCTTATGCCACTGGTATAAATCTTTACCCCATCCTTGCTGTAACCTTATTAGACTTTATTCATCATCATACCTGGATTTTTATAATAGTTTTGAAGTATGCATTGTGTATTGAACTATTTCTAGAGAAATAAATATACTCTGCTATGTATTCTGAACCATTTTTTCCCCTTGCCAGATCACCCCTTCCCATCTGAAACTTTTAAAATTAAATTACTGTTTTTGGAAAACTACTTTGGTCTGACTCCCTCCCCCCCCCTTTTTTTTTTTGTACATGCAGAAATATACTTGTCAGTAGTGTGGATGAAAAATCTTTATTTGGAAAGTCACTTCATGAAGAAGTTGAGCTCAATTCTTTATTTCAGTGACTTTATTATCATATATACTCTTTTTTAAATTTCATTGTGAGAAAAACGGACCATTTGTTTTGTGACTTTGACAGTATTGCTGAGAGCACTTGGTCCAACACAAAATAGTTTGAGCTGTGCTAAAACCTATTGAAAACAGATATTGATTTTTCTGTCTTCCCTTGGCTATGTACCAAAATTGTGATGATGACCTTGTCATGCTGCATTGCCATTGTGGCATAGCATTACTACAATATACTGGACTTGATTGACAGATGTAGGTCAATCTTCCCTAGCCAATGTCACATGAGCAGTATTGGCTGTCAAACCTTGATGAAATGGGCAAGGAGAGGTTACTGTCAGTAATCTGAAAGGCAGGCAATATAATTGACTGTGTAACCTGCAGCCTTTCAGTTGGAAAAGGAATTATCAGATAAAAGAGGAAGTACTACTTTGTCCATCTCCTGAGTTCCTTATGACAGAGGCCAGTGGCCCAGTGTTTAAGCCCTGAAACTTTTGCTTTCATCAAGTCCCAAGGAATCTAGACTGTAATATATTCAGATGTTTTGGAGTGAGAGCAGGTCTACCCTGCTTCCACTCATCTAACCTTATGCAAACCAGTTACTATAATAAATCTTTCTGAGCAATCTAGACATACCGGGAAATGCATCAGACAAACTTGCCAAAAGGATGATGATGGGAACCTGACTAGACAGAAAAAGAATAGGACAATTATGCCTGACAATTTAGAGAGAATTATAAACATGGCAAGGTAACTGGGACAAATTTCATCAGAGGCTGTTCTTCATTAGTGTGGAACAAGGCACTCATTTTCCATGGCTTTCTCCTGCTACAAGGAGCCATCACTAGCTCTAAGACTTTTTCTTTCCAAATCCCTAACCTGTTTGCTTGAATAAAAATTTTTCAAAAGGAAAGAATTAACAACTGCCATGCTTTACACACTTAGAACAACAGTGAACGTAAGCACACAGGAAAGGGAAACCAATAGAAGAGCTGTATTTTCTCTGGGAATTCTTTCCCATCTCTAATAGCTGTTGTTGTTGTTATTATTATTATTATTATTATTATTATTATTATTATTATTATTATTATTATTATTATTATTATTATTATTATTATTATAACTTATATACTGCCCTTCTCACGTAGGACCCAGGGTGGTTCACAAGGCAATTAAAACAACATTACAATACAAAAAGTTAATAACAATTAAAATAGATTAAATTATCCTTGATTAAAAGTCTAAAACCCCTATAACTCTGATTAAAAAACCCAATTACAATAAGTTAAAAATTAAAAATTCTCAGTCCTGGCCGGAAAGCTCAAAGAGGTCCCGGCGGAACGAACGAAAATCAGGGGCAGTCCTGAGCTCTATGGGTAACTGGTTCCAAAGGGCAGGCACATCCACAGAGAAGGCCCTCCCCCTGGGTGTTGCCTGCCAGCAATCATTTGCCGGTGGCAACCTGAGAAGGCCCTCCCTGTGGGAGCGCACAGGACGAAGGGAACTTGATGCCGGCAGCAGGTGTTCCCTCAGATATCCCGGACCCAAGCCATTTAGGGGTTTATAGGTCATCACCAGCACCTTGAATCTCACCTGGAGGGCAACTGGAAGCCAATGCAGCTCGCAGAACAGAGGTGTTACATGGGAGTATCGGGAAGCCCCCATCATAACTCGTGCGGCTGCATTCTGCACCAGCTGAAGCCTCCGATTATGTTTTCAATATCTACCTTAATTTGGGTTTAAAGAATATTTCTGAATACACATTCATAAGACTGAATAACATTTCTTGATTTAGGGTCACAAATCATTAATATAAAATTATTACAGACTACAAAGGAGTAAGACATACTACAAACTGGATGCTGTCCAAACTCCCTGGGTAAAAACTGTTTTCTTCTTAACATTGCAATTTATGCTTTATTTGAAATTATCATGTTTCTCCTTTCCTAGCACAGGAGGGGAAAAAAATGATAGTGATAGAGGAAAACTAATGTAGATCCTAAAACCAGAAACAAAATTAGAGGGTTAGGACACTGAGCTTGTTGATCAGAAGGTAGGCAGTTTGGTGGGTCGAATCCCGGGTGCCGCATAGCAGAGTGAGCGCCTGTTACTCGTCCCAGCTTCTGCCAACGTAGCAGTTCGAAAGCACATAAAAATGCAAGTAGAAAAATAGGGACCACTACGGTGGGAAGGTAACAGCGTTCTGTGTGCCTTTGGCATCCAGTCATGCCGGCCACATGACCACGGAGACGTCCTTGGACAAGCGCTGGCTCTTTGGCTTTGAAACGGAGATGAACACCGGGCCCTAGAGTTGGAAACGACTAGCACACATGTGTGGGGGAACCTTTACCTTTACTTTTTATACCAGAAAACAAGGAATGTTTCTGTTGCTTGTTTCTTCTTTTTTTATAACTACAAAACATGTTGGATTTCATCCCAGTTTTCAGAAGAAAGCAGCGATAGCACATGTTATAAATACCGATTTAAATGAATAATCTAATGTTTGAAAAATACTTTAACATTTTGGTTTGCTTTTAATTCATTTTTCTGTAAAAGAACTGCTTTTGTATATCAGGTGCCTTGAACCTGGTGAGAAGAGCAAAGCAATTATCTCAAATATGGACTACAATATGGAATATGATAACCTAGTTGTTATATTACCTGCTTCCCCCCTCTCTCTTTCACACTCTGTGATTATGTCTGACTGATTATCATATATGGTGTGCAATAAAGAAGAAATGCCTTAGTCTAATTCAATAGTCTTTTTTGCAACCCCAAGTTCTTAGAATGTCCCTCAACTTCTTCATGGTGAGACATATAAATAGCTGGGCTCCAGATTCCTTCATTCCAGCTTGTATAAGGAGCAAAGGGAGTTTGAGTGATGAAAAATACCATCACTGAGTCACAATGTGTGTCTCAGTGTCTCATGCACATATGAAAGGATCAAAGCTTGCAGTGCATGCCATGATGCTGCTTTTCACAATGATAGCGGAAATGTCCTAAAGTTGCCACTGAAGTTTTAAGTAGCCACTTGCTTGGTTATCTGTCAGGAAACAGAGCTGTCTCTGTCTGAAAATGCATTGGATCTCTGTTAAGTCTCTCTCTCTCTCTCTCTCTCTCTCTCTCTCTCTCTCTCTCTCTCTCTCTCTCTCTCTCTCTCTTTCTCTCTCTCTGTGTGTGTGTGTGTGTATGTGTGTGTGTGTGTGTGTGTGTGTGTGCAGGATTAAATCAACCCACGTATATGCTGCATGTGGTCTTCAGTTAGCATGCTGTACCAAGCTAACCAATTTAAAATGCATCATTGCCAATTTCTTTTCATGTTTTGGCATATTCTTCTGAATGATTGCTTTAAATGACAACTGGAAATGGGTCAGCCTTTTTCCCATATGAGTGATTCCTCCTGTTTCCATTCCTGACACTAAATTTCCTGTTTTCTCCCCTGAGCTCTTATACTTGCTGCAATATATTCAGTCTGACATATCTCATTCATTGAAGAAAGCTTCTGTGGTATGAACTTAATGACTGTACAGACAGCCAGGAACTCAAATCACTTTTCTTCCTTTTGTCTTATAATAATGAGGGTGACAGGTATAAAAATGCATAATAAAATGTTTCTGCAACAAATAATATCAGAATCATTTTTAAAACTGTAATGTAATTTTTGAGCTGCAAAGAGAAACCAGTTTCCGCTAAGAATTGCGGAATTTTGTTCTTCCTGTTTTGTTTTTTTTAGATTAAAAAAAAAAAGCATTTAGATCTTCCATAGATGAATTTGTCAGTTTAAGTTTCTTCTGTTCTGATTTTCCTGTCTTCCTGTATAAAGGTTATTACATCCTTTAAAGTACTTTTTTTCCCCAAATAGGTTCATGTTTGTAGGCATATTGGCCTATTTTGTGCATAATTTGCATGCAAATTTCTCTCCCAAAATTGTTTGAACATTTTGGAATAATTTCCATTTGCATTTCTGTGTGGAATTGCTGCTAGTATACCCTGTTTGTATGGCTATATTATTCAGAGATTTGCATCACAGACTTTGGAGAAGTACAATGAGAAGTACTTTACATATTGATTTGATAAGTAAGAATTTCATAAATTCTTATCAAACAATTACCGTAGGTATGGGTATCAAATGTTAGGAAATATAAGTCTGTAATCTCAGTGTGGTATTAAAGTATACTGCAACAAAATGTTCCATGCTGAGTTTGAATAGATTAGCAAACACTATATTTATCTAGTCAGCTTGATCAGACCAGAGTTCAATCTAGTCTAATGTATATTTGGACCCCATATAAGAAATGTTATTCTGATATCATTTAAATCCTTCAGATATTTCACAGCAGGATGAATCTACAAACTCACTTCATAGTTTATTTTAGGAAAATAAAGGAAAAATACTATGGAATATTCATGAATATTGAACCTTTTGTTTTCTTTTTTAATATTAACATCTGTGGGATTTTGTACATCAAAAATTATAATGAGATTGAGTAAAGCAGATACCACTGCTACCAGAATTAGTGGAATGCACCCAAAGTAAAAACAAATTTTATTTATTTTTATTTTAATTCCATTTATATCCCGCCCTTCTCCGAAGACTCAGGGCGGCTTACAAGCTTAGCAGTAGTAATGTACACAATATTTTAATATTTATATGAGCCATTTCATAGATATATTACTGTATTTTCAACTGCCTTTCCTGATCATAGTTTAGAGTATTCAAAACATGAGTGATTTATTTATTCATTTAAAACATTTTTAATGTTTAATTAAAACTTTGGGTGGCTCCCAATGAAAGATTTAAAAACTTATAAAAATATTTTTTAAAACTGTAAAACAAAATGAGTTAAAAGGTAAAACATTAAAAGCAACAGAAAACTGTGCCAATCTGTGCTAATGTACCATCATCTAACTCAGGGGTGTCAAACTGCTGGCCCGTGGGCCGGATGTGTCATGCCGAAACTGCACCTACTCCAGCTCCGGCAATGTGGGAAAAGCTGCGATATGTCATGACACGTCACATGATGTTGTGAGTTTGACACCCCTGATCTAACTAAAAACCCAAATCTTTAAGGCCTTATGGAAAGTGAAAAGGAGGGAGGCTTGAGAAACTTCAGGGAGCAAAATGTTCCATAGGGCAGGGACTGCCATGCAAAAACCGCTCTTCTTAGCTCCCATTACATTGCAATATTTGAGAGTATGCCTACCCTATCTGATTTGGCAGGAGGGTAGATCTCTTTAAGGAAAGGTAGTCCTGCAGTTAATTTAATTTAATTTAATTTAATAATATTTATATACCGCCCTTCTCCCTGAGGACTCAGGGCGGTTCACAGGGCAGAATAAAGTTAGTCTGGCCCTTTGCGACATAAGGCTTTAAAAATGATGACCAGCACCTTGGATTTTACCTGGAAAGAAACTAGAAGCCAATAGAGCTCATGCAACAGAGATGTTACATGGGCAAACCTTGGGCTCTCTATTATTGTGCACATTTCCACATTATGGACCAATTGAAGTTTCCAGGTGGTCTTCAAGTGCAGCCCCATGTGGCATGCACTGCAGAAATCTAGAGGGGAGGTGATCAAGGCATGAGTCACTCCATAATTTAGAGGAAAATTATATTCATTTTCCTTGAAATTGAGTTGTGAACATTTAAAAACTGAAATTATTGTACTTGTATAGAAATGTTTGGAAATCAGATTGTGATGTTAATGCAAAGAGCAGCCAGTGGGAGTTGTAGAAATCCATGGGTTCTGCTCAGGATAACACAGTTCAAATGCTACCATAGAACAATTGGCTGTGTTAGGTTTCAAAGACGAAAACAGAAAATGATGAAATAATGCATCCTAATGAAGCAGAGTATGAAATAGTGAAGGAGAATATAGACACTACATTAGCTTAAGCCATGATATGTCAGCATGATTGTCCTGTGGCAATATAATATTTCAGTATGTTTCATTTCTCTCTATTTCTTGTAATAATCTGCTTCTGTTAGTAAATTCCAAGATGAAATAATGCTTGGCTCTGTTATGAATAGTTCATTGAATAAAAGCACTAGAGTAGGAGATACAGTACAATAAATTAATCCTTTAATTCTGCCTGCCTTAGCTTTCAGACCTGGGAATTAGAATGATATCTCCTTTTGAATTCCTTCTAAATAACATTTTTTTAAAAAAAAATGTAGCCATTTCCAATTAGATGCACCAAGAGAATTGCCAACCAACAATTTTGTGTCCAGCTAAGTTATATGCATGTGGAAGAAAAGTACCTATAGGCTCTTCTGATGTTTTCTTGTTTATTTACTTTAAAAAAAATCCCCACCAGAAATTAAAAGGGCTAAGAGGGCAATCCCAGTCAAAGAGTCCATTTTCACTTTTATTTTTCATAAGAGTAATTTAAAATCATATTTAATTCCTGGCATTCCAATTTTCTGAAATATTCACCTATTTTGTGAACATGGTGCTATTCTCTGACAATCTTTAGGCATGATTAAAAGATCTAGTTACTCTTCACATACGGTATATATTTAGTGTGTTCATGGAAAATATCTGAATAGTATATCAAAGATCCTCACCCAACAAATGGAATGCATATGTAGGTAGGTAGAAAGGCAGGCATGTATGCATGTGTTTCTATAATTTTATTAAATATTAGAATATTAACACTGAAAACTAATACAAACTAAAAGAATTTCTTGTCTATAAACAAATCAATAAAGTCTCAACCTTTCAGTCCTGATGTCAGGTGATGAAGAAAAGTAACTAGTTAAAAATATTGCTGATAGTTAATTAGAACTGTAGCCCATAAAAGAAAGCAGAGATAGTCCTTGAATTTCAATCATAATTGGGACTGGAATTTTCATTGCTAAGCACTGTGGTCATAATGCACAATATTCCTTAATGCATTACTTTATGATGGCAATCCCTGCAGCCTCTTCTGCCATCATTAGGAAATAATCATGGTCACTGAGCGAGCACCTCCTTGCAACTTCCTGCCACTTTCCAACAACTAAACTCAATAGGTAAGCCTGAAGGAAGTTGCAAGTCCCAAGCAGCTTGCAAGCAGGCTGGCAGACAGGTAACACTCTGCCTGCTAGATGGGGGAGGGAATGAGGGAGTCTGTGAGTAGCAAGAGATGTGCAAGCATGGTGGGGTTTGGAGAGGTTACTGTTGAAAGGGAGGATGCTCAAAGGTATGTGAATGATGGTGTGTGTGAGAGAGTGGTCAAGGTGACTGTCAAGTTGGAGCACAAGCACAAAACATCTGGGGAGGGGAAATGTGAAGGGGACAATTACTCAAGCAACATTGTGAACTTCCTTGCCATCTTTCTCATTGACTTTGTGTATGGGAAGCTGACAGGGTAGGGCCCAAACTGTGATCGTGTGACTGTGGGACACTGCAATTATCATAAGTGCAAATTGGTTGCCAACCTCCCAGATCACTATCATGTGAATGAAGAATGCTAGGGGCAGAAGGAACTCCAAGGACTGCTCATAAACACCACTTGTTCAACACCATTATAACTTTGAACAGTCACTGAGTAAGTGGTTGTTAATACTAAGGATTACCTGTATAGTCTAGCCAATTGTAAAGTAGCTTGATATGTTCATTTTTTCCCCTGCTAACTATCCTGGCTTCTAATGCAACGTGTCTACAGTAATCCATACCCTAGAAATGATAATTTTGAATGAACATTGAAGAACGCAGTTTAGAATTCAAAGTTAGGCCTGGTGTCTGTCCAAAGTTGATTTTGGCCAAAGAGCAAAACAATTAACAAACTGTTTAGAAATGTAATCCATTTGATCAGAAATCAGAGTTTATATGAAGAAAGTATCTGAATGATTTGCATATTTTACCAGGTAAATAGGGGAAATACAATCTCTTTTGTAGATAATACATATAAAAAAACAGCAGTACAGTAACTGGGCAATAGATTCTATGTAGCCCGTATCACATGAACATTACTGAACATCACACAAAATGTTTTCTTATCAGCCTTCCAAAGTAGCTGAATGGCATTAAACTGAATTTTGTATGTATTTTGTAATTTATCTTTTTTTGTTCCTGAGCAACTGGTCTTCACAAGCATACTGTAAACTAATACTGGAGGCCATTAGGCTTGATAGCAAGTGATAATGTTTTCCCCTCCCCAACAGAGTAGCAATAAAGAGAAATATGTTAGTTTTGGATTTTTTTTTTAATTTTAAGATATTTTTTTCCAGAATTTTTGGCTGAGCTTCAATAAGAAAGAAGGAAAATCTATTCCTAATTGAAGTCCTGAGCTCCACAAAGGATATAGCACCATCTGATGATAGAAATTGCACTGATGAAATAAAGTTGTTAGACCTGTGCTGTTTTAATGTGGAGTTTGTAAGCATGGAGGAAAAGGTGCTATTAAAGAAAAGGAATGTGTGTTTTCATGTATTATGTACCTATTTTCATACCCTGAGGGAAAGCAGAGTGTAATATACCACTGTAGATTTTTAGATTTAATGATCTGCAGCTCAACACTTTCTGGGCTCTTTTTTAAATCATATGTGAAATGAAGAACAATTAATCAGTGGAACAAGTTGCCTTCAGAAGTTGTGGGTGCACCATCACTGGAGGTCTTTAAGAAGAGATTGGACAACCATTTGTCTTAAATGTTATAGGGTTTGCTGCCTGAACAGGGGGTTGCATTAGAATACCAAGGTCCCTTCCAACTCTGATATTCTGTTAAGCCATGAAAAAATTCTGAATGGGTTGGCAACAAGACAGTCTCTACCAATGATATAAACTGAGCAGAAATAAGAGGAGAAGGCAGGGGAGGAGATATATAGTGAGGGGTTTTTTTATGGACAATTAAAATGTAGACATTTGGGCTTTTAAAAAATAAAGGCATGAAAAATTGAAAGCCATGTATCTTGGCACACAAACAAGAAAATGGGTTTTAAATAGCCGTATAAAATTTGCCAGATTTTTTTTTTCCGATTCCAAACTGATCCAAACACAAATGAACAGGACCATGGATAGCTCACTGTGAGAATTCATTCAAAGTGTGGCACATACTAGATTCGCAGACAAATCACGCAGAGTTGTCTTTCATCCCAGTACTGTTCAGCAAAATATTAGATATTCCTAATGTTCCTGTTGGGTATAATTGAATAGAATGGATGTCCCTCACTTCTGGAAGACAACGCTATAGTAAACAAAACTGACGCCTATGATTTCAGTTTAGAAATAACTTTTGTATTAGTAATTTTGGTTCAGAACACAAATAAGAAAGGGCGGAGAATCCTTACATCCAGACCTATAAATACTGTATCCACTCACCATACCAAACATAGGTGGCTTATTTATTTAGCTACTGTTAAGTTATAGTGAAGAACCATATACCTATATTCCATAAGGGAGCTACTGGATTAAATCAGGTGCATATGGCACGGGCAGAGAAATGGAAGAGAAATAACAGACAGTATGGTTTTGAAACCTACACAGTTTTAAAACTCTAGTGGTTTATCGATTGGCAAAGGTTTTTTACTGTTGCAGTTCAATAATAGCATCAATAGAAATACTTCCATTCAGTCTGAATGAAGAAAAACAGGTGTAACTACTGTATTTCTATAAGAGAACTGTGACCTTATTTCTGGTAATAAAAACAAAAAGACATCCATCCTTTCAGAGTGCAGGATGTCTCTTCTTCTATCTTTCACTTTTCTCCAATTGCTAGATTTTAAAGTTCAAAGAAAACACAACATGTTTGAACAGGATACTTGAAACCTTTTCATCTTTATATTAGATAGCAAATTATACATCCCATTCAAAAATAAGTATTATTTCATAAAATATATGCCTTTTCTAACCAAATGCTAATGTTTTATTTAGTTAAAGGTAAAGGTAAAGGTTCCCCCACACATGTGTGCTAGTCGTTTCTGACTCTAGGGGCCGGTGCTCATCTCTGTTTCAAAGCGGAAGAGCCAGCACTTGTCCGAGGACGTCTCCGTGGTCATGTGGCCAGCATGACTAGACGCCAAAGGTGCACGGAATGCTGTTACCTTCCCACCGTAGTGGTCCCTATTTTTCTACTTGCATTTTTACGTGCTTTCGAACTGCTAGGTTGGCAGAAGCTGGGACGAGTAACAGGCACTCACTCTGTTATGCGGCACTCGGGATTAGACCCGCCAAACTGCCGACCTTCTGATCGACAAGCTCAGCATCCTAACCCACTGATCCACCACGTCCCTTTATTTAATTAGGTACCATTAAATCAGGCCTAATTATTGCTAACCTTTTAAACAAATGTCCATAATGTCAAGCTTTTCTTAGTAAACTGAGATTTTTATTTTTTTTTATTTTTTTCACATTAATGAGCAAAGTTTTGTTTGCTTTTACCTAACAAAGTGGCATCACCTTCATAAATATTAGTATTTTGACTTCCATTTTTTTAAAAAAAAAATTCTAGCTGTTACTACTTCCAATTCTGTCATTCTTATGGTACACAATCCTTTCCAGTTGTTTGGGCACAGGATCTTGTTCCAATCAACAAGATAGCTTTCAGTATTATCACCTATACTATTTATTTTTTTAACATTCTGGAAAACTTTGGCAGTGCAAGACACTTCTTTACAGTCATTATTTCTGCCTCTCAGCTGATGTTGCTTGGAGACAGGTGACTCTCCAAAAGTGTTTTGAGTGTATAATAGAGATCTAATTAGAATTTTCTTCATGGCTGATTTCATGTTTAAAATGGTTCAATATCTACATAAAACTGCTGTAGGAAATCACCAGGAAACATGAAGGTGAGTGTTATTCCTATTCTGAGGACACTCAAATCTATGTAACATTTTCAGATGTGACTTCTGTATCTGTCTTCAAGGGTTCAGTGAAAGAATAATATTACATTGAATGTAGGCAGAATGGGACTTCAGCACCAAGCTTGGGGAGTGCATGATGATATAGGTCTTTCTTTGCTTTGGACAATGCACTCATGATATCTTTACTTACTTCACTTAGAGAATGTGTTGACATCCTCTAAGCTTTACTGGTGTAAATAGACTTACAAAAGCTGCTTTGAGTCTATTCTGGAAACTCCAATTAGTGGAAAAATAAGTTTCCGTTTGATCTTTGAGAGAATTCAAAAAGGTCCTTTTACATCTGTGCTGAAAGCTTTCCCCTTTGCTGCATTTATTTCCATTTGAGTTAAAACTTGCACTTTTAAAACTGTACAAACTTAGAATCTGGATACCAGAAAGGAGCCCTTTCTTATATACAGTATGACATCTGTTGAGGTCGAATGGGGAGGTTTCTTTTTTGTTACTGCTGGCTTATGATAGCCAGGGTTTTTTTTGTCATAGAACGTCCAGAACAGAGTTCCGGCACCTTTTTTGGATGGAACCTTGTAGGGTAGGCAAGGCGGGTTGTATGACATGTGTGAGTTCCGGCACCTTTTTCTTTTACAAAAAAAGCACTGATGATAGCCATCCCTAGAATAAACTCTCTCTCTCTCTCTCTCTCTCTCTCTCTCTCTCTCTCTCTCTCTCTCTCTCTCTCTCTCTCTCTCTTCTATATATATATATATATATATATATATATATATATATATATATATATATATATATATATATATATATGTTAAAGTTTATAATGTTAATAGTCAGCAACATAAAAAGTCCAACCAACCAACTGATGAATTTAAAAAGGTACTCTGATGTGCATCTTATTGAACATTTGAAACTAGATATGCAGAGAATGTTAAGAAGTGTGAAGGGAAAGGAATAATAGCCTTCAAATATACATGTTAATCCAGGAAGTCACCTTGATTCACTAATATATATATATATATATATATATATATATATATATATATATATATATATATATATATATATATATGGTAATATTCCCTAAACATTCCTTATTAACATACAATAACTCTTGCTTCAAATAATCTCTTCAAGCTCATACTCTGCAGCAGCCCAGATTAGAAAATGATCTACATTTGACCGCCTGCATTATATTCTTGCAGTCAATTATTACAATTAGAGATGACAACAATACTTACTTTTTGTGACTCATTCAGAATGGCATTCTGTTTTGGAAGGAGGGAGGGGAACACTGTTCATTCTGATTTATGCAGAAACCTGTTGAGCCTTGAAATTTCTCTGACACAGGAAGGGCTAAGGTCTGAAAATTCAGCAAATTACAAACTTGTCATCTTTACAGTATTGATTCGAGGTTTATGGCAAAGTTCCCCCCAAATCCTCATCTCACACACAATAGTGGGGGGAGGGGACATTTGTGACACTATGGAGAGATCTCTTTATTGTACACTTGGCTCTGGGGAGGTGAAGTGGCAATTCAGGAGTATGTGTGATATTCAGATTGGGTTTTTTTCCTCAGGAAATTTCACATTCCTGTGCAGTTCTTCTGCCTTACATTTGGATGATGATGGTGCCAGTTTGGAAAGGCAAGCAGTTGACGTGTATGAATGTTGCACATTTGGAATGACATGTCTATCTGTATTAATGTTCAAATGTTGTGCAGCCACCTATTTCTGTTCCCATTCTTCATGTATAGTGTTTTACTTAAAACATTCTCTACTGCTTTGTAGCTGATGCTGCATTTAGGGTCAGGCAAGGGAAGAATGCAAAAGAATCTTCTCCTGATTTTTTCTCTAACTTAAAGGCCCAAATATATTCTGTGTCTTAAAATAAATACATATTTAAGCTAAATTTGCATAAAGCTTCTATTCTGTCATGGAAGGGTGATCAAACAGGATATCCAAATAGAAACTGAGCAAAGGTTCAACAGAAATAAGCAGCTGATTTCAAAACAGCACCAAGAAAGTTACAGAAAGAAGCTAGGTGTAAATGTCCCAAATGATATGTAAGGAAATCTTAATCCCAAGTAAAAAAAAAGCTCTTCAATAAGAATTAATCCCAAGGCATTATATGTTTCAATTCAGAAGAAAAGAAGAATCTTAAAAGTGATTCTTCTTTACAAACACTTCTTCTGAATATTTTACTTTACATCTGTCGCTCAGTTGTGGTAAATTCCCCTTACTATATAGCAAGTTAATACTGAAGATTTGGACTACATTCTATACAAACATATCTGAATAAATTAGATTTCCTTCTGAATAGACATTCATGGAATTGCTTTTACAAGCTTATCCTTGCAAGGGAGAGCTTATTTTGAATCATTTGCTCCTCTGAATGAACAATTGATACAGTGTTACTTCTTTTTGTTATCCCTGCAATATATATGCTTAGAAAGACCCTTAGTTCACAGTAAAAAGATGTATGTCCTGTTAAATTAGATAACTGAATCTCTCCCCCACCCCCCACCTCTAAAGAAATTTTCTTTAGGCTTATGAAAGATTTGGAGTACAAATAGGTTTTTCAAATGTAGCAAGGATACAATCCTATATGAAGGGGGAGGGGGGATTCTGGATTGAACTTCTCATTGAACTACATTATTCTTTCCCACTAGAAAAGGTATTGTTTTGTCAGGAGAATTTAAAATTATTGGACACATCCATAGGTATAATGATTTGAAGATCTTTCTCTAAATAGTATGGTAAACCTGAGAAGGTGAGAAATAGTTTGTTGGATGTAGTGTATGACCAGCCTTTTCTGCTACAAAGATCTGAGCAACCTGAACACACATGGGCAATATATGCAGCAGTTGGAACATAAATGGTTTATTAATTTTCTATTTTCACAATCAAGTGCCCAATAGATAACATGATGACTGAGTCCATTAGTGATTCCGTGGTACATGTAAGCCTCTTTGAACTAAGTCTGATATTACACCCTCCAGTACATCTACTCTTCTGGTAATGACCGTTTTCCCTCACTAAGCAAATACAATTCTTATTGTTGTTAGTAAATATACAATTGCATATCAATATTTCTTACATTTTTCTAATAGTGTTAATAATATCAGTTTAGAATATATTTTCTAAACAAAGCATATCTTAATTGCATTTGCATTCAATTTCCACATCCTATTTTCGCTTTTTTCAATTTTAATTTCCCATCCATGTTCAAAGCATCCCAATCATTTATAATTTTAGAATCCAAAGTGTTCGATGTGTTTCTTCGATAGGAAAATAGTTCCACAATACAGTTATGAAAGTCAGTATTTGTGTTCATAATTCAGACAGGCCAATTTTAGAGTAATATTATTTTCATTATATTTTAGCAAACCAAAAAAAACCCTCCCAACCCCCTCCCCCCACCCTCTTCCCCCTCCCCAACCCTCCCCAAATCCTCCCTTCCTTTCCCCTCCCCCCCCCGGCTTCCCAGAGCAAAATACAGGGTATAAAAATACAATCATAATGTAACTTACGCAAACAATCCTAAACTATTTAAACTACCAAACTTTAACTCATATAAGAAAACTTCAGACATATATATATATATATATATATATATATATATATATATATATGTAGATCTAGAGTCTCGGGTTTCTTCCCGCGTTCCTTTCATCTTCAGAAAGTTGTGGCGACGTTTCGACGAAATCCCATCCGTCATCATCAGGCCGGAGTGTTCCTCCTGCTGCTTCCAGGAGCAATGCGTGGTCTGGCTGTTCCTTTCCTTCCAACTGCCGGTGGGGCTGTGTTCTGACTGGGTGGAGGCGTGGCTGCTTTCTGATTGGGTGGGGGTGTCCTCCGATTGGGTGGAGGCGTGGTTGTCTTCTGATTGAGTGGAGGCGTGGCTGTCTTCTGATTGGGTGGATGCGTGGTTGTCTTCTGATTGGTTGGAGGCGTGGCTGTCTTCTGATTGGGTGGGGTGTGTTCTGAATGGGTGGGGTTTTTTGTTGTGTTGTAATATCCTGAGTGTTGTGATTTGGTGTCCTGAGGAGTGGGCTGTGTAGTGGCCTCCAGAGCTTTGGTTTGGCTCCGAGTTCGAGGACCTGCTATGTATCTCTGGTATGGGTCAGTCAGGTTCGTGTGTGCGTTCTTCTGCTTGGGTGATGGCACTTTTGCTTGACTTGTTCTGTCTTCTGTGTGGAAACCAGCATTGATAGAGAAACGAATTTCAGCAAACAAGGATTTAAAAAACCAACAAACAACCCCAAATGCCACCAGCCCCAGCAAGACTCATCCACACCCAGAACAAAAACTCCCCCACACAGAAGACAGAACAAGTCAAGCAAAAGTGCCATCACCCAAGCAGAAGAACGCACACACGAACCTGACTGACCCATACCAGAGATACATAGCAGGTCCTCGAACTCGGAGCCAAACCAAAGCTCTGGAGGCCACTACACAGCCCACTCCTCAGGACACCAAATCACAACACTCAGGATATTACAACACAACAAAAAACCCCACCCATTCAGAACACACCCCACCCAATCAGAAGACAGCCACGCCTCCAACCAATCAGAAGACAACCACGCATCCACCCAATCAGAAGACAGCCACGCCTCCACTCAATCAGAAGACAACCACGCCTCCACCCAATCGGAGGACACCCCCACCCAATCAGAAAGCAGCCACGCCTCCACCCAGTCAGAACACAGCCCCACCGGCAGTTGGAAGGAAAGGAACAGCCAGACCACGCATTGCTCCTGGAAGCAGCAGGAGGAACACTCCGGCCTGATGATGACGGATGGGATTTCGTCGAAACGTCGCCACAACTTTCTGAAGATGAAAGGAACGCGGGAAGAAACCCGAGACTCTAGATCTACACATACAGACACCCGCGAGAATCTACGAAAACATATATATATATATATATATATATATATATATATATATAATATCAATAATTATACAAATACAAAATAATACTTTCCAATCTAATACCAAAACACAGGGTGTAAAAATACAAACAAACAATCATAATCTAACTTACGCAAACAATCCTAAGCTATTCAAACTATCAAATTTTAACTCATATAGGTAAATTCCAAACATACATATATATATATCATATCAATGATTATTCAAATACAAAATAATACCTTAAATTCATATTATCCTAATATATTATACAAATTAAAATACCATAGATTACTTCCAAACTTATTTTTTTATAATCACATCATTCTTATATTCTTATATTCTATTACCTACTCCAATATTGCCCATAAAAGTATTACAAATTAATTTCAATCACACATAAAAGAATTTATATCAGTTTTATAAAACTATTCTTCTATCCAACTAGACTTTAACATACTAAAACCAAATTAATACAACCTTTCCTTCTCCTAATATATTATACAACTTAAAATACCATACACTACCTTCCAGGCTTAAAACTTTCCATCCAAATAACAAAGCATAACCTACAGAATATCAATAAACACTACTACAAATCTTCCCAATTAAATTTTCATAATCATCTTCAAACTAAAGCAACACAAAATATTATATAATTATTTTATAAGGGTGAAAAATGAATCCCCACATACTTAATCCTTCTAGCATCCTTATTACATTATTATCTCTTGCAATTATGCAACTAAATCCTCAGGTTTGCTTCATTCTTCCAGAAGCAGCACACCTCTTCCAATTTCTGGCCTTCTCCTGTGGTGATGAAATTTGACCCACTCCTGTAACTTTCACATCTGTCTGTGTTAGCCCTTCAACATCTTGTGGATTCTCTCTGGAACGTTGAAGCTCTCTGTCACCTTTTTTCTTTGTAGACTCCAAAGACGATATGGGGACTGCTTTTAAAACATTACTGTAAAAGTCACGTGCCTGAACCACCGTGGTAAGACAATGCCTTGTACCTTCATAAGTCACCACCATACCCTCTGGTATTTGCCATCTAAACTTAATATCACGTCGTCTCAATTCTTGTGTCAAAAAAGCAAATTCCTTCCTTTTTCTTAAAATTCTTGCAGGAATCTCTTTTAAAATCAAAACTTTTTGCTCATCCATTACAAAATCAATATTATAGGAGGCCTGGATAACTTCATTTCTAATCTTTCTCTTTGTGAAATAAACCACCACATCTCTGGGTAATTTCCTTTGTCTTGCAATCCACGAATTAACACGGAAGGTTTTATCTATATCTTCCATTATTTCATCTGCTGGTCGCTCCAGCACCCCTTCCAAAACCTCAGAAACCATTTTCATCAAATTTTCCTTAGGATTTTCTTTTAGGCCTCTGATTCTCAAAGCAAGCTCCATCTGAAAATACTGTGTCAAAATCAAATCATAATCCATTTTCGCTATCATATTTTCAGTTTCTGTCATTTTGGCTTCCATTCTAGTATCATTTTGAACAAGATCTTCCACTTTTTCATCCAAAATCTCAATGCTTTTAGCCATATTTAACGTTGCAGATGTGATGTCTGCTCTCATTTCTGCTAATTTCTCTGTAAACTTCTCCTCCAACTTTTTCTCCATTATCTCAACAAATTGTTGCATTTGCTTTTCCATAGTTTCTTGGAGCAAACTCTGCAAATCTTTTACTGTAAAAGCTGATACAGATTCAGATGCAGAGGACAATAAAGTTTTCGCCGAAGACTGCTGCCTCAGGGCAGGAACTTTAGAAGATATAGTTGCCATTTTCACCCTCTATTGTTAACTACTCACTTTCACATGCAGATTCAGCAAAGTCCATTGAGTTAAAGATCAAAACATCATCTTCACCAAAATCTCCTGCATCGCTCTGCCTGCGTCCTCATTCTCATAAGCTCTTCCTTGCTGGCAGGGATGGTTGCGAACACCCTGTTCTGCTCCAAAAAACCCGGAGCAGAGACGCCTCGCAGTCCGGAGCATGCCCAGGCTTCGGGGGGGCTCAATCCTTCCGCCACCAAAACTCTAAGTTCTGGCGGCCCCGGAGAGCTCTACCCCTACCTGGACTCTCACCCCCTCCTCTTCTCCCGAGGTGGGGGCTTCCAAGCCACCGAACAGCTGATCGGCGCTGTTTTCGGCGGCTCTACGGAGCTGCGAGGCTGACAGCCAAGAAATGGCTGCCTCCGGCGTCGCCTTGCCATCCGGAAGCAATTTTAGAGTAATATTATTGTCTCTGCCACACAGATAAGCAGCCCCCAAGTCTGTTCCTTTTATCTCAGTTGCAATTCTCAATAGTAAAAGCTTCCAAGGCCAGACAAAGTTTTATCAAATTCTAGCCTTCAAGCCAGGTTTCTTTTACACATAAATAAGATGCAGTGCCATAATTCACCCCTAGATATCATCAATGCCGTTTTTCAGTTTTTAAATCCAAAAGGTATTTTGAATACCTTGCCGGCCGAAATACGGGCCAAAACTTATTGCCTGTATCAGCCTAACCTAAGGCAATCCACAAGCTGTAATCACAACTGTGAGAACTCATTATTTGTGTAATTTTTTTGGATTGCTAACAAAGAATTAAAGGAAGACCCAGGTTTGAATCTCAGAAGGGTATGGCTGACAGATGAGAACAAATGAGTTTGAAGTGGCCATATCAGTCTCCCTTTAATTCTTTGTTAGCAATCCAAAAAATTTACACAAATAATGAGTTGTCACAGTTGTGACTACAGCTTGTGGATGGCCTTTGCAGCTAACAAAGCAAGAGAGAGCCTGTGGTCTAGGGGTTAAAACAACTGCTTAAGATGCAGTCGGCCCAGGTTCGAATCTCAGAAGGGTATGGCTGACTGATGAGAACAAATGAGTTTGAAATAGCCATATCAGCCTCCCTTTAATTCTTTGTTAGCAATCCAAAAAAAATACACAAATATGAGCTGTCACTGTTGTGACTACAGCCTGCGGATGGCCTTGGGTTAGGCTGAAACAGGAAATAAGATTTGCCCCATGTTTGGGGCCTAGCAAGGTATTCAAAATATTTAACAAACACTTAACAAACACTTAACCCTTGCCTTGCAGCTAACAAAGTGAGAGACAGCCTGTGGCCTAGGGGTTAAAACAACTGCTTAAGATGCAGTCGGCCCAGGTTCGAATCTCAGAAGGGTATGGCTCACTTATGAGAACACATGAGTTTGAAATGGCCATATCAGCCTCCCTTTAATTCTTTGTTAGCAATCCAAAAAAATTTACACACACACACACACACACACACACACACACACATATATATATATATAATATATTATACATATGATATGTAATATATATATATATATATTTGTTTTCTGAGGTTTTCGCGGATGTTTGTATGTGGATCTTTGGTTATTCGGGTTTTTTCCCACGTAGAATTGAAGGTGTAAAAGCAACGTTTTGACGAAATCCCCTCCGTCATCATCAGGCTGGTGGCTTCTGCTTCCTAAAAAAATTTTTTTTATTATAAAAAAAAAAGAGGAACAAACAGTCATTACCACATGCTTCTCCCAGAAGAAGGAAGCAGAAGCCACCAGCCTGATGATGACGGATGGGATTTCGTCGAAACGTTGCTTTTACACCTTCAATTCTACGTGGGGAAAAACCCGAATAACCAAAGATCCATATATATATATATATATATATATATATATATATATATATATATATATATATATATATATATACACATACACACACACACACACATACATACATACATATATATATATACATACATACATACATACATACATATATACATATACATATACATATACATATACATATACATATTTATTTATTTATTTATTTATTTGTTTGTTTTTATAAACCGCCCTTCTCCCGAGGGACTCGGGGCATTGTACAAAGTAAGATAGGCAAACATAATGAAACAGTATTGTAAAACAATAATCAAAACAAACTGGGACCCCAATTAGAGCTATCAGGCCAGGCCGGACTGCTGGAATAGGTAAGTCTTTAAGTCGCGCCGGAAGGTGCGGAGGTCGGGGGCCATCCGGATTTCAGTTTGTAAGCAGTTCCAGAGGGCTGGCGCACCCACTGAGAATGCCCTCCCCCTGGGGGCCACCAGCCGACATTCCTTGAGCGGTGGCACCCTGAGGAGGCCCTCTCTGTGGGAGCGCACAGGGCGGTGGGGTGTTGACATTGGCAGAAGGTGCTCCCGTAGGTAGTCCGGACCCATGCCATGTAGGGCTTTGTATGTCATTGTTAGCACCTTGAACTTCACTTGGAAGGCAACTGGAAGCCAGTGCAGCGCACGGAGGAGAGGTGTGATATGGGAGTATCGGGAGGCTCCCAAAAGTGTCCGTGCCGCTGCACTTTGCACCAGTTGAAGCTTCCGAGTGGATCTCAAGGGCAGCCCCATGTAGAGAGCGTTACAGTAGTCTAGGCGAGAGGTCACAAGGGCATGGGTGACTGTACGTAAGGCATCCAGGTCCAGATAAGGCTGTAGTTGGCGCACCAGTCGAATCCGGGAGAAGGCCCCCTTGGTCACAGCTCCTATGTGATCTTCCAGGGAGAGCTGTGAGTCTAGGAGGACACCCAGGTTGCGGGCCCTATCAACAGGGGGTAGTAACTCATCCCCGATGTTAAGGGATGGGATGCTCTGAGTATCCTGGCTTGCCGGTACGTACAGCCATTCAGTCTTGTCCGGGTTCAGTTGAAGCCTGTTCCTCCCCATCCATTCCCGGACCGCTTTCAGGCAGCGGGACATCACGTCGAGGGCATCACTGATGCTGTTTGGAGTTGAGATGAAAAGCTGGGTGTCATCAGCATACTGATGGTACCCTACTCCAAAGCTACGAATGATCTCACCCAGCGGTTTCATGTAGATGTTGAACAGGAGAGGCGAGAGGACCGACCCCTGAGGGACTCCGCAAACGAGAGGCCTCGGGGTCGACCTCTGTCCCCCTGCCAGCACCGACTGCGAGCGACCCTGGAGAAAGGAGGAGAACCAACACAGAACCGTGCCTCCCACTCCCAGTCCCCTGAGGCGCCGCAGCAAGATACCATGGTCGATGGTATCGAAAGCCGCCGAAAGGTCTAATAAGACTAGGACAGAGAAATGGCCCCTGTCCCGGGCTCTCCAGAAATCATTCATCAGAGCGACCAATGCCGTCTCCGTGCTGTAGCCCGGCCTAAAGCCTGATTGGTACGGGTCTAGATAAACCACTTCATCCAGGACCTGAGGAAGTTGGTGCGCCACCACGCTCTCAACAACCTTCGCAAGGAAGCGAAGATTGGAGACTGGACGAAAGTTATTCAATGAGGATGGGTCCAAGGTGGGCTTCTTGAGGAGAGGTCTCACCACCGCCTCCTTCAAGGCGGTGGGGAAGTGACCCTCACTCAGAGAAGCAGAGATGACCTCCAGGAACCAGCCTCGTGTCCCCTCTCGAGCCGCATAAGCCAGCCAGGAAGGGCACGGGTCCAGTAAGCATGTGGAGGAGCTCAACCTCCTCATAATCCTGTCCACTTCCTTAGGAGTCACAGAATCAAATTCCTCCCAGATGATGTCGACAAGACTGTCCATGTCTTGTTCTTCCAACTCAGCCCAGTTGGAGTCCAGGCCGGTTCGAATCCAAGCGATTTTATCCAGCAGATATTGACCGAATTCCTCGGCTCGACCCTGCAAGGGTTCCTCCCTCACCTCTTGGTTCAGTAGGGAGCGAGTCACCCTGAACAAGGCAGCCGGGCGATTATCTGCGGACGCGATGAGGGTGGAAAAGTAGTTGGATTTTGCCACCTTTATCGCAGCGAGATAAGACTTGGTGAGGATTCTTAATCGCAATCGGTCGGATTCGGATCGACTGGATCTCCAACGGCTCTCTAGGCCCCATCTCCGACGCTTCATCTCCCGGAGCTCCGCGGTGAACCATGGGGCATGCTGAGATCTGCGCCGGGTCAGAGGCCGCAGGGGTACAACTCGGTCCAGAGCCTCCGTGGCTGCCTTTTCCCAGGCTTCCACTAAGGCATCCGCCGAGCTGTGAGCAGGGAGTGCATGTGCGTCCCCAAGCGCTACCTGGAACCTATCAGGGTCCATTAGGTGCCTAGGGCGGTACCATCTGGTTGGCACCATGCACCCACGGCGGGGGGTGGCAAAGGGGAAGTCTAGCCGTAGGAGGTGATGATCGGTCCATGACAGGGGCGTAACAGTCGTGGCACCCCCACCGATATCATCACGCCACCGTCCAGACAAGAACACCAAGTCTGGGGTGTGGCCTCCCTCATGAGTCGGTCCAGAAATTATTTGCGACAGGTCCATGGCCGCCATGGAAGCCATGAACTCCCGAGCCAGTTCGGACGATACTCCCAGGGACGGTAGGTTAAAGTCGCCCAAGACCATGAGTTTTGGGAATTCAACCACCAACCCTGAGAGGACATCGAGTAGCTCGGGCAGGGCTGCCGCTGTACGATTAGGTGTATACCAAATTATTCTGATAGGTTTCTCCGTTTTCCCCAAGTAATTAATTCACCCCTTTTCTTTTCTGAGAGAATGGGACAGAAATTCCCTTTCTCTCTCTCATCGGAGAGAGTACAGATTTACAGTAAGAGGTCTTAAAACCATAAAAAGAGGATCAGGTCTCACCCAGTTTCATCTATGTTGCTGTAAGATTGCTTGATAGTGCTTGTTGTCTTCTGTTGTCAGCAGCTTTGGACTGGGTCTTTCCCCCGTCAGCTTGGAGGGTTTCCTCAGATCAAATGGGAGGGCTTCTGTCCCCCCCCCGGCCATGATCAACAAGGATCCCCTCCTTGCTTGCACCTATACAGGGTGACTTTTGACCTTTTCCAGGGTCCCCCAGCAGGGTGAAATCAAACGCAAAAGACAGAGTCCCATCTTCCTGCACCCATTCCACTGCGACGTCAAAACCAGAAGCCTGCAGCAGTTGGAACATATGCTTAGTATAGATTGGATGCTTCTGTCTGTGTCTGTCAGGGAGCACAGAGAAGAATATTAGAATAGAGTAGAGTAGAGCAAAGTAGAGTACAGTACAGTAGAGTAGAGAAGAACTGGAAGGGACCTTGGAGGTCTTCCAGTCCAGCCCCCTGATCAAGGAGGAGAACCTATACCATCTCAGGCAGGTGAATGTCTAGTCTCTTCTTAAAAATCTCCAGTGATGGAGATTTTTAAATTTTTAAAGCAGTTCCTTTTATTCAGGAAGATACATTCATTCAATTAGAGCAGGGAAAAGAAAAATGGAAAGTCCTGCTACAGCTACTCTTTGTAGCTACTGTTTTCACTTCCCATGGTGACCCATGTGAAACACTCTGTTTTGTCATCCCCAGATACTAGAGATACAATGACTTATTTAGTCTTGCAAGTGTAATGGTAATATGCTCAACGTTTCCTGATATGTGCCATTTTTGTGACATGAGGTTATATTTTGCCCACAAGTTCTGGGAACTGTATGTGCAGGATAATTATCAAAAGGGATATCTCCATTACCATCCAAGACACTGGAAAAAAAAACTGTAAGTGCTTGATCTAACCTGCCCACATGGCTTTAAAGCTATAGTACAATCTTCTTTAACTCTTTGGCTCCCAGTAATTTCATGGATACATCCAAGAAGGTTGGTTTTATTTATTTTTTGGTCCTATCTCTACTTAGTTACCAAGATGGCATTTTCAAATGTTATCTGGATTGCTTTGCCGTAATAGTTTATTTGAGATGTGGACATTCTTCTATTATGGCATGATAGATAGACAGAATCAACTATTCTATTTTTGCAACTACTTTGCATGCAGTTTTAGATACAGATCATTAAGTTGTAATTTTGAGCACACTCCCTTTTCAACATTGCCCACTAGAAATGCCTAAAGTTAATCTCATGCAGAAATTAAGAAAGGCTGCATTAAAGATAAAATCAGAGAAATCTAATTTGGATTATTTATAAATATTTTAATAATTTACATTAAGGGAAATAAAGGGAGATCGTTTTCACCTATGTAAAGAGCGCAATTTCAGATATACAATTATTTTCAGCCTTATTTTCCTATGTTTTTAAATAAAACAAGAATAAAACAAAGGAAAGTTGCTGTAGTTTTTAAACATCCAAGAATAAGCCCTTTTTCCTTCCCTCTCTCTTTCCCTCCCTCCCTCCCTCTCTCTCTTTCACACACACACACACACAGAGAGAGAGAGAGAGAGAGAGAGAGAGAGAGTTCTACTTCCCACCCCCATATAATAGTATCTAGGGAATAATAATAATAATAATAATAATGATGATGATGATGATGATGATGATGATGATGATGATGATTTTTGATGCAATGGAGCTATTACAGAGTACTGTGGACTCTCTGAACCTGGTTCTTTTCCTGAACATGTTTTGTTATCCAACTAGGCAACATCTTCAGTTCTCGAATGGACGGGGATTTGCTCTCTATTTATATACAGTGGCTTCCCCTGTCAAAATTAGTGCAGGTATGGTTTTCTCCTTGGTAGTTCCTCAAATAAGCCATTATGCTTGATTATTTCTCTGAGTTGGTAATTCCTTGCTCTGGATATTGTTTGCTTCTTGATATGTTTGTCTGGTGGTGTTATTATTAGTGTATGGCATTGGTATATTAGCAATGAGGCTACAATGCTAATGCAGAGTAGTAGTTTGGCTGCCAATTTATTAACTCTATTGTGGCACATGCTTGCTTGCTTGCTTGCTTCTCGAGGTGTGCTACAGGAGGATGAGCTAACTTTGCACTAGAAAGAAGGATCAGTGGCTCTTTCTGCAGCATTATCCCCCTCTCCTTCCATTGAAACCATCTCTTAAATAGGCAGCACAACCAGGAAGGTTCAGAGACAGCAGGAATCTAACCAACTAGACAAAGCGCCAGCTCATCTCCCCACCAAGTGGTACCTATTTATCCGCTCACATAGAATATGCTTTCGAACTGCTAGGTGGGCAGAAGCTGAGGTGAGTGGTGAGAGCTCATTCTACCACACATGCTATTATTCAAACTGCTGGAGCAGAGACCACCTCCAGTGTCATTAAGCCACTGTGCCTCCATGCCTTGTCTGATGTTAACCCTGGTGTCAATCTCTTCTCATTTGAGTATTGCTTGCTTGTAAAGCGTTTTTATTTCCTTCTTCACTTTTTATTTTCTCTTTTGAATGGTATGTAAATGTGGTTTATCTGTATGTGCCTGAAGATGGTTAATTTATCTGAGTGTTAAGCTTCCAGGAATTTTCTAGCATTTTTGGCTTTAGCTTAGTCTAGGATGCTCACAGTTACCCAGGTAAAACTATAGTTAAGTTTCTCCATGTGTTGTGACATTAAGGAGTTTTTCTCATATCTTCTTACTGCTAGTGGATGGATGTTCTCTGCTAGACTTCTGCCTGTCTATCTTGCATAGTGGTTGTAACAGCCCTTACATTCCATGTTGTGGATGATTTTTTTGTTGTTGTTGTTGTTTAGACTGCTGTGTCTTTTGTTCTATTTAAGATGTTTTGGAGAGCTTTAGTAGGTTTGTATACTATGGTGGTGCCATGTAGTTGTAATAGTGTGTTGGTTGTTTCTGAGATGTTTTTGATGTATGGCAGTGCTTTCTTTTTCATAGCTTGTGTTGGTTGTGCTGGAGTGTGTTGAATGGAAAAGTTACTTTCTGATAAAGTTGTGTGGGTATCCATTTTGTTGGAGCATATTGTATAGGCAATCTATTTCCTTTTTTAGGTGTTCTGGGTTGCTGCAATATGTTTGTGCTGTCTGCATAACATTCTTACACAGCTTCTCTTATGAGAGATTGGTTGATACTTTGATAGTGGAATACTTGGTTAGTATGGGTGGTTTTTCAATGGGTTTCTAATTTCTCTCCATTTCCTCTGCTGATGAGGATATCCAGGAAGGGTAGTGTGTTGTTGTTGTTTTTTCTTCCTTTGTGAATTTTATTCCTTTGAAGATGTTGACTTTTTCATGTGTCTTCTCTAATAGTTCCTTTTTTATGACAAAGGTGTTATCTGCATACTGGATACATACTTTTGGTTTTATGTATGGTTGTTAAAAATGCAATTCAGTCAATTTATCCTTCACACTGTCAAGGTATGAAAATAGCTTTGTTTTCATTTTTACTTCTGCGTTGGGTAGGATGCACTCCAACAATTGCCCAATTCCATTGTTTGGCCTCAATGCATGAAGAGGAAGGGGAATGGACTTGAATATGCAGCTCCACTCAGTGTCAGCACAGGGAGAGAAGATGGCATGTCCAGTATGACTCCATCCATGTGAAAAAGAGTTCTAAATGAGAAGGAGAAGTGAGATAAACATGGCCTTTATCTTAATCACTCCTGTATATATTTCAAGACATACAAAACATATCTTAGAAAACAATGATAGAGAGGATGTTTTGTCTCTGCTTTTCCACATCACATGGGGAAGCAATATATAGCAATAACAGTTCAAGGTGATTAGTTTGAATATACCTATAGTCAAATTCTTTAAGAAGAACATTTTACAGCAAATACAAATGTTCCTCTACGGGCACTTTATGGCAGTGTGAGAGATGCTAAGAGAATGTTAGTAAGATTAGTAACATACTAACACATTTTATTTAAGTGATTACCCTCTTCCAGATTCAAATGCAGAGACTATTTCACAGGCTTAAATCCTTTCTTAACTTTGTGTGCACCAATATTCAGGGGACAGAACCAGCAATAGCACTTAAATGTATATACCACTTCACAGAGCTTTACAGAGCTCTCTGGGTGGTTTATAATGTCAGCATATTGCCCCCAAGAATCTGGCTCCTCATTTTAGTGACCTCTGAACCATGGAAAGTTGAGTCAACCTTAAGCCACTCAGAATCAAATTCCTGGCATTGAGCAGGGTGTTAGCCTGCAATACTGCATTCTAACCACTGTGTCAGCACAGCTCCTATAGCATGTTTAAATACTTTTAATATGTATCTGCATTTTAAGAGCCCTGTATGTTAAATTGATAAAAATAATATTTTTTCTAGTGTAAATGTGTCCCAGGTATAATCCAATATCTTCTATCACAGCCTAGTGAATCTTGTCTTAAAATCTAGTTCTGCAGTTTTTGTCCAACACTGATCTATGTATATGAATTTTGCTTAGTGTTAAATACCCATAAGTAGGATGTTGGGTAGAAATTAAACATTTGTTCTTGGAAACTCACTAATTTACATATTTAATAATTAAGAAGCAGAGGAATAAAGTACCTTATTCAGACCTTTTTGCTCGTATTGACAATACCAGAGATGTACCTAATGAGGGTCAATGTCACGAGCAATTTTTAAATGCCTTGAAATGCCTCTCAGAAGTTTCTGTCCTTCCCACCTAGCATTGGCTCCTTATTATCCACTACTTTTCCCCCCTTTTTTAATTGCATAGATTTTGGCCTACTATTTAAATTTTTATTTTATTTTTTTAATTCCATTTATATCCCGCCCTTCTCCGAAGACTCAGGGCGGCTTACAAGCTTAGCAGTAGCCTTCATTCTATGTATATGCCTGCTTATTAGGGCTTTCACACACACACACCAAGCGGCATTATTACAAAGTCAGCTTAATTGCCCCCAACAATCTGGGTCCTCATTTTACCTACCTCGGAAGGATGGAAGGCTGAGTCAACCTTGAGCCTGGTGGGATGCGAACCTGCACTAATTGCAGGCAGCTGGTGTTACTTAAGGAGGCATTAGCCCACTGCTCCACCAAGGCTCATATACAGTGTCATATACTGTACAGCACTCATCCTGAAAAAGATTTCAGAAAGACATACCAATAATTGTATATAGCATAACTTCTCTGCAAAATATGTTATATTTTTCCCACCTTTCTCCGAAGACTCAGGGTGGCTTACAATCTAAGAAGCACAAATCAATGTGCTTAGCAATTATTCCACTGAGCAATAGTATTTTCAAAATTTTTCTGAGTGGTTGGAAACCAACCGGCATTTTTTTTTAAAAAAATAAGCTTTATGTACAGAGGAAAAACAGTAAATGGCTTCAAGATTTCTTTCAGTTGTGCTCAGAAAATACATTAGTATCTGACGACAGCCGTGTGCTTATCTTTTGAAAAAAAGAATAACAGCATTTGAGAGATAATATAGCAGTAATCAGTATTTAACATTTACAAGAATTCCTACTAAATGTAACAATGTTAAAAACTGCCCATTAGGTCTACTCAAATTGCAGTCAGTATTTTGCCTCAAAATATCCTGATGTCCAATAGTAGTCATCAAAATAGTGTTGGGTGTTTTGTACTTCCAAGTATGCATTTCAAGACTAAATGTAAATCAATGCTTCATTCTTTCTTCCAGTTTTTCTTTCTTTAACCTCTGTGAGTCATGTATACAGCTTTTCATAAATTATAATCAGAAATGGCTGAGTTGTTTATATGGAGACAGTTACATCTGGAATGGAAAAAGGAGGCGGAAATACATATTCATAGCATTTTGAGGAATGCATAGCAGCAGATTAGAATTGTTCTTTGTTTCTAGCATCTGGAATATTGATAAAACTACCATTTCCTATTGAATATATGTAGAGAGATAGGATACCCCCAGCATAAACATTGCAAGTTAGAAAGAAAAAAAGTTAGCCCTAGATCAGATCTTCCTCTCATCGTTACTCATGTTAGAATCGACTGCAGGAATATATCTTCACAACATGGTGTAAGTATTTTTTTTTACCAGCAATGTATACTGCTGTTCCATATATTTTCACAGTTATAAAGCTTTACTAAATCTTCCAATGCCTGGTCAAAAAAGCACATCCTGAGCTTCTGAGATCTTCCTAGTGCAAATCGCAATGTGGAGACTTTAAACATCTTTTACAGAGTTTCCATCCCCCCAAGAAAAAAGATAGATTATATATTTAAGGTTTGTTTTTTTCTCCTTTGGGGTGTGTAATTATTATATATTACACCTTTGTTTTATGTGACCAATGTACATTTGATAATTTTGTCCTTCCATCATCACAATAGTTCTTTGAAAAAGGCTGGGAATAAGTGATTTCATTCAAAGTAATCTAAAATTTCTCACAGCTGAATGGTGTTTTGAATTTGGATCATCCATTTTAGCCCTATATCTGACCACCATATACAATCACTGCCCTAAATGGTTGAAGTAAATCTCTCATTTGTTAATACATTTGAAGTAGTTTCAAATCCTCCCTTAATAATAATGCTTTTGTAATTATTATTATTTTTTTAAGTTGCTTTGGTTTAGAATTAAGAAAGACTCTTTATCTCACAGAGTTTCCTGTCTATTTAGGGCAGCAGCTGCTCAAGGCAAAATGTGGGTCTTAACATTCCCAAATGACCCAGTGCTCTACTGCTTAGGAAAGAAAAAGAAAGAAAGAAAGAAAGAAAGAGAGAGAGAGAGAGAGAGAGAGAGAGAGAGAGAAAGAAAGAAAGAAAGAAAGAAAGAAAGAAAGAAAGAAAGAAAGAAAGAAAGAAAGAAAGAAAGAAAAGAAAGAAAGAAAGAAAGAAAGAAAGAAAAGAAGGAAGGAATAAAGAAAGAAGGAAGGAAGGAAGGAAGGAAGGAAGGAAGGAAGGAAGGAAGGAAGGAAGGAAGAAAGAAAGAAAGAAAGAAAGAAAGAAAGAAAGAAAGAAAGAAAGAAAGAAAGAAAGAAAAGAAAGAAGGAAGGAAGAAAGGAAGGAAGAAAGAAAGAAAGAAAGAAAGAAAGAAAGAATAAAGAAGGAAGGAAGAAAGAAAGAAAGAAAGAAAGAAAGAAAGAAAGAAAGAAAGAGAGAGAGAGAGAGAGAAAGAAAGAAAGAAAGAAAGAGAGAGAGAGATAGAGAGAAAGAAAGAAAGAAAGAAAGAAAGAAAGAAAGAAAGAAAGAAAGAAAGAAAGAAAGAAAGAAAGAAAGGAAGGAAGGAAGGAAGGAAGGAATAAAGAAAGAAGGAAGGAAGGAAGGAAGGAAGGAAGGAAGGAAGAAAGAAAGAAAGAAAGAAAGAAAGAAAGAAAGAAAGAAAGAAAGAAAGAAAGAAAGAAAAGAAAGAAGGAAGGAATAAAGGAAGGAAGAAAGAAAGAAAGAAAGAAAGAAAGAAAGAATAAAGAAGGAAGGAAGGAAGGAAGGAAGGAAGGAAGAAAGAAAGAAAGAAAGAAAGAAAGAAAGAAAGAAAGAAAGAAAGAAAGAAAGAAAGAAAGAGAAAGAAAGAAAAGAAGGAAGGAAGGAATAAAGAAAGAAGGAAGGAAGGAAGAAAGAAAGAAAGAAAGAAAGAAAGAAAGAAAGAAAGAAAGAAAAAGAAAGAAAGAAGGAATAAAGAAGGAAGGAAGGAAGGAAGGAAGGAAGGAAGGAAGGAAGGAAGGAAGGAAGGAAGAAAGAAAGAAAGAAAGAAAGAAAGAAAGAAAGAAAGAAAGAAAGAAAGAAAGAAAGAAAGAAACTGAGCAAATTAGACCAAATCCTATTTGCATATCTTTTGCCACCTTGAAATTTTATGGTTAAAAAACCCCACAATTTTAGGACCTGTTTATAATAAATATATGTTGCATCACAAAAAGATATACCTAAAATGGTGATATCTTTCAAGCCTTGTTTAGTAAGTTCACTGCTTTTATCGGTTAACTTTATATGTTGTTCTTTTCACAGGGGCATATGTGCTGCAGGTCAAAGCAACCGACGCTGATGACCCAACTTATGGAAACAGTGCCAGAGTGGTTTATAGTATTCTTCAGGGACAGCCATATTTCTCCATTGATCCCAAAACAGGTAATTGACATTCAGTCCCTTGGAGTGTTTTCTTCTCTTCTCCTCCATGTTTCAGGCTGATTTGACACTTATCTCAGGACTCTTTATCTAATTACAAAGGAAGAAAAGAAGTGCCATTAATGGTCACCGAAAAATGCCAAGTGCTTTCTTTTGATAATATGTCTGTATTCCCACTTCAGACACAGCTGGTGAACAAAAGGACAAAAGAATTGTGCAGGTCCTGTTGCATAAGGAAAACTCTGTGATTGTGTGATATAGCTATTTTTATTCTACTGAGTGTTCTATTATATGGAATGGAAGTAGCATTTGGGGCCTCACTGGAGCAGTTCCAACTGCCATGAGCTTGGCAATGTAGCCAAAAGCTTTCTTAGCTGAGCTGCATCCATCTCATTCTATTTCTAACCAAAATTAGGCGGCAGATTTAGAATATTAATTTTGGCTGTTACAAGGAAACTACAGGTCTCCAGACCATAACCATGATCTGGCTTTATCCCTCACAATGGCCACTGCTAGGATTTCTAGTTCAGTGCTATCTGAAAATGCACAGCTTTACAGTTCTCATTTATAATATAGCACAAAAAATCATTTTTTTTTCCGTACCATTTATAGCACAGGTGTTAGTACAGTGGTAGTAACTATTGGTTGCCATCAAATGATCTAGAACATATAAAACATAAATGCTAATAAATATATTTAGATTTTTTTTAAAAAAATGCTGCATATTTTTTGGCATTAAAAAAATAGCTTCTCATGACATCCCTCTCTTAGGCCTACTAGTCTTCTTTTACATAAAGAAATATTTTTTTTTTCTCTGAGGGAGCATTTGTTTAAGAGATGCACCTTCTGATTGTACTATGCAAGTTGCATTTCCCTTAGAATAGCTGGGATTGTTTTGTTTTGTTTTGTTTTCCACCAATGACTGACTATTTGATTGACAGATAGAATATTAAAAACCCTTTGCTTCCTGGCTGATCAATTATTCCAAGAATACAATCTCCCTATGGAAAAAAAATCGTACTTATGTATTTTTCTTCCATGAATTTACAGCAATCTTGCGTTAACCACATATAAAATATGTGAGTAGAGGGGACTTTGGAGCATGTCTTATACTGATAAGCTCTTATAATTATATTTTAATCTGGTATTTTAATGAACATTGGTGTTCGGTGGAAATCTATCCTTTTTTTTTCTCTCTCAGCAGCCTGCTTTTGGCAGGTGGTGGATTGAAGGATGGGAAATGGATGTTAATGTCAGCCTTGTTGTTTTGGAGGTCATTGGATGTGGGGGATAGATGCATAAACATCCAGAAATGCTCATGGGATTGGAGGACAGTTAATTGCATATCTTGTCCTATATTCTGAAATGTCATTCCTGCTTCTGTATTTAATAATTCAATGGCTTAACCAAAATGTTCCACACTAAATGCTGCCAATTGTGTGCCTTGAATGCAAGGTAGGGAGGGCTGCAGGTCTGCCTACTTTTCTGAAAATGGAATTTGTTTTCCCAATGAGTCCCTACTTGAATGTCAAATGGAGTATTAAAAAACCCTTGCTTCCTGGCTAATCAATGCATGGAGATGGAAGCAGCATAACACCGCACAAGCTCTCCAGAGGTCATGTTCCTTGTCAAATATACTCTATTTTAACAAAAGAACATATCAGAAATGTGAATCAGTAGCTTTATTTTATTTTATTTTATTTTTAATTTGGATGAGCTACCTCCCTCTTTTACTTGCTCCAGGAGATAAAAATCACCTCTTTTTAATGTTTTCCCTTAATTAAATCTCACTGGCAATAGAGAAGTTTTAAAATCCAAACTCCTATGTCTTTTACAACATTTCTGGATCAGGTGAATGACAATACACAGATACTCCTAGGAGTATTTGCTGTTCTCTTTCTTTATTAATTATACCTAAAGGAACCACCGAAGCAGGAGCAGTGGAATTTCAGTTTTAAATACTTAGCATTGCAAAGACATCAAGGTCATTGCTCACAGAATGAACAAAAGATACAGCTATAACATGTAAGCTCTACAGACAATTAACTTGTTATTTAGGACTTGATCTACTGACTGGTAGGCTCTCAGATATAGCCTGATTAAATTTGTCTCTTTATTGCAGACAAAGGAATATCTGCATATAGCATATACAGTATATGTTTATTTATTTATTTATTTGATTTATATAGTACACATAGTACACAAAACTTAGTCTATGGATCTGTGCTCCAGAGTTTAAACTATATACTTTTTCATCCTACCTTTCTGAGTTATTGGATACGTTGCCATTTTTGTATGGCCTAGAGACAGTTAAATTGTGGTTGACATGACAATTTTGTCTTGCACGGAACTGGTAGTTCCTCTCTCACCAGTTTCGTTCCTTACAAAAACCATTAAAATCCCGTAGAAATAATTCTTATTTATAGCTCAATAAATTTGGCTTCCTCTATCCTAAGTGTTTTGTTTTGTTTTCCCCTGCACACTCTTTGTCATAGCATAAGCTTCATGCTTACCCACCAATCAGCCAATAGCTGCACAGAAATTATTTTTTGGAAACCTTGTAGTGAGAAATGTAAAATGACCTCTTTCGATGTGTGTGTATAAGATTGGGAAGGCAGTAGGTGGGGTTTGATGCCTTTTCTGTTTTACTAGCCAAAGTAACATTCTAATAATAGGGTTGACCTGATTATCGGAATGTTCTTAGATGTGGATTTTGGCTGTTGGAACTTCTTTCTTCCATTTCCCTGCACTTCTCCAGTCTACATTAGCACATCCTCACCTTCATCTGATAGTAGGACAATCTATAGATTTTAGTTTCCTTAATGTTGGAGTTGGGGAGCCATTTCCTTTCTCCTAATAAAGCTGGCAAACCTCAACAGTCAGCAGCAAAATGGATGAAATATACCATTTCACAGTTTAAAATGTATTACTTAAAAGGCACAACTGAACAGCACTAAACACTTAAGGACATAACTATAATTGCAAACACCCAAGACTTCTAAATGATGAGGCACTAGCCTAAAGCTATTTATAAAAAGGAAACATATTAATGTAAAGGGGAAAAAAATCACTCCCCTTGAGGCAAATCCAGTGACTTTTTGAATGGATAAACTTTAGCAAAAGACAATCAAGAAAATCATCTTTGTTCTCACTCAACCCAATTCTATTTCCTTTGGAGGCCTAGAATTTATTTATTGATGTAATTATCAATTTACACTTGGGTGATAGGAAGCAAGATTAGCCTTGAAAATTAGTGTTGAGTATATGTATCAGTTGTTCTTTCACTCAGTTTCTCATTTCTCTGACCATTAGTTCCTTTCTGCCTTTGATCCTTGTTGTTTTTCAACATTATGAAACTAAGTGAAAAGAAATCTATGGATTAGAAACAAACGTGCTGTTCTCATACAGGATATTTGGCTTATAATGCAATGCTATACAACTGTGTATCTATTTTTTTAACTATGTCATTGATATCACTAATATCTATGTCTATAACATATATATTTGTTCCCTTTCTAGTGAACTAGTAATTTCAGTTTACAACTACAAAATGTTATTGTGCTCTAAAACATTTGTGAAGGGAGACATGATATAGAGGGGAATGGGACTACATTCCATAGCCAACTCACTGCGGCCATCTCGCCACACCCAACTCACCACAGCCAACTTGTCACAGGACAATTCACCATAGCCAACGTGCCATGGGAACAACTGTCTGCAGAACAATTTAACAATTCTATTTAGTTATTTTAAAATAAACAAAAAATATTTAAATTTTTGTCAGTCACATTTCATTCTGTCCCTCTTTTTGCATCCGTTCTTTACTGATTCTATTCCACCATTTCTTTGTTATTAGTGTAACTTTTGTCCAGCAGCAAATTGTTCTGTGGCAAGTTGGCCCACTGAGATTTGGCCATGGCAAGTTGGCCATGGTGAGTTAACCACAAGGAATTGTCTTAGAGCCTGTTAGAGTGTCACTCTGTAGTATGGCAGTACAAGAATAGTTAATGAAACTTTAACATTTCTCATCTTGAAAGTTAACTACATACAGCTATTTGTTTTGGTTGAGGGTTTATGTCACAACACACACATACTTTTTAAATTTCTCTTTTTAATGACAATTGGAGCAGAAATTTATTTTATTTATTTTATTTTATTGCATTTATATACCGCCCTTTCCCTGAGGACTCAGGGCGGTTTACAGGGAGTTAAAAATCAACCATACAAAAGTTAAAACCCAATTTAAAAAATATTAAATCAACCCTGTACTATTAAAAACCCCAATTAAAATGAATGTCTCCTCAGCCTGGGCCCGAGAGCTCAAAGAGCCAGGTCTTCAGGCCCCGGCGGAATGATCGGAGGTCAGGAGCAGTCCTCAGCTCCACCGGCAGCTGGTTCCAGAGGGCAGGCGCCCCCACTGAGAAGGCCCTATCCCTGGGTGTCAAATCAAGAAAAAGAAGGAAATATTACTTAGGAGCACTTATAGACATGACAATTATTTTTGCTTTTTATTTCTAAATAGCAAACATGTCACAATAAACAGTTGGACAGGAAAATGCATTATTTTATTAGGTAGCATTTTGTGGAATGACAGCCAGTTGTTCTTGCACTGAATTAGTAGGAAGACTCGAATTATTTGTTCAATATGTGCACAAATACAATTATATTGTTCTTCTCTCAAATAGTGTCCTTCACCAGATAAATCCAGGTTCTCTCTTCAGTATGTCAGCAAATGCCCATTATACTTTCAGCCTCAGGGTTTATCTCAGTTCAGCCTAGTTCCAAATTCATCAGGGAAGTTCCCATTGGAACATCTTAACAGGATCTACTGCCCGAGGTTAAAGGAAAACACATTATTTCCATCCTGTTTCCTTTTGCATATGCTTCTCTAGTAGCCAATACCACAACCACCTCAAATGCTCAGGACTCCCTAAAAAGACCATTTATTTGATTTATTTATTTCAGTTAAATAATTCATAGGACTACTCATCTCACAAAAGTGACTATGGGTGATGTACAGAGAATAAAACAAAAACAAAACACATGGTGCCCAAGGTTAAAATACAAAGTCCAATCACAAAAAGAACACACATTTGCCGATATAGGTGGGGGAGCAATCAGGTTTTTGGAGCCTTTTGAAAGGGTAACAGGATCATGACTATCCAGATTTTGGGGGAGATGAGGGAGGGATTTTGTTCCATAGCACAGCTGCAGTCACTGAGAAAGCATAACTCCAGAGTCCAATAAGTTGGCATGTTTGGGGAAGGAGACCCAGAGCATGCTCCCTCTGTTGCATCTGGTGGAGTAACCAGAAACAATGAGGGAGAAGCAGACCCACAAATAGCCTGCCTCTATGCCCTGTAGGGCTTTATAAGACAGTAGTCCCCAATATTTGTGGCTTGGCAGCCAGGGCGGGGGGGAAGAATAAGGGAACTGGGCTGGGTAAGCAGCAGGCCAGCATACAACGCGACTTGCATGAGCAAAGGTCAGGTTGCACATGCGTGAGTGCCTGCCGGCCTGCTGCTCAAACAGGTTGAGTTGTGCAGGCTTTCCAGCCAGCCACTCACTTGGCCCAATTCTGAATAGGCCATGGCCCAGTAGTGGGCCGCAGTCTGGGGTTTGTGGGCCCCTATTATAGGAGATAACCAGCACCTTGAATCACATACAGAAACCTATGGGAATGGATGGACCAATATGGCTTGATATTCTGGAGTCTCTGAAACACAACAAAGGTGGCTGATTGTGAAGACAGCAGATGGAGACTTGGCCACAATATATTCTCTGCTTCAGTCTTCTACTTAAACCTGCTGCTTCATTCTACCTAATATGGAACTTCCCTTGATACCCATTGTTGAAATATCTACCTTGCTCATTCCTCATTCCTAAACTGGCAGATGAAAATGATGTGATGCAAAAATTCCAGAGCATCATTTTATTGCCTTATAATATCATAGTATAGAATTCCTTATCTCTGGACAGCGATGAATACCAAATGATATATGCGTGCTATGAGACACATTTTAAACTATTCTGAATTCTGTTTCATAAATAAATAGTTAACAAAGACAGCATTTTTCCTTCCTAAAGGTGTTATAAGAACAGCCTTGCCAAACATGGACAGAGAAGTTAAGGAACAATATCAAGTTCTCATTCAAGCAAAAGACATGGGAGGTCAACTTGGGGGACTGGCTGGAACCACAACAGTGAATATCACTCTGACTGATGTCAATGACAACCCACCAAGATTCCCCAAGAGTAAGTTTTCTATGATCAAAACTCAGAATGAAAGATTTTATGCTATGTGGGACAAGAAACCAAGTGGGTTGAGTTTTTTGGTACAATCTCGGGACCTTGCTATGAAAGTTGTTAACAGAAAACAGGTATTACAGTTTCTGCCTTTTGATACAACATATTATCTGTCAGCATTTGTCCTGTCAGATAATCAGAATAGTATTTATCATTACAAGTAGCCCCCAGTTTAAGAACAAATTCTGTTCCCAAGGTCTGTCATTAAGCTGAACTGGTACATTAAATGGAATAGTATTATTCATAATACTGTATAAATACTATTGTGTATTGAACTCAAACCATTGTATATTTAACTTGAATCAGTGTATATTTAATTCAAATTTTGCTACAACAGACTCTCTTCTTAACTATGGGTCATCCTTCAAGTAGGTTGTTTTTAACCCAAGACTTAATGTATATTATTTGTCATCGTTTGAAGTGTACATAGACAAGTTATAATTTTTCAGAACATTAGGAAAATAAATGGGAATTTCAGTAAATTGAGATGAAGCATTATGTACAAAAGTATTGTGGGGGAAAAAAGATTCCCCAGCCTCTCTCTGTTAGAGATACTATGTGTGTTTGTGAATATGTATAGTCCAGCTTCCTACTAAGTGGCATTGTTTTTATCTTTTCCCCAGCTCTTTGTTACAGTATTAACAACCATTACACCCATAGTCTCTGATGATGAACATGCTAATTTGGGTTCTCCCCACTTTTCATTTAACTAGCAGCTTTCATTATGCTACTGAAGTATTCCATAAGAACTAGTCAGAATTATAGCTTACATAATTAGTGTCTAAGCTTGCTTTGATGGTCTTTCCTTTATCTACCTTTGTTCTATCATATCTTTCAGATTGTAGGATTGAAAGTACCTGACTGTCTTGTTTCTAATACTTAATCTAATACTTAATCTGAGAACTCTTTGGGGGATAATTAAAATTCTCTATGCCTTAAGGATGTTAAAAAGACAGAATTCTTATTTACCCTCTCTCTATAACACAGTCCATCCCACACTCATGTTCTCAAGAAGATAGTTTATATGAGTCTTACCCTGGATACTTTTAGCATTAGAGATGCAGCTGAGAAGGAAGCTTTTTAATATTCTAATGATTTGATTTTTGTGACCCTAATTTTTCAAGTTTTATATTTCTTTGTTCAGCTATGTTTTATGAATATATTTTTTGTTGTGTTCAGGTAAGATGCCAAAGTTGTTAAAGGAATGGAAGCCTATTTGCTTGCTGCATTTTCTGACGGTATAAATTTAGGGACTTGTTTCTATATAAATGTAGCTTCCTCTGACCGAGTTCCTTGCCTATAAACAGGAGTAGCCAGATTACAAGAATGAGGTTTATGCAAGCAGGCGTGCAAAATTTCACTTGCACAAAGTCTATGGAAGTGGGTGGCTAGAATAAATGTAATTAAATAATAAAATCAACACCATGATAGCCCTAATGCAATGAGTGAATTGCATCATATAGTTAGATTAATTAGTTTTAAAAGCCTTAACTGACATTAAACTTTTTTTTTCCTTTTGGATGCTAACAGAATCTATATGGACTATGTTTCTGATATTTCCTCCATAGCCTAAACAATTCTATCGTTTCTCTTAAGTATCACGTTACAAGATAAGTACAACCTATGACTTATCCAGAGAATTCACAAAGAGGTCTATATTTTGCCTGATGCTTGATTTTGTGCAGTGCTCACAACTGCAGTGTTTTTTCTGCTCCCCGGTATTGCTAAGCCTAGGTCCACTTTGTTTCCAGCTTAATACACGCCAATATTTCCAAGAGCAAAAGAGAAAGAATTCTTGTAACATGCAACGCAAGTTATTTCTTTTACTTTTAAACCAACGAGTGATAAGTCCTATTTACACCCCCTGTGAATGAATCTTACAGCTCTGCATTTGTCAGTATAAAGCCATTCCTTATAAGTGATGTTTTTTGCTGTCAAAAAAAGCCTGCCCTTCTGTTCTGCTCGGTGATAAAGTTTAAGATCTTTTCTCTCCATCACATAAAGAGTCACAAAAGCTGAAGTAGCCTTTGCCCTTTATTGGGAAGAAGGAAAAAATAAAAACTACAAACAGCAAACGCTGGGACAGAAAGATTACATCATTAAATTAAAAATTAACATGACCTCTAGCCATTTTCTAATTCAATGCTTTTACCAAAGTAAATTGTGCTTTACTGGAAAGGAAGGTAACAGGTTTTTGTTTTGTTTTGTTTTGTTTTTAAGGAAGATTTCTGATATTGAACAAACCATAGTTTTAGCTGTACCAGTTCTCTGAGAGAGGACAAATTCCATCCATGCCAACAAATATACGTGATTTTGAGATTCAGTTCTAATAACCAAGTTCTTAATGTGCAAAAGCATGGAGATATGCATTCATTGCTTTCTTTTATCATAAAATCTGGTATTTGTTTAATGTCCACTTTGTTTAATATTTTGTTTAAGATAGTTTAGGGTTGTAGTGACCTCCAAATCCTTCCTATTTATTCATATTCATTTTTTATTATTTTTACAAATAATTCAACATATCCGACACATGTTGCTCCTTCTATTTTCCCCACAATGCACCCCTGTGAGATGCGGAGAGAGGCGGGGAGGAGGGCAGATTTGTCCAAAGTTATCCACCTGGCTTTCATGGCTAAGGCATGATTTGAATTCAGAGTGTTCTGCTTTCTAGCTTGGTGCCTTAAGCACTAGACCAGTGATGGCGAACCTTTGAGAGACCGAGTGCCAAAACTGCAACCCAAAACCCACTTATATATCATCGGGTGCTGGGTGGGCGTGGCCCTTTGGGTGGGCGTGGCCCATTGTGTGGGCTTGGCTGCAGTGGTAACAGCAGACTGGGTGGGACTAAAAAGTTCAATCAATCAATTCCAACTTTGTGAGATCTTTTTTTCCCCGCAAGTTGAAATTGATTGATTGATTGAAACTTTTTTTCCCTTGCACGTGGCAGCTGAGGCCTAAAGCGAAAAGGTTTTATAAAACCCAGCTGAAGGCCTAGGACTGGGGCGACGGCACGTGTGCCCACAGAGAGGGCTCTGCATGCCACCTTTGGCACCCATGCCATAGGTTCGCCACCATGGCACTAGACCAAGCTAGTGTAGTGTTTTCTCTTTTGTTTTCTTTTGCAGTCCTCCCTTTTGGAGTCAAGAGAATCTTTAAACGTGCCAGTTCTCTAGTAGTATAGCAATATAGTGGATATAGTGATTAGCAATATTGTCTCATTCAGCAGCTTGTATCTTTATGGGAGAAATCTGGGAGAAAGACAAACATCTAACTATTATAAATGGGTGATTAAATTGTTGGATGCTCACATTATTATAACAGCATACAACTTTTTTTAAAAAAAATTCCATTAGAAGGAAAGTATTCAATCAGCATCATCATAACTTTGAGTGGTTATAAGCCAAGAACACAGGAATCCAATGGGATAAGTAAAAGACTTTTCCAACATAATTCTGGGAATTATTTTCCCAAAACATTGGGGGTCATCAGGCTGCATAAGCTTGGTGTAAAATCAGAAAATGCAACAAACTGCATAAGGACCTATCATATCCACCATTTTTTCAACCACGTCTCAGCTTCAAATGGTCAAAGTTACCATTGCAAGGGTGCACAAGGGTGTTAGGGAAGGACAGGGAGGGTTGTGGAGGATGTGCAAGGATATGCAAGTGGATGGCACCGTATAAGCACAGAGCGCCTAGGAAAGGGTGTGCAAGAGGGGGATACTTAGCCCATTGACTTGTGACCTTCTCTGCTGGTTTCCCCATTAATTTTCATGCACTCCACCATCTCTTCCCCCTTGCCACCCAGAGCTCTCTGGTTCGGCCACTCTTCTGGCCTTCTCATCCTGCTACCCTACACTTGCTGTCCTGCTTCTGAGGCTTCCAAAACCTCAGAAGAAGTCATATGTAATTTGGATAACAGTCTTGGTAAAGAGAACTAATAAAGCCAGCAGCTTCCTTGCAAACAGCCAGGCAAGGTGTACCTTATCAATAATAGCAAGAAGTAAACAGCAAAGGCCATCGGGGTGGCTGGTGTTGTAAGTGTGGGCAGACTGCCAAGTGCCCAAATTTTGACCATTTGTGAATGCAGGTGCACTGCAACAGGCAAGATTGGGCATAACTACTATTCTTTCAGTGCTGCTTTAACTTTGAACAGTTATTGAATGAATATTTGCAATCTGAAGACTATATTTTCATGTGGTGGGATTGCAATTAAAGTATAGTATAAACCATAGACCAGGAGACTGAATGCTTTTATTTTGATATTTACAAGAAGTAGTTATAGTGAAGTCTTTTTTCCTACATTCTTCAGTGTGAAATGGTATTATTTACTTGTTTAAGCAATAGAAGCCAAATAATTATATCTGACAAATTTTGCATTATACAATCAAGCCAGTTAAATGGAGTGGATAATTCATATTTTATAGCATTTCAGTCCTTGCTTCTTTACTGCTTTTTATTGGGAGGAAAGAATGCAAAAGCAATTAGATATATAACACATAGCAGTGGGCTCCCATAGGAATACTTTAGTCTGAATATACTCACTATTTCATTTTAATACTAAATAGTATCTTACTGATATAATACTCACAAAAGGTAAACCAATTACTAACAAAGCTAATTGCACCTAGATTTCATTTGAATTGTCACACATCAGAAATCTCTAGTCAGATAACTTGAAAAATTGTCATGATTTTAATTAAAAGTAAATAGAAATATCCAGCTTAATTGTTTGCATAAAAGAGAACTGAATGAAGAATGGAATGATTAGGGTTAAAACCACCCTCAATCTCTGCTAGAGGAGAGAAAAGATTTTAAGGCTTTTTCTTCCATGGCTCAAGTGGTTGGATTAAATGATGGTTTACTTTATTCATTAATCTACGCATAGAATAAAATCAGTTGCTGTGAACTGGGACATATAGATAATCCTTGCTATTGGCGTGCGTGGGTGTGTGAGCACTTCCATTTCAACCAACCATCTGTGGTTAACAAATTCATGGATAATAAGACTTTTTTAAAAAATGTATTTTATACATGTGAAAAACCCCATCCATTATTTTGTGCATACCTATTCCAAACATTCTCCATTAGGTAGAATGGCACACAAGAACCACACCTGCATGAAATCTTCAACTGTGAATAACAAGTTCTGACCTGCATTTAGCAACTGCCAAAGTGCAAAAATTCAAATGATGGAATGAAGAATCATGAGGGCCACATATTTTCAATATTAGAGGCCCAGAATCTTTTATGCTTTCAGTAACATAAAATCACAAAGCAGTCATTTATTTACTTACTTTCTTTAGGGAAGCCGTTGCATATTGTCTCCCCAAAGATGTCACTGGGAAGAATAGTAAAAAGTGAGGCTGTGGTGAGATCCACATTCAAAGGAAAGTTATTCAAAATGAGAGAAACACATCACACCTATGAGTAACTCCGTAAAGAAGCTGCACAGTTTCATGTACTCATGGGACAGTAGCTGTGCAGCCCCAGGAAAATGCATGTTTAACTGAGGGATGTGCCAGAGCTGTGATGGGTGTACCCATCTGTACTCCAAATTGCCTTCTCCACTTTGAATCAGGAACTCTGCACAGTGCTAGTAGAACGATACCATGAGTGTCATTTTCCTCTTTTGTAAGAGTTTCCCAAACCACAATGATAAACCTACCTACAAAAATAAATAAATAAATAAATAAAATCTCTGCTTTGAATAGAAGCTGCTGAGATTTTTTTCCTCATTCATATTTTTTTTTTGCCTTTTATGTACAAAATGTCCACCATTCGTAAGACACTAGCAAGAAATATCAGTAAAAATTAGATTCCCCACTTAATGCCAAATAGTTATCTAAGGCAGGTGTCCCCATCCCATGGTCCATGGACCAGTACCGGTCCATGGCATGCCAGCAACTTATCCGCACAAACAAGCTGTAATGTATTGGGCTTGCTTTGTTAAGGGAACACCATGTGGTAATTGCTGGAAGACTGTTTGAGCAGGGAAGCTAGCTAATGGCTCCCAGCTCCTCAGACATCCCATCTCCAGTGCTGCTATTGGTTGCCCCTAGGGCGGCAATAGGTTGCTTCAAACCTATTGGCCGCTGCCTAGGGGCCAGGGTATAAATTGCTGCATCTGCAGCCCTGTTCTCCAGTTCAGTTCCTGCAAGCAATAAACCACGAGCTTTGCTGAACTCACTCATTTCATCTTCATTCCTGCACAACGAACACAAGCAAAGCCCCATCTGTGGGATGCAGGCAGCACACAAAACCACACACCCTCCAGTCCATGGAAAAACCTCTCTCCACAGAACCAGTCCCTTCTGCCCAAAAGGTTGGTGACCTCTAATCTAGGGAGCAAAGCTTCCTTAATGATCTCCATGGACAGGACATCTTAATGTTTTAATCATTCTTCAGTGCCTTGAATTTAAGAGTTTATATTAAGAATTCAAGATAAGATGCTAATCGTACCTGTTAAAACATTTCAAGCAAGGAGGGGAAAAGGTATTTAAATTGAGAAGCCTCAGACAAATAAGAGTGCTGATGGTATGATTGCTCCGAACTCATTACAGCCCATAACTATTCAAAGGAAAAGTACAATCAGTAATAATTTTATGACATTTACTGGCACCTTCTTTAATACCCCTCCCAGCTTTATATGAATTTGGAATGAGCCATAATCTTTAATGAAACCCTTAATGATGAACTTACATTTATATTTATTTTTATTTATAGAAGCTCAGCAGAGCATCACAAGGCAGCTTTAACAATTCATAACACATTAGAAAAAACACAGTTCCAATTAAGAATTTAGTAAATAATGCCAGCAAACAATAAGCCTAAACCAAATGCAAACAGTGAAATCAAATTACAAACCAGTGTAATTTCATGAACACTTGATTGTGTGAATCAGCTCTGATGTATCAAGTCAGTGGACAGTTGTGGGGGGGGGCAGTGTTGTACTCAAAGCTCCCATAATATCTGTGAATTCAATTATATTGTAAACATTAAATGTTTCACAGGGGAAGTAAGTAAAGCAGTGAACTTAATACAATGTGACATTTTCTGATAGTCACTGTTGCCTTTTGGGTAACTTCAGCTGAGCAAAGGCAATTTGTTCATGTGTACATTACAGCGTGTTCCCTTTAAATAAATCAAGATTGTGTGGCATTTGGAATCAGCTTGCCCTTTGCAGGAGTCTCGCACTGACTCCTACCTATGTGACCATTCTTTTGAATCTAAAATTTACAGGATTATTCTATTTCCATTATTATCCCTTTAGAAATAATACCAAGTAAAAAAGTACCCCCCCCCGTAGTTTTTCTTCCCATGCTTCTGTATATCTCCCTCATATTTCACACTGCTAACCAAGACAGCACAAAACTCGATAAAATGTGAAAGTCCTGCCTAGGAACATATTTTATACTGTCAAGTTTCAAAAGTTTTACAGCAGACTTAGATAAATTACATTCTGCCATGTTAAACGTATGATGATGGATTATTTGGGAGCTTGGGGGAAAACAACAACAACAACAACAACCCAGTATCTAGAAAAGTGATTTTCTGGCTCCTGCAGCCACCATCAGATTGCCATCACCAGCTACCTTTTTCTATGAACCATCTAAGTTGAGTTTCTAAGTTGAGTGGCCATCTAAGTTGCCCACTGTTCTGTTCCAGCTCCCTTTTTCAGGGTAGATCTCAGATCCCCTTTCTGGACTTTGTTATTCTCATCCACCAGAGTTCCATTCTTCCTTTCCATTTGTCTTCGTTTCTGTTTTCTCTTTCCAGCCCAATATTTTCCCATATCAGAAACATACATTCTTTATGTTTAATGTCTGCAACCCCATCTAACAAAACACATTTTCTCTCTCCAGCTCACTTTTTTTTTACCACCCAAAATTCAGTATCTCCATTCTTGGAACAAACAATTGATTTAGGAAATCTTCCTTCCTTCCTCCCTCCCTCCCTCCCTCCCTCCCTCCCTCCCTTCCTTCCTTCCTTCCTTCCTTCCTTCCTTCCTTCCTTCCTTCCTTCCTTCTTGTTTTATTGTGTTTTGAAACTACTATTTGTCCATATCAGAACTGAACACTTCACTGATAGACCGTATGTAGGCCTGCAAAAGCAAGATAGGCTGTGAGATCCTTGATACGTAATAGTATGGCTGATATGTAGCGTTCAGTTGGTAGGTCACCAGTATGGATGAATGAATCCATCAAGTTCAAGTTTCAGTTCTCATTTTTAACCTTACATTTATTCTGTCTCACTTCAGAATCCATTTGCGCGTTTTACTAAACCCACTGTGAAAATTGTACATATTTTTTCTCAATCTGCGTATTTTGATTCATTTTCTATTATGCACACAAATGTGTGTTTTCTGTCCACTTTTTTCTTAATACATTTGTTCCTTTTTTAAACCATTTTTAATATAATATATGGCTCTTTTATAAAACTAAGTATTCCCTCATTTGGACAAGTACGATATGGAAAGATAATTCAGTGATTCACTGAAATCAATGGGACCATGCTGATTTCAGTGCATTTACTTTGTGCATGACTTCATTTAGATACAGGCCAATAACTCTGAACAGAAAAAGAGAAATAGCTGTACAAGGCTGTCAGAAAAATGGCATGCCTCTTAATTCTTTCTTCTTATACAGTCCTTCTTCCCTGTAATTAGTCAAAGGAAATGGCAAAGTGAATCTAACATTTTATCCTTTGGTTGTTTGTTTTTGTTATTTCCCCTAACAGTATGCTGCCAAGGTAAGATCCATTAAGATGTTCCATATGCTACTAAGGTACTATTACTGGTGGATGGTGACAGTATAATTACACAGTAAGTCATCAGAACTATGAGTTTGGCAGGAGTTGAAGAATCCATCAGAATTTCAGATTAATTTGAATGACCTCAGTTTTCATTGTTAAATTTCTGGAAAACACTCGAATGTCAGATGGTTAGAAACAGGCTCTTGCAGCACAAACTGCTTGAAAGAAGCGGTGTGCAACTTCGTTGATGTGAGTCATGATAGAGAGCGAGCCAGGTCTCTTTGTTTTTAAGACAGAAACCTCTTCCTTATTGCTCTGCAGGTCTCTAAAAGAAATTGGAGAGAAAGAAGTAGAAATACCCCAGTAGGTTATATCCCTTTGAAGATGGAGGTATATGTGTACTCATTAATGAAGAGTAGAAAAGTAATCTACAGTATCTATGTGACCCATTTGCCAGGGTTTCTGAGAGGGGTTTGGTTCAATTTTCAACATCAGCTTTACTGTATTTTCTCTATTAAAGGCTGCATCATATATCTACAGAATGTTGGAAGGGAAGTATAATCGTGACCCTTATTCATATGACAATTTATACACTGGTATAATCCTAGTTCAAAATTGCACATAAATCATCTCCTTCTCCTGCTGAAGTCATGGCCATATAGGATTATTAATATAATACTTTAAATCAGCTTATTGCTAGTCAGGTTTTTAACCATTTGAATTATGGCAAGAGAAGTGTGGATTGCAAAATGACAGCACATTCAGTTAAAACATATTGATTTTGCAGTTTGCTCCAGAGCATTAGCTGTATCTAAAACTCCTGAATTATCACTACCATAATGTGTCTGGAATGATTCTGTCTGCATTTTTTTCTGTTTAATTGTAATGTATAAGGCATGCTCTTTTTACCTCAAGGAAGTGGAAACTCTTTCCTGCATCTTCCAATGGTGTTCCCTTACAGATAGTCCTCAATTAAGTACTCTTCGGGATTGGTAACTCTGCTATTAAACAATGTGGTTTCTAAGTGGGAAATCACATGACCACAACTATGCCTTCCTGTGAAAAGAGACAAAACTAGTTAATTTCATACCTTTGACTTTTGTTTGTGTCCTAAGGACTCCTCCACCTTTTGTAATATTTAAATGCCTGCTTACTGCCTTGTACACATTGAATGCAAGTGATTTTGTAAGCACTCTCCTTCGCTTGATTGTTTCCTGATTGCATTTGCTTTCAATATGTAAAAGAGTCTATTAAGAGCCTTGGTGGAGCAGTGGGCTAATGCCTCTTTAAGTAACACCAGCTGCCTGCAATTAGTGCAGGTTCGCATCCCACCAGGCTCAAGGTTGACTCAGCCTTCCATCCTTCCGAGGTAGGTAAAATGAGGACCCAGATTGTTGGGGGCAATTAAGCTGACTTTGTAATAATGCCGCTGGGGTGTGTGTGAAAGCCCTAATAAGCAGGCATATACATAGAATGAAGGCTACTGCTAAGCTTGTAAGCCGCCCTGAGTCTTTGGAGAAGGGCGGGATATAAATGGAATTAAAATTAAAAAAATAAAATTAAAATTAAAAGAACAAAGAGCTTACTCTCTTGAAATCTCTATCTCTCCAATCTCTCTACTCTGTGAGGGCTGGGATGGGGAAAAGCAAGCTGTTTCTGTAAGTAATCTCTGATTTACATGATCATTCCTTTCTTCTACCCCCACCCCAAAGAGCAGATAGATTGGGGAGGTATTTTAAGAGAGTAAACTGTTTATTTTTCTACACATCAAGAGCAATGTGATTATGCTGATTTCTGGAAAAGATCAGACAAAAGAAAGATAGTGTGCAAAAATTCCTTGTTTTTTTCTCTCCCCCAAACCCAATCCCCAGAGTAGAAAGACTGGAGAAAAGAGATTTCAAGAGAGTATATTCAGCTGTTTGTGTAGTGCACCTGCAGCTGCCAGCCCTGGGCTACCAGCACAATCGCATTCTTTTTGATTTGTAGAAGAACACATAGCTTATTTGCTTGCAAACACTTTCTAATGCATACTGACTGTAATGATAATCACCTGATTGGAGAATATTGTGAAGGTTGTAAATTATTATAAATCGATTGTAAAGCAGGTTTTTGTCAATACCGTCATAACAGTGAATGATTGTTGAACAAATGGTGGATAAGCAAGGACAACCTGTATACAATAACCTGAAGTGCACTTTGCTCTCCCCAGTTATTTCCAAATCTGGGGCTCATATGATACAGGTAAATTTTATGTTCATTATTCTTTAAGGCATATTAACTTTTAAGTCTTTGAGATGTCAAATGCCAATACTAAGCCATGCAGCTACACAAACTTACATTTAGATGTACTATTCCATTTTTTTATAACACTTAGGGAGATAATAGATTTGCTATTGAAATTTGTTTTCTTTTTTCTTATTTGTAATGCTGGTCAAAGATCATAATTTCAATTTTGGTATATAAATCTGGATTTCACTTATGCAATTCAACAACAATAAGAAAATCAGCCTTATCTGCAGCCTCCAAAGAATATGCTTCCTCCTCCAGCTGGCAGGAATCACTTAATTGCCTACAGCCTAGGACTGCCAGCATGCACACTGACCTTTGTTGTGGGGACCCAGTAAGAAATTGCCTCACCTAATGACAGTGAGATCCAGTTAACAGTGGCAACCACAACCCCCCAGGGATTGCCATCAGTAGCAATGCAGTTGTGCTTTATGGCTATTGGGAGAAAATTGGAAGAGGAAGGACTATTATGTATGTTCAACAGCTTGACTTACTTGTTTAGCAATAAAGGCAGGACATGCAAGCCTCTTGGCCATTTTTTTTTAGGAGACTGCAATCCTCTTGAAGGGTTTGCATAGTTTTATTCCATATTTCACCAAGTATTGAAAATATAATGGTACTGATGTACAATAGTAAAAAAAAGAAATATTTCATCAGTCTAATATTTTATATTCTCAAAATAATCAGTTTTATGTGTCTGGAACTTGATTTCTCTTTTCATATATGCCCAGAGTAATTTTAGAATTGAATGGCTAAAAAAACAAAACAGAATAAAATAAAATAACATAGTAAAGTAAAGTAAAGTAAAATATGAGTTGCCAGACTTAGAAAACTTATCTGTCTTGAGACTTTGGTACTTTTTATCAGGCACAGGTAACCTCAGTCATATTTACTCTGAACTTAATGTATAAATGCATAACTTGAAACTCCATCTTCAGCCCACCAGTCATTTGTTTTTTTGTGACAGAAGACCACCCTCAGACCACTTTTGCTGGAACTAGAGCAGAGTATGTCATGATTCGGTGCAGCTTTCCCCCCCAAGAGTTTGGACACCATAATCCGTACAGTTCCACAGGAATAACAGCAGCAGATTGCCAGAATTCCCAGCAGCCACTGGGAAAAGAGAAAGAGTTGTTTTCCAACCTGGATTTAAAAATAACTATAAATGTTTTTTTTTGTTCTGGTGCTGATTCATTTTGGAAAACTAGCATAGCCATTTCCCCCTCCCCTTCCATTAAAAGACCATTCACCAAGGGATGCTCTACTCAACCAAGCTTTGTTTTTGAATAAAGTCATTTGTGATCTTTCACACATCCAAAGTTGCTAATGGCAGCTTATTTTCCCATGGGCAGATGGTCCTGATTGGGAGGGGGAAAGACAATAGGGATTCTGCTGGTGCTGCCTGGAAACTATCCCATGTTACGGTATGTGCAACACATGGCTCCTGCATTTGAAAAGAAAGCTGGCATTCTTTTCTCTCAACTCAAGGATGGGAGGAAAACACATTACCATATATGCATAAGAGAGAGAGAGAGAGAGAGAGAGAGAGAGAGAGAGAGAGAGAGAGAGAGAGAGAGAGAGAGAGAGAGAGACCTTAATGTTTATCTCTACTTATTGCTAATTGAAGAAGATTTCTGTTCTCAGAATGTGTGACATTGGCATATGGTAGTGTGGTAATGTTTTGTGTAAGAATTTGAGATTTGCTAGCTCTCATATAAAGAGGAAGATTTCTATCTGTGTTAATATAAGAATTATATAGTCCATTCACATAGTATGCTGTGTTGATAATGATAATGTAGGATGCATTTGTTTTCTGATAAATCCTTTATAAATGGTCAACAGATGATTAAATTGTCACTTCATCTTAGGTATCTTCCACCTGAAAGTACCAGAGTCATCTCTTGTTGGTTCAGCTGTTGGAAGAATCAGAGCAGTGGATCCTGATTTTGGGAAAAATGCTGAAATTGAATATACCATTGTTCCAGGAGACGGGGGAAACTTATTTGACATTAGCACAGATGAGAACACACAAGAAGGAATCATCAAACTGAAAAAGGTATTTAGCAAAGATACAGGATAACTGTCTGTCTCAATTTAATATACTCAGATAAACTGATAAGACATCGGACTTACCGGCATATGTGACTGGATCAGAAATGACCCCGAAGTATGCTTTACATGTTCATATTTAGTCATAATTATGATTTTTGTCCAAGAGCAAACTTTTTTAAAGTTTGGCATGAAAACTGATTCACAGCACTTTGTAATTTCATTCAAGATGGGTAAGTATGCTTGTACTCTTCTGAAAATGTCAGGCTATCAAATGGTACTTCAAATCATGGTTTCAAATCCTGGCTTCTTTAGATAGAGATTGACCCAGTTCAAATGAAATGGAAGACCATAACTAAGGCTTGTTATACAATCTAAATTTAGTCAGCAAATGTTTTGTTTGGGGATTTTTGCTCTGTTTCTTTGTTTCTTTCATTGCACAAAGAGCATTTATATTTTTAAAGACTTGCTAGTTATGCTGAAGTACTGAATGATGTGATCCTACTATAGCATCATATCACAAACCTTTTCCTTTACAATCAAAACATTTTGAAGCTGCAAACTCAAGTTTATCAGAACAAGAAAATGAAATAAAAAAATATTAGGGGCATTAGATTTTATATGTCTGAAACCTTCAGAAGCAGATTTTTCTAATTGCAGCTTGTTGTAGCATAAATTCAGGCAGCTGAACCCATGCATAACCAAAATCTAAGGCTAATCTGAATTATTGCTACATAGTTGGCTTAGTTGTGCAGCAACTTAAATAAACTTTCAGTTCTCTGTAAATCTGTGAAAAATAATTGCACCCTGGGGCTCATTTGGAGGTAGTTTATAAAAGTAAATGTGAGGGTTTAGATTGTTGAGAGAAAAATCTTCATCAGGGTCCATTCCAAGCTGGAATAAACAAAAAGAAGACTGCTTTAGAAAGAAGGTTGTAGTTTATTGAAGAGGAGAGCCAGACAGAAAGATGGCTCTGGAAAAACTGACCACATGTAGCAGGGAGTGGTGGGTTTTTATACCTTCTGGGGCTCTTGAGGTTGTTTCCTGTTCCTGTTTGAGGCTTTGCATTTCCTGAGTCATGTACTTTGACCTGAGTCTGAGTGTGCCCTTTTGGTACTGGTGGGTTAATCCTATTATGTCTCCTGTCCTTAGAATTTGAGTGGGGGTATGTAGATTTTAGGTGTCTTTGTCTTCCTAATAGCTTCCTGACTCCAACCTTACTGAATGGATTATTCCATCTGCATTTCTAAAAGCTGCCCTCTGCCTAGTTTCTGCTTGGAGAAGAGCTGGGGCTGGTTTCTTTTTTTTTTTTTTTTTAGAACTTGTCCATTATTCTTTGGGGAAATATATTCTGCCTTTTTAATATTTCCTAAAATATTTCTTTCTCTGGATTCTTCCCACAAGATGAAGAAAGGCACTGATATTAAACACCTTTCCTATGCTGCCCCCACATAGCTGCAATATTCATCTCTCCACTGGGGAAGAAAAGATTGAAAACGTTACATTTTCTACTGACAATATTTCATCAGATATGGTTCATCCACTCCTGCTTATGCTTGCACATTAGTCAGCCATTATATTTCCATGTGCATGAGTGAGTCCTTAGTCAGCTTCTAGTTTTCCATGAAATCTGCTTGGAATTTCTCTTTTGATCTCAGTGTTGTTGTTGTTGTTGTTTTAATCTTCATCTAATCCTTAGCTATTAGCAATTTAGTATTTGTCACCAGCAAAGTCTATCTGAAGCCAGATTCACAAAATCAAGTAGCAATTCAATTCAGATCATCAGTACTGTCTTGTAACTAATCTCCTCTAGCTGTTAAATTAAATAATATGAATGGATATAATATATATAACCAATGGGAGAATTTGCAGAAGAAAGGTATTTTTTTTATCTCTGGTGGACAAATGAGAAAGCTAAAAAATGTTGAGAGCAGATATGCATTTTGATCCATAACATTTTAAAAGTGAACGTACAATTGAAACCAAAGACTTTTCTTTTAGATTTAATGATAAACAAATGGAAACACCTTATGGAAATTTGCTTATGTATGTGATAACATCAGCAAGATTTTTATATGCACAAAGATAGAAAGATGTTCAAATACATACAATGGACCAAATAGATGGTGAAGCTGATGGAATTGGCAGAGATGGCAAAATTGACCACTTTGTTTAAAGAAAATACCTTGAATGATTTTGTTTCTATTTAGAAATAACTTTTGGATTTTTTTGAGAGAACAGCAATAATAATATAAGACATATACTGCTTCATAGTGCTTTACAGCCCTCTCTAAGCAGTTTACAGAGTCAGCATATTGCCCCCCAACAATCTGGATCCTCATGTTACTGATCTTGTAAGGATGGAAGGCTGAATCAACCTTGAGCCGGTGAGAATCAAACTGCTGACAGTCGGCAGAATTAGCTTAGAATACTAACCAATGCACCACCATGGGTCTTACTGTGCCACCACAACTCTGGAGAACTGAAAAAAGTTAAATGTTGATTTGTGTTGTTAGAAGTTGATGGGATTATAGAAATAATATAGACTTACATTAGCCTTAAAGTAAGAGTTTGATTTGTTTTTAATTCATATCTGTAACATAGAAAGTTGGAAGTCATTTTTCTTTTTCCTTTATTGTTCCTTTCCTATGTATTTCACATACACACACACTGTGTGTGTGTATGTGAGTGTATGCATGTGTATGTGTGTGTGTACGTGTATATGGATTTCTGTAATACTTGTATTTTATACTGCTATTCTAAGTACAGTATATGTTATCCAGATTGCTAATTTTATTTTTTTCTTGTTGTATATGTGTAGCCTGAGTAACCTTTTTGTATATGTGGTTTCAGATTGTCTTTTAGCCATTTTTTTTGTCTGTATGTACTTTCCTTAACTATCTTGGCATTGTCAATTTAGTTTTGGATATTTTGAATATTTGAATACCAATTCTCTTGGGCAGGTTAATGACTTCAGTAAAGTTAAATAAGATGTATTCCAGTACTTGTTATTAATGTATGCTTCAATGCATGTCAAAACCTTTTGTATTGCCTAAGGGGAAAATGATAATAAATTTGTTGACTGGAAGAATATGTATTAGATTCTATTTCTAATTTTTTTCCAATTACTTTTGTAACACATAATTTATGGGGAAAGGGCAGAGTAGATACGTGTAGTTCATCTTATATCTCAAAATGCAGTCGCTAACTCCTTCACTTTAAGAACAGGCTACAACCTTGTTATTTCCTAACAATGTCTAGTACCTTGCTGATAATCTTATGTCTTCTGCTGCCACATAGTGGTTTGTATAAAAATAGCAGCCAAATAAAACTAAGCAAGTATGTTAGCATTATAGCTGAAAAGTGTTTGTATGGTCTCTAGCAGAGCAATTTTATTATTTATTTAGGAGATTCGAATTTGGAATAATTCAAAATACTTGATGTTCTGTCAGTTGCAGCCCACAAGTTTAGGAATATGAATGGAGAAACGTTTGTGGATGCTTTTGTTATTTCTATCTATTGGAAATAAATAAAACCAGCTGAATGTAGCAGGAATAGTAGCTGTTCAGGAAAGGAGTGAATAGTTTTCAGAGCCTCAGATTCTCCTATCCTAACATCAGAAAGAATAAGCCTTAGAGGCTGATAAGAAATACTAAAGAGAATCACAGAGATAACTTTGCAGATCATGTGCAAAACACAAAGTCTGGGGGGGGGAGAAGGCTTTAGAAAGAAACTACAATAAAGTGGTCCACCTTGATAGTCTTTGAAGGGAAGGGCAAAGGCTTTCTAATTTCTGTTACTGTAGCTCAGTGTTTCTCAACCCTGACAACTTTAAAATCTGATTATGCTGGAGAGCATCAAATGCAGTATCTCAAGCGATTACTGCTTGTACAAAGGCCATTATGTATTAAGAAAGAAATGTCAGTGGAAACATTCAACTGAAAAACATCAACTTAAAAATAACATGCAGGATTTTGATTGATGCTGGATTCATTCCAGTAGCCAAATCATAGATAGACAGCCTAGAGCAGAGGTGTCAAACTGTCGGCCCACAGGCCGGATGCGTCATCTGGAAGCTGCGCCCACCCCATTGCCGGCAATGGCAAAACAGTCCCGATATGTTGCGTGACCTCAAGTGACGTCACGAGTTTGACATGTCTGGCCTAGAGCGTTCACTGAATCAGTTAAAAGAAAGAATATTGGGATGTTTCAATAATGGAATTTACCCTGAGACAGGCTTGTGTATACCCAGTGGGACGCACTAATTCACAAGCAGAGTTACGTAGAATATTGTTCATTTTTATCCATTCTGTAATATACTAGGAAAGGTGTAGCATGTTGTTCAAACCAACTAATAGGAATCGAAATCAATAAATTAACATTATTTAGTTTTAAAACCCTGGGACTGGACATAGCAGAGATAATTATTTATGGTCTCCCATTATGATCTGTCAGATGACTTGAAAAAGAAGCACATTTCATAAGGTTCCCTATTATACTAGGGGACATACTGTGTTGGTTCTTCTCTTTCTCATTATGACATTATTTTAACCACGTGGAAATTGGACAGAAAAAATCATGTTTATAATTTGAAAAAAAACATTTGAAAATAAAACTGTCAATTTAAGTATAGTATTTCTGCATCATTTCAACATGGGATAAGGCAGCCAACACAAAGAATTCTGGCTGAAAGAGTGTCTTTCATTTCATATCCCATGTTGCTCTTACTCAGTCTTTATTTATCAAGTCTGGGCAGCAAGAAAAATATAGCAGAGTTAGTTGATTTCCCCACAACTGAGGAACAGTCTTCCCTAGAAATTCATAAAGGATTGTCCTGATTTCCTTTGGGGGCTCTGTGAGTTTGGCATGCTGTTAATACTTTCAATAGCTCACTCTGTGCCAGCAGTCATTAAAAGAGCCGTGGGAGAGAGCTGATAAGTAAGAAAAAGAAACACAAGATTTTTGCAAATGAACTGTTAAATTTATAGAATGGATCATATGCATTTAAAAAAAGAGTTGAAAGGCAGGACGTTTTGTTTTGTTTTTTTGTTTTGTTTTGTTTTCTGATGTGCACTCCATTAGAGAGGGGGTCGTTTTCAATTCCTTCTGACTCAATGATCAAGAGATTATACAGTAGGTGAATCAGACTCCTCAACTAACAGCTCAGCCTGGGTTTGGTAGCTGAGATAATTAAATCAATGTATCCTCATGTGGCAGCTATGAAAACAGATTCCATAGTAAGAACAATCTGGAAAGCATTTGAAAGCAAAGCAGTCAATTTATTTTATTTTATTTTATTTTAATTCCATTTATATCCCGCCCTTCTCTGAAGACTCAGGGCGGCTTACAAGCTTAGCAGTAGCCTTCATTCTATGTATATGCCTGCTTATTAGGGCTTTCACACACACACACCCAAGCGGCATTATTACAAAGTCAGCTTAATTGCCCCCAACAATCTGGGTCCTCATTTTACCTACCTCGGAAGGATGGAAGGCTGAGTCAACCTTGAGCCTGGTGGGATGCGAACCTGCAATAATTGCAGGCAGCTGGTGTTACTTAAGGAGGCATTAGCCCACTGCTCCACCAAGGCTTTATAGTACTTATGCATTATTTAAACAGTGATAGCTATTAACAGGGATGTTTTCAAAAGAAGATAAATCCATGGAATAAATTTTGATCAAGAGGCATTGGGTTGAAGACTATTCTAAGTTGAAAGTAATGTGCTTTTAATTACTAACTAAACTGAAAGGAACACAGTGGTTAAGAGTATTTCTCCAGCTTGCAAGCATGTAGAAACATCCAATGTGCCTCTGTAAGAAACAAATATTGATCTAAGATGGGCCTTGTTCCAGTTCAGCAGGTTTAATCTTATGTTCTTATGGGCAAACAGGTACAAAACAATTATGAACATTTGCTTTTAATGTTTCCCATTTCGATTTAGTGAATATGAATTTTAAAGCTATCATTTCCCAGACAAAACCTTAGGGACAGAATAGAAGAAGAATTGAAATAATACAAGGAGTTGTCCATATGTTTGCCGGCCCGTGGTAGTTCATATAACATAAATGTTCAGAGGGTTGCATTTATGTTTTCCTTCCTGAAAGCAGATTGAGTGGGAATCCCAAATACCAAAATTTATAGCCTTTGATTGGTGGGTCACTAACTGCATGCTTAAATTAAAGAGAGCTGTACAAGTGCATATTTTCTTAGACTAAGGCTGAACAGCATTGCTAATTCAGTGTAGGGATTCTTCCCTAATTCTGTTCAGGCAATGCCAGTCAGTGGATAAATATAGAATCTCTTTAGCTCTTCACAGATGGTAGACAGCACTGTTTTGTTTCCTGTTACTGTGCAAAGACTATGAATGAACATAAATATATCCCTTTATTTTTGTGTTTCTGCTTTCTTTATAACAACTGTCTAGTCAATCATTTTGCTTATGTTGTGTTCTTCAGTATTATTAAAAAAATAAAATTACAGAAGCATTCTGTTAGTCCTTTCTTCGAAGCCTGAACTGTTATGAAAGCTTAAGCTGTGATTTTATATGTAGGTTGGGTTTTTTTTTGCTCCAAAGTGGGATAATTCAGATTCCACCTGAGTTTAAGTGGAAAGAAAATGATTTGAAAAGTGGAAGAATTAGTTTCAGTAAATATTAGCTCTTGAATTCATGCATGTTTAAACATGTGTACCTATGTATATGTGGGTATATATACTGTAATTCTTGTGATTTTTATGTAGTTTTTTTTAATGCCTTCATACGGGAGACCTTATGTCCGCGGGAGACCACTGTTGTCCAGATAGGCGGGAGTGAGTCCCTTCTCATGAGATGTGGCCCTCGGGTTCAGTTGGGCCTGTTGCTAACATACCTGGCGCCCAGCTGTGTGGCAATGGCCCTGCCTGAGCTGCTCGACACCCTCTCAGGGTTGGCGGTGGAGTTTCCCAGACTTATAGTTCTGGGTGACTTCCCTGGGAGAGTCATCAGGGTTAGCTCGGGAGTTCATGGCTTCCATGACGACCATGGACCTGACCCAAGTAATTCAGGGTCCGACTCATGGGGCAGGTCACACCCTTGACCTGATTTTTCTATCTGGACAATGGTTGGATGATTTGGGAGGGGGCTCACCAACTTTTATCCCCCTGTCATGGTCCAATCATTATCTCCTGCGGCTGGTCTTCCATTGTGCCACCCCCCACTGCCGGGCTGTGGAACCGACCAGGTGGATCCATCCCAGGCGCCTGATGGACCCACAATGGTTCCAGATGGTGCTTGGGTCCTTACCTATCTCCCTCACTCACAGCCCGGTCGATGCCTTGGTGGATGCCTGGGAAAGGGCGGCCACCGAGGCACTCGACAGTGTTGTACCCTTGCGACCCCAGACTCGGCACAGATCCCGTTGGGCCCCATGGTTTTCTGTGGAGCTCCGGGAGATGAAGCATCGGAGATGGGGTCTAGAGAGTGGTTGGAGGTCCACCCGGTCTGAATCTGACTGATTGCGACTAAGAGCCTTCACAAGGTCTTACCTCGCTGTGATGAGGACGGTGAAGTCTAATTACTTCGCTGCCCTCATCGCATCCGCAGATAATCGCCCAGCTGCCCTGTTTAGGGTGACTCGCTCTCTCCTTAATCGTGAGATGAGGGAGGAACCCTTACAGGGATGGACTGAGGAGTTTAGTCATCATCTAGTGGACAAAATCGCTCAGATACGGACCAGTTTGGACTCTGACTGGGCAGAGTCTGGCATGGAGGAATCAAGCGGTCTTGAGCATGTTATCTGGACTGAGTTCGACCTGTTTCTCCTGATGACGTGGACAGGATCATGAGGAGACTGAGTTCCACCACCTGTTTACTGGACCCGTGCCCCTCCTGGCTGGTCTATGCGGCTCGGGAGGAGACACGAGGCTGGTTCCAGGCAGTAATATCTGCTTCCTTGAAGGAGGGTATCTTTCCCACTGCCTTGAAGGAGGCGGTGGTGAGGCCCCTCCTCAAGAAGCCTGCCCTGGACCTGGCTGTTTTAAATAACTACCATCCAGTCTCCAACCTTCGCTTTTTGGCGAAGGTTGTTGAGAGTGTGGTGGCGCATCAGCTTCCTCTGTTCCTGGAGGAAACTGATTATCTTGACCCGTATCAATCAGGTTTCAGGCCTGGGTACAGCACAGAGACAGCATTGGTCGCACTGGTGAATGACTTCTGGCAGGTTCAGGACAGGGGATGTTCCTCTGTCCTAGTCCTTTTAGATCTCTCAGCGGCTTTCGATACCATCGGCCATGGTATCCTACTGCGGCATCTCAGGGGGTTAAGAGTGGGAGGCACTGTTTTACGGTGGTTCTTCTCCTACCTCCTGGGCCACTCGCAGTCAGTGTTGATGGGAGGGCAGAGGTCCGCCCCGAGGTCTCTCATTTGTGGAGTCCCTCAGGGGTCGGTTCTCTCTCCCCTCTTGTTCAACATCTACATGAAACCACTGGGCGAGCTCATTCGTGGTTTTGGGGTGGGGTATCATCAGTACGCTGATGATACCCAAGTTTTTCTCTCCACCCAGAACCAACCCAGTGATGCACTTGACGTGATGTCCCGTTGCCTGGAAGCGGTTCGGGTTTGGATGGGGAGAAACAGGCTTCATCTCAATCCTGCCAAGACTGAGTGGCTGTGCATACCGGCATCTCGGATAAACCAGGTTGTTCCACCACTAATGATGGGGGTGAGGTGTTACCCCCCATCGATAGGGCTCACAACTTGGGCATCCTCTTGGATTCACGGCTCAATTTTGAAGACCATATAGGAGCCGTGACCAGGGGGGCTTTTGCCCAGCTTTGTCTGGTATACCAGTTGCGGCCCTATCTGGACCGAGATGCCCTACGCACAGTCACCCATGCGCTTGTGACCTCCTGGCTAGACTACTGCAACACTCTCTACATGGGGCTGCCCTTGAGGACCACTCGGAGGCTTCAACTGGTGCAGAATGCAGCTGCGCGAGTTGTTATTGGAGTCTCCCGATACTCCCATGTAACACCTCTTCTCCGTGAGCTGCATTGGCTTCCGGTTGCCCTCCGGGTGAGATTCAAGGTGCTGGTAATGACCTATAAAGCTCTAAATGGCTTGGGTCCGGACTATCTAAGGGAACACCTGCTGCCGGCATCAACTTCCCATCGTCCTGTGCGCTCCCACAGGGAGGGCCTTCTTAGGGTACTGCCGGTTAAGGAATGCCGGCAGGTTATTCCCAGGGGAGGGGCGTTCTCTGTGCGCCGGCCCTTTGGAACCAACTTCCCACGGAGCTTAGGACTGCCCCCGACCTTCACTCATTTCGCCGGGACCTGAAAACCTGGTTTTTTGAGCTGTCTGGCCCAGACTGAGGGGTTTTAATTATTTAATTAATGGGGTTTTAGCTTAAATTCAGGGACTTAATTTAATCTTAGTTTTAATCAATTTTAACTTTGTATGTTATGTATTTTAATTCTTCCCTGTAAACCGCCCTGAGTCCTACAGGAATAGGGCGGTATATAAATTTAAATAATAAATAAATAATAAATAAATGTGTGTTTTTATGTTTAGTTCTGTCTCACCATAATTAGAACCACTTTATCAACATTAACATATTAATAGATGCTTTATTTTTCCGATACAGATCAATTTCACTTTTTCATCTCATAGCTGGTAAATACATCTTCCTTTACTGACCAGAAAACTAGTTATTTTACATGGACATAGTAATGATTCAGATTGGATTCTGCTACCCTGCTTTATGCCCTACTAAATAGTGGTATTTTTTGAATATGTAGGCTTGCAGTTTTAGTTCTTGTTTGTGTGTCAGGTTATGATGCAAAACTCTGGGTATTTAGTAGTCTAGCATAATATTGAAATACTGACTTTTCTTTTTGGCTCTCAGTGGCTCCCTATTTGAGACAAATAAATCATCTTGCTTCTAGAGCAGGCTGAAGATATAGTAATCAGCACATGGTTTAACTCAACGCTTTGCAAATTAAATTGACACTGCAATTATTGCTCTTGGCAAGAAGCCTCCATTGGCCAAAGAAAAATAATGAGCCACATCAAGAATGTTGGTTCTGAGTATTTGGGATCTAAAGTTGCTATTGGATTTAGTTTGCAAAACAGAGTGAAGGAGGCTCTGATAGAGAGAAAACTCTATGAAATGTTGTAGAAGGATGTTTCGTAATTAGTATATAGTACCCTGTTATCAGTATCTTGGTGCTATCTTCATTGACCAAGACCAATTATATGGCATATTCTGCCATACATCAAAAACATTTCAGAAGCAGTAGAAAGCAGTTTCCAAGATCTGCAAGTGGGCATCAGCCACCACCCAGAGGCTACCATAAAAGGACAAACCATGCATTACAAAGATTGCTTGGAGGTGGAAGAAAGTTCTAATGTAATTTACAGGATTCCCTGCATGGCTTGCCCCTGTGACCATGTTGAACAGATGGGGAGGAAGCTCACCACTAGACGACAAGAACATGAGTGAGCAGTTAGACAAGGAGACCCAAACTCATTGGTAGCCTCGCATTGCAATGAACAAAGACATGCATTCAGTTTTGTAGCTACTAAGATGTTTGGCTGAGCAGGGACAAAAAATGCCATGGAAATTATTGAAGCCTGGGAAATGGGCCCCTTGTCAGTCAACAAGAGTGCTGATTTACCACCAGCTTATCAGGTACTTAGGGGCCAAGGGTGCAGCAGCACTAGGAAACAACAACCAATGACTTAATAGCTCACCATCAACATCCCGATTAACAACTAAAAGCCACCCACAATCACACACACATAAATACTATATACATGGAGCAGCTCAGTGCATGCATTCTGGAGAGAAAAAAACTTCCCTGAGAATGGGCTCCAGCGTGAGTCCAACAGCTTGAAAGACTAAAACTCTGGTCCAGGTGACCGACTCATATTGGATCCTGCAACGTTATCCTGGCATGTGTATCTTTGACTCCATTTGTATCTACACTGTCTTTTCTGTGCCAGATAATAGCACTTTTTTTCTCCCAGAGCTTTTAGTGATTTGTAATTTGTGATAGATTTAAACATTTATTATCATTATGTACTCTTTGTTTTTTGTTTTTACAGTATAGTGTTATTGTTTTTACCATATAGTGTTATTGTTTTTACATTACAGTGTTATTGTTTTTACTGTACAGTGTTATTGTTTTTACATTACAGTGTTATTGTTTTTACTGTATAGTGTTATTGTTTTTACCATATAGTGTTATTGTTTATTGGGTCTTGCATATTTTATGCAACATAATGATGTACGGTTTTATCAATGATTTTAACGTTCCTTTTGAATTGTTTGAATTTATTGCAAATAAATATTTATTTCAAATAAATAATCTATTATAGTATAAAAATATCTATTTTATTGCATCTTAATTGAAAAAGATTCAGACTGAGAGATTTTCTGATATCCTTTCCCATACTTTTATGTTTGCAATTTAAGATAACAGCATTATGTTGTTAATACAACTGACCACCAGGTGTCAGTGTTTGTCAAGAATATACCAAAGAGAGTCAATAAACGCCAAAAACCTTATCCACTTACCTTCTTGTAAAGATAGGAGCAGCTTTTGTTTCTTTTAAGAAGGTATATCAGTAAGCAGCACCAAGAAACCAACTGTGTAATCTTTAAAGAGATAACAACGAATATGTTTCCTGGTTTCTTTTACAAAATCTCTAGAGCTGGACCCTCTATTTTGTAGTAGGATTTGTTACACATTGCAAAATGTGCTCCAAGTCTTCATTCAGCCCCATCAAAATGTTTATTGTACAGTACAATAAACAGTAACAAAAGTCAATATTCAGTTAAATGAAGTTATGCACAGAGGCAACATTTTTATTCTGTTAAAAGATCTTAGAGAGTTGTATAATTAATCTGATTCATCTGTCTACATTGCAGCCCCTGGATTTTGAAACAAAAAAGGCATACACCTTCAAAGTGGAGGCTTCAAATGTCCATCTTGACCATCGCTTTCATTCGGTGGGTCCATTCAAAGATACGGCAACCGTGAAGATCAATGTCCTAGATGTGGATGAGCCTCCGGTTTTCAGCAAACCATTTTACACCATGGAGGTATATGAAGATACTCCAGTTGGGACCATTATAGGAGCAGTTACTGCCCAGGACCTGGACATTGGAAGCAGCGCTGTCAGGTAATGGAATGCTCCACAGCTCATGAACTCAAACTCATTGAACGAACTGGGAGCAGTAAAGATAAC